>NW_027122611.1:0-447831 GCF_030686945.1 Centruroides vittatus | reverse complement strand
TAAAAAATGGTAATCGCCATAATAAAAGTTTAGAGAAAAATCAAAAATTTAAATATCTTAAAGAAGATTTCTGCTTTATTTAATTTAATCGGAATAAAGTGTATGTTACAGTTAAAACTTAGATTTAATATTTAAATTGAAATACATTGCTGTTTAGCTGTTAGCACGCATTATAACGTACTAATGGAAATGGCATTACAATCTTTTACATCCGAACCCTTCAAATATAAATATTATATACGTATAGGTTTATATGAAATATATATTTAACATTTATTACTAAAAATATTTTATCGAATGAAAAAGAAAATTTTCACATCTGAAATTATATACGAGACATGGGCAAATGTGGCTCTTTTTGAGTTACATGCGGCTCTTGCTGAAAGTGTTAATTTCTGTTTTTTATTATTATTATTTTTACAATTTTATATTTATAATTTTAGTGAAAGTATGTTTATTTTAAAAAATCAATATTTGTTTTATATTATATGTTATATTAATAAAATAAAATCGCGCGCCTTACCACAATCTAATCCGCACGCACAGTACACGAATCGCGCTCCCATGCAATTTTGTAAATACCATACATTTTGGGCTCCAACTGAACTTCTTGCTTGCCCACCCCTGTTGATAAACTGTATGTACTGTACTGTAACCCATACATACAATAGAGCGTGCTTGTTAATCCGGTCAATTCTTGCACAGAGGAATGCCAGATTATCGAGTGGTATCAGGATTAAAGTAATGAACTACATGGTCCATGTCGCCCTTCCGTACTGATTCTTTTTGGAGCTATAGAGGTGGGTGATCGGTTAATGAACAAAGTCTTGGAACGGATTATGTTCGTTACACCGATCATCCACTGTATTTTGTTATTGGTTAAATTATGCACATGAATATACAAGTTTAATTCTTTTATTGAAGTTAATGGTTACAAGTTTGTTATATGTATTTCTAAAATGATAATCAGAAATATTTGAGAAACCGGATTAACGAGAGTCTACTGTATGCATGTGTATATAGTATATATATATGAATACAAACTGAGATTTAATCTTTTTTTTATTATTTAAGGCTCAGTTTAAAAGAATCGTCAATACTATAAAATAAGAAACAACGTAGGAATGAATGTTAAATTTAAAAATAAGTATATAATTTTCAATTTTGACAATGTCTTTGTTGAATTTATTTTCCGTATTTATTAAAATAAATTAACAGATTCATTCATTAGTAGTGATGATAATGAAAATAATTTAATGTTATTTCAATTTGTTTTTCAAATTGTATTTATTGTATATCGCTTATTTAAATTAAAACTATTTAATACATTAATTTATCTTTATTAAGTATACAAGTTTATACCTTTCATTTTATCAGCGTGCCCAGAAACAGCTTAATATATTGAATACAAGCATACCCAAGCATCATTTGAAGTCTATTAACGTTATCATAACTATTCTGATGCAATAAATAACTGAAGACACGAGTGGATGAAACTTGTTGCAAAATCAAAGTTTTGAGTGAATTGATGTTTAAGTTTTTATTACGAAGTTGTTTCGGTATACAGTAAATATATTCACGAAATAGTGTGTCGCAGAGAGTATTACAATATCGTTTAATTTCCGATATCTTTGATGAAGGTAGGCAAGAGATGTCCTCCATGATGAGATGTAATGTATACAGTCGAGTTTTGAATGATTGTAACACAACACCTTCATCCTCTCATGTTTTCAGTTAGGCTGATAGCTTACATCTCGTGTATCAAATTTGTGCGTTTTCGCATATTTATCAAATTCTCGTGTAATTGGTCTCTCTAGTTTTCCGAATCTGACTTAGCCGACTCGAAACACCTCGGAGTATGGTTTCGGTTTATCGCAAAGTGAAAAAAAAAAATATTTCTGAGTTATCTTATATTACTACATTATCTTCTTAAAATTATATTACGTTTAAAATAAACAAAGAACCTGGCATTGACCAGGGAACTGATGATGATGCTATAATTAGATAAAATTTTGTTATGGCTAGATAATGACCGGTACTGGTACTTATAAATGAACTCAAATTATTGGAAGCTATGGAAATATACAGAGCAGAATGTAACACCACGTGCATCAATTTTAAAGAAGAGTTGGCCCTTTCAGCAGCGTGGCAGATCCTGCTAGAAGATAATTTTTAAATTAACATCAACATCGTTTTGAAGCGCATGCGCGGTGCACGGACCGGCGATCGTTTCGTTTAAAAATATGTTGGAACGTTTACACGTGGCAGAATTCGAAACACGGTTCTTTCCAAAAGGGAAATATATTCTAAACTTGAATAAATGCTCAGAGTTTAAAATTTCACTACTCAGACACCTTATACCTCTGAGAAATTATTAATTTAATAATGCGAACGTTTTCCACCTGTTCCACAGGTCATCTTCAAGCAATTTTACTTTTGGAATGTTATCTCGTGCAGGATCGAATGTATATGCGCACGATATTTCAAAATTTTAAAAAACCGTTGGAACATTCCATGTAAAATATAAAATATAAACAATAATAAAAACATTAATAAAATTAATTAAATAAACGTATTGATCTGGGATGTATGTTGACATAATATATATCTATATTCTATACGGTTATGAGGATACGTTGTAAGCTCGATTAAATGGGGTGTTTGTCAATCATGTATTTCCACGCAGTTGGCAAATTCGTTGCGTCTTTATAATTCAAACATCTACCTGTTGTCCCTGATCTGTATATTTCTCAGAGGTATAAGGTGTCTGAGTAGTGGAAATATATTCGAAATTCAACGTTCGGCTTATATTTATTACTACAAAGCCTGAAGAAGAGCCCAGACGGGGCTACGAAAACGTTTGCGACCCTAATATCAACCACTCTTTTTCAACCTTTCAAATTATTTTAAACGAAAATGAACAAATCTTACTTTGTCTATTTCTTTTGAATTTCGGCATGTTTAACAAACTATTCGAAAAATAGATCTGGTGTTGGGTTAAATTAATATAACATAACGTGTTTCACGTATGTTCTATTAATTTAACCCAACACTAGAGGGCGGACATATGACAAAAATCACTGTTAAAAGTATTTTATTTTTAATATTTATTTTTCCTAATTAAGTTAATAATGCCTTTGCAAAAACATTTTTAAATATGAATTTATTTCATATTTTTTATAAGTAAAAAATGTTAAGAAGTAAGTAAGTATAAGTATAAGTAAAAAATTAATGAAGACCTGTAGGCCGAACTTGTCATAGGCTTACTTCTTTGGAGCCCGGAATCGAGTCCAAGATACCATTATCTGAACTTTCACGATGCCACAATTACAGTAAAACCTCGGTTTTCGAACGCCTCACTTTTCGAACAATTCGCTTCACGAACTGAATTTAGAACTCATAATTGCTTCGGTTGCCGAACAAACCACTCTGCAGACGGCAGGATGGCCGAGCGGTCAAAATGGCAGCCTACTGCTTTGGGGGACCCGGGATCGAATCCGAACAGGTCGAATAATCCCCAGGAATTTTTCGGGAATGGTCTGTTCAGATATGTCGGGCCCCGTCCCTCACCACCCAGCAGTGGCGTAGCGTAGTGGGAGCGGCAGGAACGGCCCGCCCCGGGCGGCGCTTTTAGGGGGCGGCATTTTTTCACAATAAATAATAATAATATCTTGTAAAAATTTGAACAATTTCATTTCATATTTTTGTCGCACCTACGATTCGGACCGATTGAAATGAGCACGACATTTTTCATTACTTATTCTGTGACGAAACTGGGGTATCCCTTTTCTTTAAATGAATGTATAATAATGACATCTTGCTCATTGTAGCGTCTGACAACACCGTCTGTACTTACTTGTAGGGATTCCCCGTATTTTATTTAAGGGGCGAAATTTTCCTCCGCCCCGGGCGGCTGACACCCACGCTACGCCACTGCCACCCAGTCGCCTTATTGTGGGCCTGGCCGAAGCCATAACGGGTCTTCTAAAAGAGGCCCTCTTAGTGCCCACAGGGCGGAAAGAATTGAAACAAAATAAACCACTCGGCAAGAGCCAGCCACAGATTAGAGAAGCATAGACGGTCAACTCCCCATACTTCTTATGTTAATAAAATATATATCATTCGAAAGAGTATTTTTACTTTCTCGGCTATTATTTATAGCAGCGAGAAAGTATGGCGATCGGTCAAAGAATGACCCTTCAAGATTTTTACATTTTTGGACTTGTGGACCTTGAAATTACGAGAAATGCGAAAAAATTCGGGGGAGGGGTGTTCTGCATGTATGTGTTGCACGAGTTTGTTCACCCTGTTTGAAGCCTAATAACTCTTGTGCTTTTTGTCGAAAATTTTAGGAATTTTGCAGGAACAGTTCGTGTATTACGAGAATTGATTCAATTAAATTTTGGTGATTAAAGTTCGAGAAAGGTTAGTTGATAATGGGGGTCGTGTGTATCTCCAGTAGGGTCGGACCTAATGACGATTTTACTCGTTATTAGCATTTACAGTTTTTTTTTTCTTTTTTGTAAAATTCATCTCTACCCTCAAAATAGCGCTTTTTTGCCATTCGATAATAATTAAAAATATAAAAAATTACAGTATTTAAAAAAACTAGGAACGACCTGAATAGTTACAGAACTTGCAGCGTTGCCAGATTTGGCTACGTTGCGCCAAATTGGGTTACTTTTTTTATATTTGGCGTTAGAAAAAAGCATTTGGCGCACTGGCTACTTTTTGGGCTGGTTATACAAATTATTTCATCATTTGTTTTGCGCCTAGAACGGTTATACCTGTTTCTGTCTACTCGTTTTATTTTTATACATAGTATAGTTTATATAAGCTTTATAATTTATTTATTATTGGTATTATAATGGGTAAATGGACAAAGTATTATTGGTCCTTTCGGAAAGAATAGCTTCATGATAAAAATCTTAAAGGAAAGCGGGGTAATTATACAGTTTAAGGAAATATGAGTTTTTTTAAAATTATTTTATTTTAGAAAGACTAAAGATGAATAGCAATAGAAAAAGCAAAGCTTTTGAATTGCATTCCAGATTGAAATTCCAAAATCATATGGGAGCACAATATAAATTTTAATCCATTCCATGTGAAAACAGATGATTATTCAGAAATCAGAATTCGAAGAAACTCAAGTGTAATCGACGGAGAGTGGATTCAACTGTTAAGAATTGGCAAAAAAAAAAAAGGTTTAAAATCGACAAATTATGTTGTCGATTTTACAAGACTTTTCCTTAAAGTTTAAAAAGCCAGTAATTTTTGTGGGACAATGTGTGTATTTGCGTTCATTCGATCTTTTACTTGTGATTAAACGAAATCAAATTAGAATTGTATTAATAAAACTAATTTTCTTAATTTTGATCTTTAAAGTCACATCTCGTCCTATATACGGTATGTATATATAATATATTATTTAACACTCCTTTTTATGTACTTATTTCATATGCAAAAGCCTTTTAAAAAGGCTGCATTTTTTAAAGGTTTTTGTTTGTTTGTTTGTTTATGGCAACGCAACACGTGGGCAATCTGCCTAGGGGGACGCCTTCAGGAGGTCTTTTTAAGAGAAACTGGCCTTATTTAGGCGTTACAGACGTGGAGAAAACCCGGAAAACTCTACGTTCGAGCGAGGCGCGTACCCACGACCGAACTCCCTATGTTCAGGATATGAAAACCGTTTGGCCACTGGTGGGCCTTAAAGGTTTTCGTGTCGAGGTTTGGTTATTATTTAAGAACAGTTAGAGAAGCGTACATAAACCTCAGTTTTTCCAAATTTTCGCCACTGTCTAAAATTTTTAATCCGTCCCTCGAGTGACGTACCCTGTGTGGAGAAAGCCTGGGTTTTCGACAACTCCCTAGACGGAAACTACTCTGCAATAAAATGTATTATCTATATTTTGTACAAGCAGAAGAGTAAATAGATACGGTACGCTTAAACCCGTTCGACTGGGCTAGCCGAATTCTACCTCATTGGTTGATCGTCTACGCGTGATTTATTACGTGTCATTCTATCATGGCTGGACTTTTAGAGCGCGATCTTCTCGCTCTGTGAATAGCTGATGCGTATAAAAAGCGTTCCATACTAGTGATGGGAAGAATTGTGTAAATATTGATATGTTGATGTATCGATAACCCACAAAGCCGATAACGATATTACAAGGGCGTCGCCAGGGGGAGGGGCAGAGGGGCAGCTGCCCTCCCCTAGAAATTCGAAAAGTTATTTAAATGCTAAGTTTTAATTAAAATAATCTTCTTAGACTTCTTATAAGTTAAAGAAAATGTTTTATTTGAGATATTTATTTTCCGGTACATAGTAAATGATTAAAACTTTATGAATCGTTTTTATTTTACCTACATACAATTCATATCCTCTATCAATTTACATCATCTTGCCCCCCGGTCCATTGGCTGGCGTCGTCCTATGCGATAATATATCTAATTTAAAACTAATCATTACTGGAGGTTCCCAATCTTTTCCGTGTATTGACCCCTTTTTAAAAACTTTTTTTCCGTCGACCCCTTTAATATTACGTACTATATATTAAACAATGTAATATTATATATAATATACAGGGTGGGCCAGCGAAAACGAAACGGCAGAGTGTTCGTGTTAATCCAAGCAGAGCGCTCGGACAGGTCGATTTTACTCTCGAGGGGACATCTTTTGCAATAAAGTTTTTGCGATTCTGAATACAACAGACAACAAAAAATTTTAAAAACTCATTTATTTTGTATTAAGTAAACAAGCATTTATTTCGAAAAAAATGTTTGTTTAGTTAATATTCAGAATCGCAAAAACTTTATTGCAAAAGTTGTCCCCTCGAGAGTAAAATCGACCTGTCCGAGCGCTTTGCTTAGACGAACACGAACACTCTGCCGTTTCGTTTTCGCTGGCCCACCCTGTATATGCCATAACCTCTTATATAATTTTTAAAAGATATCCTCCTACATTTATTTAAGAGCAAGAAAAATGTGCAAGATTTTAAATATTTTAGCCATTCCGGCAAACTTTCATCGACCCCGTCGAAAAACCGGAATTAATATTATAGAATATATTTAACAAAATATTTCAATTTTAGAATTAATAAACCACGAGAGTAACTATTGTAAAGTACTTATCAGCAGTTTATAATAAATTCGCACAAATTTTATTTTGTACTCGACTTTTTCAACGAAACGCCAAAACACTTGTAGTTTTCAACATCAAACTGCATAAGAAAGCTGCCCAGCGGCGGCCGAATGGATAAAATCACTAAATAACGATAGGCGGTCGTGGGTTGGAGTGGAGTTTTCTGTATTTTCATCGCGTTGCTAACGACTTACGTTAATTTTTTTTTCTCGTTGTTTTATTAGCAAGTCAACAATTTCGCCATTAAGTTCATCTTATTGTATCGAACACGTAGTTATAATTTTGTAGCCAACCACGACACGAATACGTTGCCATAAACTTGATTAAAACAAAAGATTTAAAGCGATTTATACCAAAGTTAGACACTCGATTTTCCTCAGTTTAATTACTTTTGTAATTTCTGCCTTTATTGGTATGTTTTCATTCCTTATTATTCAATTGAAAAGAACAAACAGCTCTTCGCTTGCCTTCGTCATTTTCAGACGAACGATAACCCAGAACTCACCACGTGGAGGTGGCTGCTTCAGAGTTCCACCAACAGTTGGAAAGAATGCTACTCCACAAGTGATTCGAACCACTTGTCGAGTTTCATTCTTACTAATTCACACAATGAAAATATTTCCCGGCCGCGTTTTCTGTCTTCATCCGGCGGGCATTAAAGATGCGAGACACAGAGAGCCTTCTCCACATTTGGTCAGCGTCTCCTGTCTTCAATCGAAAGGGTTTCAAACATGAGAACACAAAGAGCCCTCTTCATCTCCCGTCGGCCTTTTCGCTAAATCGTTCCTTCAACAAACAAGACACAGAGAGCCATTTCTGCCGTCTATACATTCCTGAAGTATACTTAATCACAAAATTTTTGGAAAGTCTGAGAAAAAAAAAAAAAAAACGTGAAACTTTGGAACAAATTTACGCTTTACAATAGCTACTTACAACAGAAAAAGCCAACAATACATTCTAACAATTCTTTACGTACTGTTGGAATATATTTTTAACAAGGCGTGACGTATTACGTTTCCGTTATGTTTTTACGTTACTTGTTACGTAAAAACGTTAATAAATTTGAAATATTTCAGAAAAGATTATTTTGTTAAAATAATATTTATTAGAAACAGGATTATTTAAACCTTTTAAAGTTGAAATACTCTTTTTTATAATAAATAAAATTATAAAACATTAACCAACATAAACTTACCATTAGACGTGATAGGACAAAATATTCCATGGACGTGCATGTCCATGGGAATATTTTGTCTACAGAAAAACACATGACAAACCTTTAAGAGTGATCTACCGTATTTACTCGCATATAAGACGAGGTTTTTATTCATTTATCACAGCTTCAAATTCCTAGGTCGTCCTATACGTGCGAGTAAAAGATTTCTTTGCGTTTTTGCAAATAACTTTTGTGAACCGCGTATTCGCATTTTTTACCGGATGCTCACTCTCTTGTATTTAAAAACAAAAGTGTTTTAACTGGGTCGTTTGAATCGTTCTTGTATATTGTTAGGAGTAAAGACGAGTAGCAATAGGAATTCCAGATTGAATTTCCAAAATCACACAGGAGCATGATATAAGTTTTAACGTTGTATCGATTACTAATATAATGATTACAACACTGTTCTTAAGATTTTCCTGGGTAATCATTCAGTAAATATTTTCTGAATAACTGTTTTTCTTCTACTATGATGTCTTCATGTAATGTCGTTCTTGTTAGTATTTTTCTTAACTTCGTCAAAAAAATATTTCTTTTCATTTCTATGCGACAATATGATTTATAATTCATTGTTTTTTTTAACAATACAAATTGCTCTTTAGATTTTCAAAAATACAGATAACGTAATGTTATCTGTATTTTTCCTACTTTAGAAGAAATGAACAATTCGACATTTTTATAATTTTATTTATTATAAAAAAGAGTACTTTTCAACTTTAAAAGGTTTAAATAATCCTGTTTCTAATAAATATTATTTTAACAAAATAATCCTTTCTGAAATATTTCAAACCCATTAACGTTTTTACGTAACAGGTAACGTAAAAACATAACGGAAACGTAATACGTCTGTAGCGCTTCGCCGCTATTAATTATATGTATATATTTATGTATTTTTTTTTTGTTCGATTGTTCTATTTATATGTTTGTTTTTTCGTTTATGTCGCGTCGCGTATATGTTGTTGTATCGGGTTTTAGATATAACGCACGGCCATTTTGTTGTGTACCGTACCGTCTGTTGTCGTCATTGCTGTGCCGTGGTTTTTGATTGGCTATTTGGAGGGTCACGTGGGAGGAAAAGAAAAAGCTCCCGGATGGTGGGAGATATAAAGGGATGACTTCCACGTGTCGAGGCATTTTTCATTCTTCTCTTTCGTGGATCGGGGATCTGGAGCGGTGACGAGACGAGAGAAAGGATTCGAAGCAGAGCAGCCGATCAGGAAGAAAAAGAAAAGACAAGAACCAGCGAGAAGAATCTCATTTCGTAACTACGTGTCCCACGAAATACGGCGACGGTATCTACCATCTTGTAAATGTTTGTATAGTTTTTTAAGGTTTAATCGCGTATTAGTTTTAGTCTCGCGATTAATTACTGTTGTAATCTTAGTGTTATTGTCATCCTTAATTTTGTTAAGAACGCTGTTTGCCTGTTTAAATCAGGCGATCAATTCCCCCTTTTTGTGTGTGTAATTAATAAACCTTTGTTTGTTTATCTATACGCTTCTACCGACTATTCATTTCCACTTCCTTTCATACCCGCAAACCACGTGCTTGCGGAGTCCACATTGGCGTCCGCGACAGGATATAGAATAGTCGGTTTAGCGTACATCCCCTCATTTCATTTTCGTTCTGTCCGTCGCACATTCCAGGCCCTACTATTTGTATAACGTATTCGTCGCTGCGCTGCACATCTTCGGTTTTGAAAATTTTTTTTTTTCTCTTTCCTTATGGAAAGCCATACTGTAGTATCATCCGGATTGGCAATGGAGGGGATCAGTAACGTCCCTATTGTTACCGGGTTCATGGGGATGATCCCATGCTTTACGAATTCGCCAGGCGATGTTTTGGATATATGTCGCTTCTTTCAAACGGTGGAAAACGTGGCGTCTCTCGCAGGTTGGGAGGAGCAAGTCAAAGTAACCGTGGTTCAGGCCAGGCTTAAGGGTGAACCACTGTCGGTGTTTTTTGACCTAAGGGACCAAGGCATCACGAGTTACGACGAAATAAAGAGGGGTCTCATTAAATGTTTCGATCGGAGGGACAAAGAACAAGATCCTTTCAGTCAAGTCCTAAAAATAGCCCAAAAGAGAGGAGAGAAAGTCTGTGAGTACGGAATCCGCATAAGGTCCTTGTTCTCGCGCGCCGTGGCTCGTAACAGTAACTTGGCCACGCTCCGGGATAACGCTGTGAAAGAGTGTTTTTTGAGAGGTTTGGCCACTGACATCCGGAGGCAGGTAATGCAAAAACATCCGGACACCTTGGACCAAGCGATATGTAGGGCAGAGGAAGAGGAAGAGATTGAGGCGGCTTGCGGAAAAGGGAAAATAATGAGCGAGGTGTGCACGAATTCAGAACATAAGGTTTCGTCCTCTGAGAAAGAGGATGGCGTGAACAGCCGTATTGCAGAGCTCGAGGGTCAAATACGGGCATTGACGGAGTCGGTCGCATCGTTAACAGGATGTATGAAGGGAAATGGGAATCCCGATAGAAAGTGGAGCAATGAGAGAAGATGCTATGCTTGCGGGGAGAAGGGGCACCTGGCTAGACAGTGCAATAAGCGTAGGCATTTAAACTAATGGAGGGCCATTTGGGAGGTCAGACAGATGGCCAGAGCGTGAGATTGGAACTGACCACGAGGATCCAATTATCCAGGCGCGGGTTACCGATAATCGAAGGTATAATGTTAGGTACCATGGTTACTTGCCTAGTCGACACGGGCGCGGAAAGGACCGTTATTAGAGACGAGCTAGCTGAAAATATAAGAAAACAGAATAGAAACTGGGTTGTGTTTAATGATTCCTGTATAAGCGGAATGTCAGGTGCTCTCCTGAGAAGTGATGAGGCTGTAATTATTGATTGTAGATTCGAGAACGGGCGTAGGGTATGTGTTAAGGCTCCTAGTTTGAGTTTTCCAAAGGGGACGGACTATGACTTAATTTTCGGCATGGATGTTATTTGCCAACACCCAGAGCTGCTGACTGGCATCAGAGTAGTTGTGAATAGTACGAACCTGAGGGGAAGTGGGGATTTCTCCATTAATATAAACACTGAGCTAGGTGATAAGACGGAGTTATGGAAGTTGGATCACCTTGAGGAGAAGGTTAAGGAAAGGGTGATCGATGTGTTAAAAAGGTATCCAAACGCTGTGGCTAACGAAGTTTCAGAGTTATCGGGGACCAAAGATCACGTGCACTCCCTTGAATTGACGTCTGAGTGTCCGATAAAAGTTAAGCAATACCGTATCCCATACAGCTACTTGCCTGCCCTCAAAAGACAAATTAATGACCTCCTGAAGGCGGGAATTTGCGAGGAGAGCACGTCAGAGTGGAACTCCCCGATACACGTCGTTCCGAAGGACTCTGGCGAGCTCCGCGTCACTCTGGATCTGAGGAAGGTAAACGAAATAACGAAAACGCAGGTTTTTCCGATGGCTAGGATCGATGACATATTGTCTCAGCTTAATGGGAATAAATATTTTTCGGTTCTAGACCTTAAGGCGGGTTATTTTCAGATCCCCTTGGATCCCAGGGTGAGGCATGTTTTCGCGTTCTCCACACCTTGGGGCAAATACCAACTTTGCCGGATGCCTCAAGGGGGTAAGAACAGTGGGAGATTTTTTCAATATGTCATGACGAAAATCCTGGCTAAGTTCGTAGGGAACTCTTGCTTCGTCTTTCAAGACGACATCGTTTTGTTTTCCCAAACTTTAGAGGACCACCTTGATTTGTTCGATCGCGTCATCAGCACCCTGAATAGCGAAGGCCTTAAACTTAACCCAAAAAAATGCCAGATATTAGCGGAAGAAGTAAGTTATCTAGGGCACATAATTAGTAGGGAAGGAGTACGTCCGGACCCGAGTAACATCGAATCCATAAGAATGGTGAGGGCGCCCCAGAGCGTGAAAGGTGTCCGCAGTTTCCTTGGCGCGGTAGGGTTTTTTCGAAATTTTATACCATCCTTTGCTGACCTTGCCGCACCGCTTACCGAGTTAACAAAGAAGGGAAAAAAATTTGCGTGGGGTCTGGAGTGCCAACAAGGGTTCGAAAAGTTGAAGGAAGCCATCGCCACACCGCCATTATTAGCACACCCTAATTTTAATGAACCCTTTTTCTTACACACCGATGCGTCTAAGATAGCGGCTGCTGCAGTGCTAGAGCAACGCAGAGAGGGGGGCTTAGTACCGATCGGCTACTTCAGTAAGAGGTTTCAGGGAGCTGAACTTAATTACTCGACCATAGAAAAGGAGTGTTTGGCCATAATCATGGCCCTGAGGCATTTTAAGTTTTTAATCTTGGGGCAAAGGACAATAATTCTCTCCGATCACAAGCCTTTGGTCTTTCTTAGTAACATCAAAAACGGAAGCAATCGCTTAATCAGATGGGTGATGGAGCTCATGGATTATGACATCGAGGTGCAGCACGTTAAGGGCGTGAATAATAATGTGGCGGACTTTTTGTCAAGGAACGTTAATGGGGTATATCACGTTGAGGTAGGGGCCACGAAATTTGTTATCCCTGATAGGTACGAAATACGTTTGTCGCAAGACAGAGACGAAATTTTTGGACCTATTAAACGGGATTTAATGAGAACTCCTGATGGTAACGGCATAAGGAGTAAGATGCCACAGTATATAGTAGTGGACGAATGCCTATATAGGCAAAGTTATTTCAGGGCACGCGATCAGTATCACAACCAGGTCTGCGTGGGGGAAGACATTTCCAAGGAGTTAATCAAGGCTATTCATAATAATAATCTGTCGGGGCATTGGGGAGTACGGAAGACGATGATGAGCATCGAAAAGCATTATTATGTCAGAAACCTAAAGGATAAAGTAGAGGAAGTGGTTAGGACCTGTGAAAAGTGTCAGAGGCACAATATTCATAAGGGAAAGGCCCCATTTCAGGAGAATGAGGTGGCTAATGCCCCTTTTCAGAAGATCGCCGTCGACATCATAGGTCCCCTTAATACGACGAGTCAAGGGAATAGCTTTATCCTTGTGATGATCGATATTTTCACGAGATTTGTAGAGATTCACCCCTTAAGAGATCAAACTGCGTGGTCGGTTAGCAATGCTATCTTTAACTCAATAATCTGTCGTTATGGTGCACCCGAAACTATTATCTCGGATAGGGGGACGAATTTTCTTTCGTCCCTGTTCTCCGATTGTTGTAAGTGGCTTGGGATCAAGAGAAACATTACTACAGCCTATAGACCGTGTTCAAACGGGTTATGTGAAAGAGTTAACAAGTCGCTAATAGAGATGATATCAAAGTCCTCGGAGAGAGGAGGGGCGGAATGGGATGAAATGATTTATCCGGCCTGCTTCGCTTATAATAATTCGCACCACTTGGCAATTGGCGAGTCGCCTGCATTCCTGTTATATGGAATAGATCCCCGCATTCCGAATTTCGAACAACACGTCGATGAAAGCACGACTGACGAGCGTAGGACGTTTCTCATCACAAAACTTCGTGCTCTAAGGGAGTCTGCAGGGAAACGCGCTACCAAATTTAACGAGAAAAGAAGAGAATACGGGAGTAAGGGGCGAAAATTGGAGAAGTTTTTAGTAGGACAAAAGGTCTGGGTGAGAAAGAAGGGGGGAAAGAAAAATAAATTCGCGGATAAATACAAAGGGCCCTTCCGCATCATTAGAGTTGTGAACCCGACTACGTATTGCGTAGAAGGGTGTAACTTCAAAGACAGGGAGACTGTCCATGTTGACCGTATAAAGATGTGCTACGGAGAACCGGTAGAAAAAACTAGGCGTGGGGAGAGAAAAAGGGGAGGAAAAAGGCAACCTAGCGATCATGAAATAGAGGATGAAGAGGAGGGTCAAGATGGGAGATGGAACAGGAGATTGAGGAGCAGTGATGTTAGGGTAAAGGGTGTTGGCAACGACGTTCCGCAGGGGAATAGCGATGACGAACGCATAAGCAAGCGACCGTACAACCTAAGGCATCGTGAGATTGACTTCCGTAGGCTACACTACGGTAGTTAATCGTCTCCGAGGGGAGATATGTAGCGCTTCGCCGCTATTAATTATATGTATATATTTATGTATTTTTTTTTTGTTCGATTGTTCTATTTATATGTTTGTTTTTTCGTTTATGTCGCGTCGCGTATATGTTGTTGTATCGGGTTTTAGATATAACGCACGGCCATTTTGTTGTGTACCGTACCGTCTGTTGTCGTCATTGCTGTGCCGTGGTTTTTGATTGGCTATTTGGAGGGTCACGTGGGAGGAAAAGAAAAAGCTCCCGGATGGTGGGAGATATAAAGGGATGACTTCCACGTGTCGAGGCATTTTTCATTCTTCTCTTTCGTGGATCGGGGATCTGGAGCGGTGACGAGACGAGAGAAAGGATTCGAAGCAGAGCAGCCGATCAGGAAGAAAAAGAAAAGACAAGAACCAGCGAGAAGAATCTCATTTCGTAACTACGTGTCCCACGAAATACGGCGACGGTATCTACCATCTTGTAAATGTTTGTATAGTTTTTTAAGGTTTAATCGCGTATTAGTTTTAGTCTCGCGATTAATTACTGTTGTAATCTTAGTGTTATTGTCATCCTTAATTTTGTTAAGAACGCTGTTTGCCTGTTTAAATCAGGCGATCAATTCCCCCTTTTTGTGTGTGTAATTAATAAACCTTTGTTTGTTTATCTATACGCTTCTACCGACTATTCATTTCCACTTCCTTTCATACCCGCAAACCACGTGCTTGCGGAGTCCACACGTCACGCCTTGTTAAAAATATATTCCAACAGTACGTAAAGAATTGTTAGAATGTATTGTTGGCTTTTTCGCTTGTAAGTAGCTATTGTAAAGCGTAAATTTGTTCGAAAGTTTCACGTTTTTTTTTTTTTTTTTTCTCAGACTTCCCAAAAATTTTGTGATTAAGTATACTTCAGGAATGTATGGAAGGCAGAAATGGCTCTCTGTGTCCCGTTTGTTGAAGGAACGATTGAGCGAAAAGTCCGACGGGAGATGAAGAGGGCTCTTTGGTTTCACATGTTTGAAACCCCCTCGATAGAAGACAGAAGACGCTGACCAAATGTGGAGAAGGCTCTCTGTGTCCCGCATCTTTAATGCCCGCCGGATGAAGACAGAAGACGTGGCCGGGAGGCACAGAGAGATCTCTGTTTCCCGCTTATTTGAGGCTACTTTGGGTGAAGACAGAAGATGCGGCCGGGAAATATTTTCATTGTGTGAATTAGTAAGAATGAAACTCGACAAGTGATTCGAATCACTTGTGGAGTAGCATTTTTTCCAACTGTTGGTGGAACTCTGAAGCAGTCACCTCCACGTGGTGAGTTCTGGGTTGTCGTTCGTCTGGAAATGACGAAGGCAAGCGAAGAGCTGCCTTCGTCATTTCCAGACGAACATAAATAATAAGGATTGAAAACATACCAATAAAGGCAGAAATTACAAAAGTAATTAAACTGAGGAAGATCGAGTGTCTAACTTTGGTATAAATCGCTTTAAATCTTTTGTTTTAATCAAGTTTATGGAAACGTATTCGTGTCGTGGTTGGCTACAAAATTATAACTACGTGTTCGATACAATAAGATGAACTTAATGGCGAAATTGTTGACTTGCTAATAAAACAACGAGAAAAAAAATTAACGTAAGTCGTTAGCAACGCGATGAAAATACAGAAAACTCCACTCCAACCCACGACCGCCTATCGTTATTTAGTGATTTTATCCATTCGGCCGCCGCTGGGCAGCTTTCTTATGCAGTTTGATGTTGAAAACTACAAGTGTTTTGGCGTTTCGTTGAAAAAGTCGAGTACAAAATAAAATTTGTGCGAATTTATTATAAACTGCTGATAAGTACTTTACAATAGTTACTCCCGTGGTTTATTAATTCTAAAATTGAAATATTTTGTTAAATATATTCTATAATATTAATTCCGGTTTTTCGACGGAGTCGATGAAAGTTCGCGGGAATGGCTAAAATATTTAAAATCTTACACTTTTTCTTGCTTTTAAATAAATGTAGGAGGATATCTTTTAAAAATTATATAAGAGGTTATGGCATATATATTATATATAATATTATATTGTTTAATATATAGTACATAATATTGAAGGGGTCGACGGAAAAAAGTTTTTAAAAAGGGGTCAATACACGGAAAAGATTGGAAACCCCTGTATTGATTAGTTTAACCTTTCATTTTTATTGATTTGTAAGCAACTGGAAGCAATGTTCCATCTTACTTTTCCGGCTTCTTGTGTACATAACACGATAAAATATTGGAATCGTATCAACTATCAACTTCTCCGAGATTTTTGCCAATTTCGACGTTTTTGACCCAAAAAAGTCAAAAGAAATTCATACAATGAGTTGCCTAATTTTCCTGTGTGTTATTTTAAAAATAACATTTAATTTGTGTCTTTTATGAGATTTTGTTATGAAAAAACGTTTTGATATTATTAATTATTATAAGATGACAAAAGTCTTAATTTCGAGGGTAGTAGTTGATTTTATAAAGAAAATCGTAAATGCTAATAAGTAATCTTCGTTAAGTCCGATCTGTCTGGAAATATGACACGTGATGGCCCACTGTTTCTCGACCTTTTCGATCTTTAACCACCAAAGTTTATCATCACCAATGTCCCTCATAATCAAGTTACCGTGCCGAATTTTGTGTTTCCATGTTTAACCATCCTGAGATATCAAATGAAATAGAGGCCAACATTCGCGCTGGCATACACAAAATTTTTTCCCGTTAATAGCACTTTCAATTTTTTCCCCTTTCATAAAACTCACTCCTACTCTGGAAATTAAGGTCGTTGCCATTACAGAAGTATAAAACGAATTTTAAAAAGCTAGGAACAAAGAATTACTGTATAACAGTGTTTTCCAATTTATTTGGTCATGTGACACATAACATACGGAAGCATTCAAAACACACTTTGCTGGATAAATCAAAGGCTTACGTATATTATGAAAAAATACACATTTGCAATAATACAATTTTAATGACTACATAAATGTTTATTTGATAACAATATTGTACTTGTACTTGTGCTATTTATACAACACCTGTAGTATTACGATTTTAAACAGTGATTAGAAGCAAGTTATTTGTTCTAGACTCCCTTCAAAGCAGGTTTAGATACCATTTTATTAACAATAGAAACCAAATGAAAATAGTATCTGTTTCTATTATCTTGCATGAGCAAATGCGGTTCTTTTTGAGTTACATGCAGCTCTTGCTGAAAGTGTTAATATCTGTTTTATTATTATTTTTTTTACAATTTTATTTTTATAGTTTTGTGAAAATATGTTTATTAAAAAAATTCAATATTTGTTTTATATTATATTTACATTATATAATAAAATCGCGCGCCTTACCATACTATCCGCCACGACAGTACAGAACTGCGGCTCCCATGCATTTTGCAAAACCTACATTTCGGCTCCCACTGAACTCTTGCTTGCCCACCCCTGTATTATAGTATAAAAATAAAATATAAATATTTTTTTGTTTCTTAAACACAATTTAGTGTAATTAATGAACAAATATTTTGATTTTAAAAAAATTACGAAAAGTTTTAGAACTTTTTCAAATTTTAATACAACGCAACAATAAATAGTATTGTTGAATTTTATTGTTCGAATTTCATTGTTGAAATCATACGATTCAGAAGTCGAATGTTAATCGAAGTGAGTTTTCCGTGCGTTTGCTAGCGGGATGTTTGGTGTTTAGCGCAGTCACCTCAGGAGAAAGCGCCGAATATACCCAGCCAAACATCGATGTTCAGGTGTGTCCGTGACACACGCTTGCCTTCTGAATATCCCGCTAGCAATGCTATCGTTTCGAAGATTTTCGCTCGCGATTATTTACTGTCATTGCGTTGTATCGAGGTATTAAATGTCATCCAAGTGGAGAGTAATGGAAGCGAGATTTCGGTGGTACATTTGCTAGCGAGATGTTTGGTGTTTAGCGCAGTCACCTCAGGAGAAAGCGCCGAATATACCCAGCCAAACATCGATGTTCAGGTGTGTCCGTGACACATGCTTGCCTTCTGAATATCCCGCTAGCATCTTGCTTTTGAGTAGAAGTCGCCATATTCATTTGTTGGTCGCAAAGTTTATGTTATAGTGGATATTGTTCATTTAATAAATCTTGTAAACGAGACGAATCAAGAAAATTATTCATCTTGACAATTACGAAGAGAGAAAGGAAAATATGAGATCGGAATAATCCTTTAGAAATCTGTTCCGAAGACGAATTTCGAATTCGGTGTAGATTTTCTAAAGCTGGATTTGTTCGTATTTTAAATCGTATTGACGACGAAATTAAGCATCTAGATCGAAGAAGATTGCCGTTAACTACTGAGCAACAGTTGTTGACGAAATTACGATTTTTTGCCACCGGAAGCTTGCAGAGGGTAGCTGGTGATCTTATCGGAGTTTACGTCTCTACTGTGTGCAGCAGTGGCGTGCCGTCATTGGAAGCGGTTGAAGCGCCGCTTCCCTTGTATTTTCTAAAATACAAATTCATATTTGAACGTACTTTGAATTAATTAAAATTAATATTTTATTATAACCACATTTTGTATCTTATTACAAATTTCTATACTACATGCGAAAAAAACGATAAGATTGCTATTGTACATTCGAATATCAGTGGCGGAATGGAAGCGCTGTATTGTCGAAACCGGGTCAGCTTTCAAGTAGCCAGATTATAGGCATTTGCGCATGCGCATTACAGAGCACCAACCTCACCCGGTTTAGCCGGTGGAAGCTACATACGTATAACGCTTCCAACGCTTCTATCCCTTAGCCACTGGTAGGGAGGTACTGTACTTGACTAACTGAATTGTTTAAGATTTAAATAGTAAGTGTTATTTTTATGTACATTTCAATGTTCATGTTATGTACAGTACGTTCATTATTCAATGTTATTTTTATGTACGTTTCTTTGCAAAGTTATCTTTAATTACAATTATATTGACAGATTTTCAGACATAAGAGTTTTAGAAATTCTATCACTTTTAGATGTTAATGATTTTAATATTATGAAAAACAATTTTTCCGAGCGTGTTTTAATTTTTTAAATTAAGTAATTTTATGTGAAATTTTTTGATTTATCTAAATTACGTAGTGAATCGCAATATTTATATTCGTGTCCGGACCATATTGACAGGTAACTCTTAAACATAAAACATATTATAATTAATGTCGATCCGAACAAAGACGTACTAAAAGAATTATGATTTAATATCATTAATTTTTGCGGTCCCATCTACCGGTGGGTCTGCTGAGCGCAGTTTTTCGACCACGAAGCAAATTCATACATTGGCCAGGAACACTCGGTCGGAGGAAGATTGTCGTCGCTAGCGTTGCTTTCGATAGAAAAAGTGCTTTTAAATACGCTTGATGGAGGCGACGACCAGCGACTTTTATTATAAAGTAATTAACGACTTTGCGGAAAAAATCGCCGAATAGAATTAGTTTATAAAAAATTAAAAAAACAAGTTTTTCTGTCATTGTTTGTATCGTATCAATTTGTATTATGTATGTATTGTGTTTTAGAACTAAAATACATAAATTGTTTATTTTTGCCATTTCCAGTATTTGTTTAAAACTTTTATTGAAATGTGATGTACCGGACAGGTCTGACCCGTCACGAATGACTCGAAAAAACGGTTAATTTAGAGAAAAATTTATTAGTTTAAAAAAAGACATAGGTAAAAGTCGTTTGTAGTCGGCACCCATTGTTTATATCAAACTGCCAGGCAGAAACCATAAATCGCGGAAGGAAGTCATCCTATGATCGGTGGAAGATCGAATTCGTCTTCGATTTTGACTTTTCTCCCGCTCCAGGTAAGAGTCTCGTTACGCTTAGAAACCAGGGGCCAGCCACTCGGGAAGTGTGAGTGAGGGAGAATGACCAATCAAATGGACGAAAGAAAGAACGGAGATTGATATAATCTCCGACAATCGAGGACACCTGGCATTCGGTTAACGTTCCGAATAACCAAACCGCCGTGTGTCAACGCGCAAAAAAAAAAAAAAAAAAAAAAAAAAAAAAACAGTTTCTCGTCTATTGTGCCAACCTGTAACTTGTGCCACTTCGGACTTAGACCCTGCCCCCGACGCCAACGGACGAAGTCTCTTCGTGCTTTACAGACTCATCAACGCCAATGCTTCGATTGACCATCAAAGAACCACATCGACACCCAGGACGTCCGAACGGTTGATTGTCCTAAAGCAAACTATTTTGTACATAGTGTATGTTTATTTTATGTTAAAATAAACGGTTTTTGTCAGATACTTGTCGTCTTTCTCTTTCGCCACCACGCACGTACGAATGGACCCTAGACCAATGTTTCTCAAACTTTTTGGTCCACGACCCCCCTTTTGCATTTAAAAATTTCAAAAGACCCCGAAGAATGAGTATGTGTAGAAAAACATCCTGTAGGTAGTGGGTCAATTTAAATTCAGGAGGAGTTAATTTCTTTTGTTTAATTAATTTATCCCATGTTGAAATTTCTCTCCGTTGCGTGTCGCTTTGCGTTGAATTTTCGTCAATGTTAAGATTTTTTTATGTAACGAATGTAACGAAATTTTTTTTAAAAATTATTTCTTTATTTTTCACAAACAAAATAAATATTTTGAAAAATATAAAAACAAAAAATTATATTTTGGAAGATAATCTAGTCTCGAAACGTTCCAATTTAGCACAATACAGACCTCAGAAAAACAAGCAAAACTTACCACTCACGATGGGAAAAAGTCTAATTCAAATACTGGCGCGTCCTTAAGGACCCTTTCATGGTACCTCCCAGTGCTGTCAGCTAAAAACGCATATCAACTAAAATAATATCGGAGTATCCCAAGACATAGCCAAATATTGCAGCGCCACAGCACTAGCGGAAATTCGAGTTTGCCGACTGAAACGCTTTCGGTTGATCGGTTTCCGGATAATCGACGCTCCACTGTATTTCTAACTGGCCTTACCTACAGACGCAACGCTGCTAGCGAACACCGTTCCAAATGACGACATTGTTCTATCATAGTTTAGGCGGAGAGTGGCACTCGGGGATTCCCCAGTAGCGCACAAATTTATGAATATTATATTTAGGCTTGTATTTAAATATTTATACTGTTTTTATTATTTTTATGTGCAATTTATTTAAGTAAAAATTATTTTATATATTTTTGATTTCTATTATTTCTAAACGTGAATCCATGGTCAATTTATAAAATATTTGAAAAAAAATTGATCTGGCATAATTTTTTCCGCGATCCCCAAATATTTTTCACGACTCCCACTTTGAGAATCACTGCCCTAGACCGTTGCTGACGCGCAATTAACTGATTGCCCCTGGAAGTCGGCTTCTTTCAGAAACACAGCTTCCCTATCATCAAATGTCACGGCACGCCACTGTTGTGCAGATATCTATCAAACTACCATTAAATAAATTTAAAAAGTTTTTTATATAGTGATACAGACGTTTACAATAAGAATGAGGTCTTGTTCTTGTTTAACGAATAAGAGTAATAGGTTAAAAAGTATCTTTTATTGTCTGTTTCACTACGGTGTCCGGAATTGCACCCGGGAATAAAGCACGTTGACCCGTTTGCTAATGACTAAATGAGTAAAAATAAATGATTAAACTACTGAAAAATACAATGCCTTCTACTGTTTTCACATTCTGGATTCCAAACGTTCGAAGCGCCTATAGCGGCTAATGCAGTAATTTCCACTACTTTTTCTCTCGCAGTTGGTGACCAGAAAATCCATCGACATTGGTAGGGAGTTTATTGGTTGTAATGTACACGTGTCTCCTTTGCTCAGATTTCGATAAATAACTGAGTTTTTATTATATTTTAGAATATTTGTGGTATTTTTATGAGAGTTTATTTACGCCAGTTATTGTATATAGGCGTGTCTTCTGGTTAGCGTCATTTCGGATCTCGCTTCCATTTGTATTTAACGCTTTCCTCCAGTTTTAAAAGCTCAGATAAATCTTTTAATTAGAGTCATCGATGGACGTTCTGTTTGTCTACGCTTCGCTATTTCCGATTTTATTTTATTAAAAATTATAACGAAATCGTTTCTTGATCTGTCGATGCTTCACGTGACTATCTATGTAGCCAATCCCGTCGCTTCGATTTTTCAAAAGTTACGCACGTGGTTCAAATTGTCAATGTCGGAAGTTTAAAGTGAAAAATGGAGAAAGGAGAAGTTTGTGTGATGAAAAAAAGAACAAAAAGGAAGAAGATAGTTTACGAGTGCCCCAATCCGTTATTCGCCAAGTGGTTGAAAGAATGGAGAGACGAAGCCATTGAGAAGGGATGGAAAATTCAACACACTTACTCTAGAGTCAGTTTTAACTTGTAACGAAATACAATACACCGTATATAAATTTTATTTTATTTATGTTGTTGTTTTTAAGCATTGATGTATGTCTACATATTAGTAATACAGGCTTATACATAATTAAACTTTGGTTATAATAGGTTGGATTCTAGCGATTCATTTTATGTAGAGACCATATAAACTTACTTAAAGGCCGTGTTTCTTTATGCAGCGCTCGAGAAGTGCTTTACAGTGAACACGCTGAAACTGGTTTCTAATTGGCCAACACTGCTCGTGACATCATTTCTCTACACTCTGGCTGCATAAAGAAACGTGGCCAAACATTGACGAACATAAACTTACCATTAGACGTGATAGGACAAAACATTCCCGTGTGTGCATGTCCAATGTTTCCATTGTGTCGATTGAAAAATGCATGACAAACCTTTAAGAGTGAAATAACTTGCTGTCGAGGTATGGCAAAAATAAATTTTTGATTAACACGATGCTATTGACATTTGTTTTCTGTTGATAAAATTGTAGATAGATCATTTTATGTTAATATCCATTACATTATTGATGTAGTGTATTTATGTCAATAATTCAAAGGGATTTTTGGCATAATATTACAATTAATGACATGGAAGGTGACAAACATTTATGGATATCCTGTAGAAACAAACAATTGTATCTGTATGCCACGTAACATTAGTCTCACTCACTAATAACATTAATTATTATGGTATTTATAGCAAAAAGTGTAAAATTATCTACAGCCTTTAAATGGAATAACTTTCTTGTTTTTAAAGATGATATAAATTTGTATGGTTTTTAGATGAATTGCTAGAATTCAACCTATTATAATTCAAATTTAATTAAGTATAGGAGTACAGCATTCAATTAATTTTCTTTTTAAGCTGAGTTAGCATTATCTTAAAATTTATATTTCATGTCAGACTTAATTTCTATTTTAGGTTTATTGAAAGCTTTAAGAGTATAATCATACCATTTTTAGTTTCAATAAAAATTAGATTTAATACCAAAACCTACAGAAGTTTTTGGCCATTTTATCCTGGCCTCCCTCAGCTAAATGAATTAGAACAAATACAAGTTTCAAACATTACAAAATTTAAGTGTTTGTTACATGTTCCACACTTAAAATTTTTTAATGAAAGCCATAAATATTAGATATGTATAATCATTATATATTAATATTTATATATATATACATAATTATTATTATATATTGATATTTTTTAGGTATTCATTATTTTAGTTTATTATTTACACATTTATAATTTAACTGTTTTACATTTTTTGCTTATTTGTTATGTATGTAATGTTTCTTATGGTTCATTTATTTGTGGTTACCTTATTTGTTTACTAGAGCCTAACTCTGCTTGTTTTGACCATTTGTTTCCAATATATTGAGTAATTATTATTGCCTTATTGTCGTTATTCAATTTATTATACATTTGTCAACATGGACATTAATCATTAACAGGACAATTATACTGGTGTTAAGCATTTACACAAGAATGAATATATAATAATGTTTCCAATGTAGACTATTCATAACAAAAATTTTGTTACAACTCACCCTCCTTGGACTCCTATTTTTAGTAATACTTTCCTTGCTTTGCTCCCTTTGTTCCACTTCTATAGCAGAGGTTGGACACCCCTGCTATAGAAGTGGAACAAAGATTTTCATTTATTGGAAATTCATGTTTACACAAAGTCTAAACTTTGTCTGTAAAATGGATACATCTAATATTTGTGTAGATCATTGCAGAAGGGTGCTGTAACTATTGCATGAGCAATGATATGCATGCTTATATTAAGCAACTCCTCACTTTGTGCAAAACTTTCTCCTCAAAAGTTGGATATGCACATCGATCATAGAATTATGCAAGACCTGTATCATGTTTCTTTACCTGCAGTTGGAGTGATATGATAATGATATAGTTCAAATAGGTTACAGCCATAATTACAATTTTTGTATATAAAGAATCATACTTGTATCAGTCCTGATTCTTTCATATACATATCAATTGTTTAGCATGTTGAGCATGATAAAAGCATTTGAGAAAAATATTTTGCATAAATCTTCTATATCTGTTTTCCATTACTTCCACTAGTATTCCACTGTTTCATCCACGAAGTCAACTGCATGTTGGACTAACAACTCAAGTGTATTGCTCAAATCTGAATTATGTCCTGCACCATCAATTGACTAATTACTTTAATCCCCTCTAACATCTTAAGGTGGTGTTTACTTTCCAAGACTCAAGAGCTGACTCCCTTGGAATCATCTATTATTCTTAGGAGTCTGTCAATGTTGTAAAAAAAATACCATGTACTATACAATATAAGGCTTATTTATAAAAATTATAAAAGATTAAAATTTTAACTTTTAATACAGTAGCATAAACTAATATATTTAATCTATACAAGATGTTAAGATTTAATCAATATTTGTATATTGCTGGTTTATTATTACACTTAAATTATAAGTAATTTACTTGGCAGGGTGTCACTCTTCACTCCTGTGACTTCCTGCCAAATAAAAAAGTCGTTGACTGGCTATATCTACAAGAATCAGAGTTGCTGATTTTCAGGGGGTCTATTTTTTTGCCTTTAAACACCTGAAGTAATTGAGTTTTCCATAGAGCTAACTCAGTTTTACAGCTTAATTTTATGCTTTTAAAGATAAAATTGCTTGGAAACAAATAAATTTTATTCAAAATGTTACTCATAAATACAAAATTTTAAATTTATGCCAATTAAAATGTTTTATAATGATTTTTCTAAACGGTGTATTGAAAGTGTCGGTCAGTGGTGCATTCGATTGGTGGTGTGTTGGTTGGTGACGCGTTTGGTTGGCACCAACCAAAATGAATATTGAAAGCATTTGGTTGGCGACGCGTTGAGTTGGTGGTCACTGAATGCCGATCAATCGTGTCTTGACATAATAATACAATAATTAAACAAAAACAATTGATATTTAAACAAAAGCATCTGAGATGTAAAAAAATTTTTCCAAATAAAAACTTGTGACAATTTAGACAACAGCCAAAATTTTCTTTAGAAGTTTTTCTTTGGTAAAGATAAGTTTGGCTCTTGGAAGCGGTACCCACAAGATTTTTACCTATATTTACCTTACATTTCACCTCCAAGGGCCAACCTTATCTTTACCAGAGAAAAACTCCTAAAAAGTTTTGACAGTGGTCTAAATTGTCACAAGTTTTTACTCAGAGAAATTTTTTTTACAGCTCAAATGTTTTCATTTGAATATAATTAACAGAACTAGAAACTTAAATGTCATAAGGCAAGAATTATATTTACTTCTCATGTATTATTATATAATACATAATGATTCATATAAATCATTATGTAATTATTTTACGAAACAGTTGTGCACACAACATGTATTTTTTAAACTAAATTAGTCATATTACGAAATTTGTATTTTATAGGCCCTTAAGTCATTAGAAAAATATCCGTTGCCATTAAAATCACCATGGGAAGCAAAATGTTATCTTAATTATTTTGGTAAGCAATGAATTATTCAATTTACTCTTAATTAGTTCTTCCAAAATTTTATTAGAAAAATTTCGTTTTTAAACAGTTTTTATGCCTAATAAGGTATAATATCACTAAGATACAAATGATAATAATTATAAATAATTAGATGATAAAAAGTCAGCTGCAATATTAAATAGAAGAAATGTTAAAAAACACAAAGGCTTTTTTACTTAAACTAATTTTATGCTTCTTCAGTTAACATTTGAACATGATGAATGCTTTATAACAGAATGCAGCCCTAAAATATTTTTCTGTACAAATGGAACTTATCATCATTCACCAACTGTGATTATGGAGCCTTCCAGACAATGCAGCATATCCAAGATTTGGTCCTAATCAGTGTATGTTGACCAAGATCTATCAGATAATTAGTTCTACCATTGATTGGTTTCTACTTTAGATATTATTTTATGAACTGCAGCTTCATGTTTGCTGTACTACTATTGTTATGACTACATAAATAAATAAATCTATTGTCTTTACTTCTGCTGAGTCTCCCAAAGCATGTCACAGTTATTGATAAAAAAAAAAAAAAATTGGTCAGTTTTATTGTACTTGTAACTTATACTCTGATACTCTTCATTTTAAAGAATCATCTTACATTTTGCCTCCAAGTGCCTTACTATCTGTATAGTGAAGTTAAGACAAAAATTGCTTTTCTTTTGAAATTTTTGTTATTTAATATTTGCAGTTGACTTTTCTAATTGACTAATTCATAACAATGTGTGGATATATCTATAATTTTTACTTAATAACTTTAATAAATAATTCAAACATTTATTACAATTACTAAGATGACTTACAATCGTCTGTGAGGTCTGACTTTTGTCATACGCTGTATATTATTATTGTTGTTTTCAATAAAATTTTTAATAAGAATTACAACTGGATGAAATTAACTCGAGAAGCTAAATGTTGAATATCTAGCATTTTATTTTTGAATGAACAATCGTTTTCAGATAATTAGCTGCCATCTGGATTCCACAGGGTAGATGGAAAGTAACTAGGCATTGAGAAATTACTATAATTTCTATATTTCAAATGCAAAGATGTTGAAAATTATTTGACATATACCTTATTAAATAGGTATGAAAGTACCGGTACCTTAACAAAAAATAAATTTATTTCTTGATAAAGAAAAAAGATAATAGAAAAAAATATATATATTTAAAAACCAGTACCTTAAAATTCAAAATACCAGTGCCATCATCCTACTTCCTCAAAGAACTGGAGATCCTGATGTGGGTGAATGACCACTTCTCCATGGGTCTGCAACTAAACCTTTGGTCATTAGCTTTGAATGACAATTCCTGAGTGTTTCCAAACAGATTATAGCATGACACATCCCTTTGCTGAACACCAATGTTTTTTCACCACAACTATTGATCTTTCCACATCTTACAGTATGCAGCAACCTGCACTTGTTCCCAATCAGACGTGGTTGGACGTCTTTTCTGCCGCAGAGTGCGCGGCCTCTCTTGGTCATTGCTCCTGCCATCAATGCAGAAATTATAAAATTCCATTGATTGATGTATAAGCATACACAAATTTTATTATGATTGTATTATTATTATTACAAAAATTAGTGATTTTTCCAATGCCTAGTTACTTTCTAACCATCCTGTAGAACATTAATTCAAAAAATATCCAAATGTAGGAGCAAAGCATATAATTTCATCTTTGAGTACATTTAAAAATTACAAAAAATGTGATTTATGAAATGAAGTATTAATTATAAGATAATTTAGTTATACAGATGCCTCTATGCATTAAATATATTCTTAATGTTCTTGTGATTTTAGGCAACCTCCTTTCTCACTGTGTTTATAAATATCCACTACTTCTGAGTATTTAGCTAGTGCTTGATTCTGGATTGATTAATTATAGAAGCATTATCAGAAACAAGGATAGAATTATATGAAAGACAATATTTTAATAAAAGAAACTGAGAAGACAACAAGAAATTGTGTTCTGTTAGAACATATATAAAGAAACTACTAGAAAGAATGAATATGTCTCACTAACCTTGTATAGCTTTGCAGGTAAAAATTCAGAACCTATCACTAATGTTTTTGACCCACTTTGTAGGGTCTTCTTCAGGTGTTGTATAAATATTTTCTGGTTTTATTCCAATTTTTAAATATCCACTTTCTGATGTCTTCTATCCTCGAATTTATTTTTCGAATGCAATTCGAAATATCTAAATATGCTAGGTAAGAAGTGGTTTTCCTTCTTGATTTGTTATGTTTGTTTAACTAAAGAAGTTTGTGTGTTTATCTTAAGAACACTCCAGAAAATTTGAAAGAAAAAGTGAAAAGTACAGAAAAATGCGAATTATTAAAAATAGGATGACTAAAGAACTGTTTAAATAATAAATTTGTTGTTATTGAGATACTAAGATATCTGATCTATGGAATTTATTATAAAACAAAAGTTACATTTTACAGAATAAACTGTTGATAGCAGATACTTTTTTGTGTTAAATATACTAAATGAAAAAGAACAAAAACTTTTAAAATACATAAGTATCAAACAATGTTTAGAATCTCTAATATAATAATGTTTTCTAATCAGGGCTATGGAGTTTGTAGACCAAGCACCCGACTTTGAACTCAAACGCCAACTTGTGGATTACAAAAGGTCTGACTTCTGCCTGTAAATAGTTTAAAACACACTTTGGTTATATGAATCCAGAATGACATTTCATCACTATCAAGTGAATCATCAGGCATTTTTATTAAAACTGAGAGCATTTCTTTTTTTTTCACATTTCATTATAATTCACCACCATCCACACAGAATATTCTCATCTGTTGTTATAGTAAAGTATTCAGTAGATTTAACCTGAATCGTCTTAGCCATTTTGTACGGGTCTTTTTTACAATAAAAATTTAGAAGTAGCTAGTATCAAATCTATTCGAATATAGATTTCTGATAAGAAAATCAAAGGTAATTAGTGATACGCAACAAAAGATTGAAAAGTAGGGAACCATCATAAAATAAGATCTTGATCTACGAGAGACCTTTATAATGCAAGATAGGAGGTTAATCCACGTATAGACAATTTGCATGTGATGTATTGTATTCCCGCACGTGCGTTTTACCGGTGTCATATTTGTGACATTTCTGTTCTGTTTTAACCTCACCTGATACATGACAGGGTAACCAAACTTTAAACAGGGGAAATCATAAACTTTGAGTGGATCGTCTAATGAAGAAGTACAGTGTGAGTAAATTTTAAAACAGAATAAAACAAATTCAACAATTACAAAGAAAACTTCCCAAACAGCACTTAGAAGTGATATTATGTAATGGCCAATAAAACTATCATAAAACATACATTTTTAATCAGTACAATGATACGACGACCAAGTGTCGTAGTTTGTTTTAATGTACTTAAATTTCTCTTGTTAGGAAAGGTACAGTACATTCTGAAGAACTCTTTATCAAAATCGTTGGATCAACCCAGCCACTCTGACTCTTAAGTGATTTGTATGCTTTTGTGTGATTAAAGTTAAAAATTGGGTTATTAAGACAAAGTGTCACCATATTCTACCTTCGGCCACGAACTGTGATCCTCTAAGAATGAATTCGAGTCATCTTCATACAGATCAACTTTGCTATACATTAAAATGTTACTTCTCTACCAGTCAGCATCTTGACTAGTAAGAGTTGTTAAATAACCTAGTAAAAACAATCCAGCAATGAGTTGCATAACTTTTACAGATGTTATGAGATCTTTATTAAAAAATAAATTTTATATTATTAAACATAAATAAATTTGTGGCACCATTGATGAATTTTATAAAAAATTGTAAATGTTAATAATGAGTAAAATCTTGATGGAGTCTGACGCTACTCGAGATATGATACACCATCTCCTCGACCTTTAACTACCAAAATTTAATAACATCGAATCCCCTAATATACAAACCTTCCTGCAAAATTTCATAAATTTTTGATAAAAGTAATGGAAATAATTCAGCTTCAGATTGGGTGAACAAAATTGTGCCTGCCCCATACATCCATACATACAGATAAAACCTCTAATTATTTTTTGTTTTCCTTGCATTTCTCAATGTTCCATGGTCCTATAAGTCCAAAAAATGTACAAAAGTTCCCAGTTTCCCCTCTGTTATGTATAACACAGCTGGGAAAGTAAAATGCAAGTTTTTTCCATTTTCTAAACATGATTAACGCAAGCCAGACTATATACACCTCTATGAACAACATGGCATAAATATGGCACAGGAGGCAGAGCGATAATGATTTGGTCACATGAGATGACATTCACGTAAATTTTCTATTAGGAACTTAATATAAAGTACATAATAAAAAAGAGAGGAGTTAGAAGTTTGTCTATTTTTATAGATTCTTCTAGCAACACATTTACTTCTGACTCCACAGTCCAGATTCTTATGCAGCACATTCATACAAAAGTGCTCACATTCTCTCTCTCTATAATTTAATATAGGCTATTTTATTTATCAGTAAAAGGACATTGAATATTGTTTGATGATCCTTTTTATTCAATTGCATATTCCTTTGTGATTCAACCGAAAGGTACCATTAAAAACAATCAAAAACATTTTGAATAAATATTTATTTTATTATTAAGGATTTTGTTTATACTTAATACAGTGTATAGAGACATTATAAAAGAAATTGACAGGATTTGAACATTTTTTTTTTCATATTTTTAGGTGATAAAATCTGCAAAATGTTAGAAGATAAACTAAAGGAGCATGGTGAAAATATACAGGGTTAGTATAAATAAATTTTTTTAAATATTTGACATAAATATTGCTGTCTTTGTACATCTTATATATAAAATTCTCATGTAACAATGTTAGTTACCTTACTCCTCTGAAACGGCTTTACCGATTTTTACCAAATTTTATATGCATATTCAGTAGGTCTGAGAATCGGCTACTATCTATTTTTCATACCCCTACACCATTTCCCCCCTTTCAAAAATATATTTATATATGGATTAAGGCTTTTATGTCTAACAGATGGCGCTAACTTCCGACGACCTAAGTTTGCTTTTCTGTCAGGCATTCTGCTTTTCTGTGAGAATGGACTGAAGCAGATCATTTTCTATCTATCTATATAAATAAAATATAACGTTCGTTTGTTCCTACCGATTCCTTTGAAATTTTGACACAACGTTGCATTCGAATACGCACGTGTTTTTATATAATATACATGTCGAAATTCCCCCCAGTGGGGGGAGATGGACGGGATTAAGGCTTACTGTGAAGAACTCGGCTTCTATTATACTATTTTACATGCGGTTTTTTGCGTTTTTAATTGCATTTTAATAGGTTATGTCAACAGAATATACACTAAAAAGGGATTTTTCGATATTCCCCAGCGGGAAAAGTGACGGGATTAAGGCTTACTGTGAAGAACTCGGCTTTTATTATACTATTTTAGATGCGTTTTTGATTGCGTTTTAATAGGGTACGTCAAGAGAATATACACTAAGAAGGGATTTTTTGAAATTTCCCCCACGGGGGAAGTGTTATACATTTATAATAGATACATTTTGAGCCACAACAACGCGTGGCCAGGTCAGCTAGTTAAAATATAACATTTATGGAAAACTAGGGTTTTAATTAATATTTATTTCATTTTTTACATTTATGAACCTGTGTTTTCATATACAGTTATCCTCGTGTAACGTGGTAGTTAATTCCAAAAAAGTGCAATGTTATGCAAATCCGTGCTACACGAAATAAAGGACTAACACAAAACGTAGGGCTATGTACGAAAAGTTAGCAAAAGTATGCTATTCTTTTTCGTAATTAAGAGATATATGTTTGCTAGTTAGTTATTGATTACTTTAATAATTACAATCAAAATTATTGCATGTTAATATTAATTCTTTCTTCACTGCTAAACACTATTAAACAAGGATGGTTTTTTTTTTGGTAAAATATTGTAATCTTCTGAGCTTTCCTATTAATCTTAAGCTGAAGTATCAGCAACATCTTGATTTTTCTCTACATCTTTTCATAAAATCGGATATTTTCATTTTCTTGCATTTGCTTAAGAGATCTTTAAAAATTTCTTTTGTGTTCATTTAGAGTGCTATCACCAATGACAGTGATATCTGGTTTATAGGGCAGCTAGGATAAGGAAGAAGAAAAATTGTACAATCGGTTCTCGTTAAAGAAAACAAGGCAAAAGGCACAAAACAACATTGAAAATTTTAATATTTTAAAACCCATGGGCAAATATGAGACAACGTGCATGATTGCTTGAATAAAAAAATATTGAATGATGCTGCTTGCACTTAAAAATTGAGATGTTTGAAGATGTCCTCGAACCACGTTGTAAGAACACTGTTTTGTGCAGGGGATATTTTCAGTTCTCAAACTATGTTAGAGTGAAACTGTGTTGTATGAAGGATACCTGTATTGTGTGATATATATTGCAAGTTGATACAATAATTGTAATATTCACTTAACAAAATTTATTAATTACTCTGATCTTGTTAAGAACTGGTTTTATAGCAAAGTGTTGTATGGTTCTAGTTTAAGACAATTTAATTTTCAGGTGAAAGTAACTGAGCTTCCTAGATTTTTTTCAATTTAAACTAAATTTTTTCTAATTACAGAGTTTCATGAATTGATTTATTTAATAATTATTTGGAAGTGTTTTGCTAATAGGTTACATTTTATCTTTTGCTCAGTGTGTGTCATGAAAGGTACAGTTTCCATGCTATTTCATTACATGAAGATTTTACAGGAAAGCATCATCATATGACAAAAAGGGCAGCAATGTTAAACCAGAAATATTGATGTGTATAACCTACCATGTTATATTTTAATCTTTTCTAGTTATATTTGTATTTAAAATATTTAGCTTGTTTTCTTGTCATAAAAGACTGTTGGTTTATGTAGATTTTTGTGTCTGCTCTTGGTGGAAGTTAGTTTCAAAGTTTGAATTGATGGGCTTATACAAGCAAGAAATATACAAAACCAGCCTGCTACTAGTATAAATGAAATAATTAATGTCATGGCAAGCATTGCCATCAATCCTCATTCATCTGTGCAATAAAAAACTGCAGATTGAGGTCTGTTGGTGAAGTTGCTTTGTTTTATTTTAAAAATAAACCCCGTCCTCACAAGTGGTTTTTTTTATGTTCAGAAATTACATGGAAATGATTTCAATGAGAGATGCAATTTATGGGGCTGATTTATGAATAAAGACAGTCAACAAGCAGCACCTCCAATATGCAATGTAATGACTACAGACAAAACAACAGTTCACATCTGTGGAGCTGTAAATATTTACAATTTCAGATACTGGAGTGAAGACAACCCATTTTGGATGCAACAGTCATCACCAAGATGAACTTTGGCTTAGTTTTTGGTTTACTATCTACAGAGATTTTCTTGTTGGATTGTGTTTCAAAGAAGGTACTTAAATGGCAAGTCATATTTTATTATTTAATGAGGTCCTACTCTCATTTTTAAGTGAGCTGCTTCAGAACAGAAAGACCACTTATTGTTTCATCACAAAGAAGCCTCTCCTGACTCTTATCCTGATCCTTATCATTTCTAAGAAGTGTCACTGTTGGATTCCTTTTGTATGGATCTTCCACATGCCATATTGATCTCCTTACACAAGCTCTTTAAATTCATGTTGTAGCCAACCATCTTATATTCACCTCTGTATATTATACAACTTATTAGAGATGCTATTTTGATATTGTTCAATTATAGGATCGATGGTATTAGAGGTGTATTTGCGTTCTTCAGCAACTTTATGTATTGAAACTCTTCCATTCTGTCCATTCCATCCACTTAAACAACAAGAGAATGCTCTTCGCACTAAGACTGTAAATGCCAGTAACTTCAACTGTGATAAAGCTTGGAATGAACAACAGATAGTAGCTGGGCTTTCAAATAACTTTTGCTATAATCTGCTCTTTGATGAGCTTGAAGTGTAGATCTAAGAAGTGTGCACAGGTATTGCTTTTCTGTTCCAACTGGAGCATGAGCATTACTATTAATCACATTTAAAAATTCCTGCACATTTAGTTTTCTGTGCCAGATGTTGAGTATGTTATCAACATACCTACTGTAGAGGTGAAACAGCTGGATGATGTCTCCAAAGTTCTTGAGACAATGCACAGGCTACTTAGGAACAATAAGGATTTTCCAGATCTGTTTTGTTAATTTAGGTTAAGTTGCTTTATAATATTAATTAACTATTGTGCAATTCAAGGTTTTTTCAGAGATAAATCCCTTCTAAATACCCTTAATTTTACTGCAACTAATTTCATTAAATTTATTGGTTGGTAGGTAATTACAATTGTTGAAAATAATCTTCATACTTAAAATCAGAAGTGTCTATCCCTCTAGTCAACCTGTCAGTTACTATCTATCTCTACATTCCGAATCCACCTAGTAGAGAAATTCAAAAACCCTTGCAGTTCAGGAGATGCATCATATATCCTCTTACCTCTCATAATTTCTCCTGACAAATCTAATACAATACCTTCTAGTGTGTTGACAACTTTTGTATTGTTTCCAGAAAACAAACAAAAACTGTGAGAATCTTGCCTTTTTTGTTGGGTGCTAATGCTTTCCTGCAAGGTGACAAAGATTTTATGACACTATCCCATGACATTTTGTGTGTCTGACTAAAGCACAGTGGAGGAGTGACAGATCATCTATGTTACTTTCTCTGAAAACTCATTGATGTAAAGTGTTGCTTCAGAAAGACTTAAGTTGTGACAAATAGATGAGAAAGGAGAGCAGTTACATTTATAGTGTACAGTAGACCCCCCTCTATAACACGGTAGATAAGTTGCATGTTATATGAATTCCATGTTGTACGAGTCACTTAGATTTTACAAATGCATGAGCCATTCACAGTCCGGCACTTGTGCAGTTTAGGGGGTATGGCTGTTTGAAAGGTTTTCTTCCATAAAATGAATCAATTCTAGACTAATTTGACTCAAACATTTCCAAAACATGTATAATTTTTTGGGAATAATCCATATAAACTGTGCTATAAACAAAAAATTGTAGGAATACTTACCTAGTGTGCACCGTTTGAAGACGCTATTGCTTAAGCTTGTTTTCGTCGCGGAGCGGCTCATCAAAATTATAAATATATTTGGATTGGTACATTTTTTTTCCTGTCTAACCTGGACCATCCTACTGAAAATTCTTGGGATTTTTTGACCCTTATTTATTCCTGGTCTTCAGAGAAGTAGGTGACAAATTAACTTACCATCTGGCCACCATTTTTTTTTTATTGGGGATTTTCTTTTTATTTAGGATGGCAATCCTATATCTTATCAAGGCAAGTTGACAAGAATAATGTACTTGAAGAAATAAACTTAGACAAAGTTTGGCAGTCTGTGACACATTAACTTTAGAATTGAAAAATACCACCAGGGTTCTGCAACCAATTGCTGCCGTCTGGTAGTAACATTTATTCAATAATGAATTTGCACATACACTAGTCGCAGATGACAAATGGCCATCAGCAAATGGAATTATTTGGGATTGTTCCGACTTACTGGTTTCGGAATTAAAGTTTTTATTGACAAAGGTTTGTTTTATTGACAAAGTTTTTCTTGACAAAGGCACTTTGTAGATCCTTGTTCATGGATCTACAAAATAGTAAAGAAGCTCAATGAAGGTAACAGGTTTAAATGAAAGAATCAGGTCATCTAATTGCCACATTGAAATAAAACTAAAGGAACCTTCTATCTTTTTTATATGATTTTGAGGGTGCAATTAATTATGAAACATGTACTAAAAAGTGTATCAAAGCTTGTCTGGCTCTGTCATATCCATACAGTAACAGTTAGATATTTTGGCCTGATTAACCTCATCACTCTGTGACAGTCACATTATCAAAATTTGACAAGTTAGTAGTTTGCTATGTCCAAAAAGAAAAGAACCCATTAAATGTCCTTCAACTATGCTCTATTGATTTTTAGACTTATCGGAATGAAAGGTTTGAGTTTAGGTGGAAAGTAAACTCTGCCTCTAGAACTAGTAAATAAACTAGAAAAAACCATCAATGAAGTTCCTGCCTTCTGCTTGACAAACATCTTCATGGGCGTTCATTGAAAAGTTTGACCATCTGCCAAACTTGCGATAATGCAATTCACCAAACTGACTGTTAAAGTACATCCTGGTCATTAAATTCAAAATTACATGAAGAAAAGCTTTTCTTGGTTGTTTTCTCCAAGTATATTAGTGGTGTTTCTCACATACACATATACCATAAGCATAAATTACATGTTGACTACTACATTATTTTTTTCTATTTTATTTTATAATATGTTTTTGATATGTAATTGAAAATCTAAATTGATCTGTATTTAGCGTATTGTTATTTATAATGTTCAATAGTAGAAAATATGGATTGTTTTCATATATTTCAGATACGGGAGAATCTCAAGTAGCCGAGACTTCCGAAAAAGAATCGACGTCAAATAGTGGTACAAAACGTTCGAGAAAGGATGAAGACAAAGGCGATAATTCTCATTTACCGGTAAACTCTTTGAGAATAACCGATCTAAGACAATCTGTTTTAACACGTGCTATCCTAAAAATCCTTTATATCTCATCTTTAATAAAGCTGAGCTACAAGTTTGTAATAGAGAGGTTGAGGCCAAAGTTTTAAATGCGAAAATGTGTACGTCAGACGTTCGGCACCGCTTTCCTGTAAGCCTAGAAGATTGACAATGCTGTTTGGAAAGTCAGTGGAATCACGCTTGACATTCCAAACTCCATTGTCAAACTTCTGGGCATCATTAATCTGTTCCTAAGGACCTAACGAATATGGAAAATGACAAATATAGAAACAATTTTTCTCATAATAAATAAGGAAAGCGCCGCCGAACATCCGATGTACACGTTTTCGCGTTTAAAACTTCGGCCTCAACCTCACTAATATCTTAATCTAAAACTTGTATTTTGTTAATACATAAAAAAAGTAGATCAAAAATAAAACAAAATAACAGCAATTGTGTGTCTTTTAAAAGCTTATAGAGTGAAGCAGAAATATTGTTTATTCATTATCAATGATTAATGATTTAATGTTGAATGTAAAAGAAAAGAATTTAGCACTTCTATTAGGTAAAATTCAGTTAAATAGTCTAGCTGAATTGTTTCAACTATGATTCACAAAAGATAAAAGTAATGTAAAATGTAATCTATTAATTTTGAATTATAGAAAATGGGTTATAAAAAGCTGAATATGTTTCATATAAACTGCTCATTAAATCAGACATCTACTTTCAAGATTGCCATCTTTTGCCAATTATAAAACTTGGCAATTGCCAAGTTTTATAATTGGCAAAAGATGACAGTCTTTCGTTCAAGTCAATCTCCAAGTTGTGTTGAATCGTGTCAACACAATTGGCAATTGCTGAGTTTGTCAAGTTGTGTTGACACGATTCAAAAATCACTCGAAATTTTTGTTTACAAGTTGACTTTTTTCATATTTTACAGTTTATAATAATATAAAAAATAAGTTTATTTTTTTGTTAACTTATATCTTGAATTATTAATTAAAGTGATTTATTTATTCCTGGATTTGTTTTTAGAGTAATCCTAAGCAAAAGAGAATGTGTACTAAAACATACATACCTGTACCCGGATCGGGAAGCTATGCCATTCTTATTACTCTTATGAAAAATGAGGTATTTTTATATATATATATAACTGTATAAAATTTTAATATATGATGAGCTATTTCTATTATAAAATATTTATCGTATTAATGATTAGATTGACACAAATGAATCTTTTATGAAGAAGCAAGATCTTATCGATTCTGCTCAGTTACTTTGCAATTCATCTTTTACTAGGGTATGTATGTTGTATTAAAGTAAAAATTATTTCTATTTTCTGTTTATTTTTTAAAGAAAATCTTGAATTAAAAATTTTTAAGGGTTTGTATTAAATCTATTTAAAATGTAAGAAAAATTAGTATTTAATTTGATCGTAGTTGAAAAATTATTGGGCTGCAGTTTGACAAAATTGTACACCTATAAATTCTCACTGTTATCCGTTCCTCTGTTTGTTCATTTATCTTTCCTTAATCTTGAGCGTGGAGTTAGATAGACAAAAGACAAGACTAGATATGGAAACCTTAAGGGCAGTAGGCCCCAGTTAACTACATACGAACTTCCGATGCAAACCAGAAGTTGCGTTATTTCAATTCAAAAACTTTCTCCTGAAAGGAGTTAATAGATGCTCGGCATGACTCTATTGTTAAAGGAAAATTATGATGTACGGGGCAAGACACTACTGATTTGAGGTGGAGAGCATATACAATGGAACCTCTATATTCATCATTAATCTGTTCCTAAGGACCTAACAAATATGGAAAATGACAAATATAGAAACAGTTTTTCTCACAATAAATAACTGATATTCAATTAATCCGTTCCCATCCTAAAAAAAAGGTACAAGAATAAAAATTATGTTGTTTGTTAAACTTTATCTTTATTGTACTAAATAAATACAGTATATAGTGGTAAGAGTAGGGTTATTATTGTTTAGATGTACCATCAATTAAAACATTAGGTAACTTCAATTATGATCTTAGCATATTAAATTCTTTGGCTAAGTTGGAAATACTAGAGAGGTTGTGGCCAAAGTTTTCATCTCTAAAATAACGTTGAATGTTGAGCACTGCCATCTTGTAAGCCTAGAAGTTTGACAGTGGCATTTGGAAAGTCAAGCATATTCCAATGATGTTCCAAATGCCATTGTCAAACGTCGAATGCCACCATCTTGTAAGCCTAGAAGGCTTACAAGATGGTGGCATTCAGCGTTTGACGTTCACATTTTAGAGATGAAAGCTTTTGCCACAACCTCTTTACTTTGTCCATTTTCAGACTTAGCAATAATTTCTTTTATTTCTATTGTTGTTCTAACAGCTTTCCTTTTTTACTGTTTTTCTTCAGTGCACTTTGTTAGTGCCATTGGAACTTGAACTTTTGAAAATAATCAATGCAAGAAACCAAGAACACACACGACAATGCACAAAGTAGACTGATTAACTACAGCTAGCTAACATAGTGTTGCCAACTCAAAATTCAAATTTATAGCTAGACATTTTAATAAAAATATTCAAATCATATCGTTTCCATTAAAATTGTTTGATTTTTTATAGCTAGATAGCATTATAAAAATAGCTAGTCCAATATAATTTAGCTAATTTGCATAGCTAGATTATTCATAAATTCACTAAATCTAGCAAAAAATTAGCTAAATCGGCAACACTAAGCTAACATGACTAGCTGATTGGTGCAGATGTGCGATTGTAGCGCCACTGCTGGTGTTGGGAATGACAACGAATACAGAAAATACTGATGAATATGGGGAGAGGTTGCACTTAATTTTAAATTAAATAAACTAAAAATATGATTAAAAATTGCAGCTTGGCATTGTGATGATGTCACACTAAAATAATTTCTCGTTAATTTTACCTTCCAAACAAAGCACTGCATTAGAAAAATGATTATTTTTAATGTTTAATGAAAATGTTTCAAATTAAATATTTGTAAAACATTCCAACAGCTGCACCACGATATGCCACTTCGGAACTTCGCTGCTGCTCTGTCCACATTGTTAAAAGATCTTCAGTAGCAATTGTAGTGAAAGCAGCAGTGCCGAATTTAACAAATTGTATGCTAAATGTTCATCAATAAATTATATGGGTATTAAGAAATAATTGATTTTGCTATAGTAACATTGATTATTTGAATTTATTTCCTTCAGTGATCTTCTCTACAAAATTACAAAATACTGTACAAAATTAAACTAATTGTATGTGTATTTGTGTTAAAGTATATAAAAAGTAGATACTACAAAACGTTGAAGGGGCTACTATTAGAAAAAAGTTGAAAAACACCATCTTATGGTGATATAACTTAATATATTTATTAGGACATTAAATATGTAATCGAAGAATATTAATTTATTTCTCATTTGAAGTTAGATAGGCTTTTTAGATTTTTATATGAATAGATTCACGTTTTGAATATTATTCATTTATCAAAACTGGTGAATAATATAGTTGCTGGAAAATGTATGTTTGGCCACTGTCAAATGTTCTAGTGTTAGTTGGAGCTTAACTTAAGATGGTTTAATAAATTTCACATAAGCTAGATGTTACAAACATTTTAAACCAAAAACTACGATTTAAATGAAATGGAGATCATTCAGTTCGGTTTTAATAAACTGCTTTTAAGATCTTTCATCGTTTTTCAACACAATCATTTTATTGTTTTGCATTAAAATTACCAACAATATTACATTTGTTTAGTTGCGAATAACTTTTTGTAAAGTAAATTGGTAAATCTTTAAATATAAATGTATAGATTTTTATAAAATTTCAATGTAATTTTGTTCTTTAATTTATTTTTTTCACTTATAAAACGTAAAATATTTTTTAGCCGGAACCCGGTAGCCATTACACTGCTTGGAGTTCAATGGGAAATCTTATAAGAAAAGGTTTGGTAACGAAATATGGAAATCCGGCAAAGTAAGAATTGTTCATCTTTAATTAATGCTTAACCTTTTGTTTACTAAGTGAGTACAGATTGTACTCAGGCAGCACATATTATTATTTATTGATCCTCTGAATATAAAACTTTAGCAGCTTGCGTAATTGTTCTTTAAGGTATTCTCTCGGTCGATGAAACTTTTTTCTATTTCCTCATCCTTCAAAGTGCTTTTAAATGTCAGATCCATTTTGTACCCACTTAGTATCTCTTGTATCTAATTTCTATTCTAAGATGATACATTAATAACTTTTTAACTTTATGTAAACATAACATTTTTGGTCAGCCAACCTGACAACCACAGATTAAAAAAAAAAAAAAAATACATTTATTGTTGACTATCGACTGCTACAGTTATAATGAGTTTCTATGCAAAAATGGATTCTTATGGAGAATGCTATATAAAAATTCTGCTTGAGGAGCTAAATGAGCAGTCAGATGGTGTAAGGATTGCATGGATAAAAACATCTGTATAATGTGCAAAAAGCATTCAGATTTCTTCACGTCTTGTCACATGTCTTTGATTTAGTTATTTTGTGCGTTTTGAATTATTTAACTTGATACTTAAAACAGTTAAATATAGCAAAATATACTTTATAATCGGTTTGTAAGAACTGTTTTAAAATACAGTCTTGGGGTAATATTTGAAACTCTAAATGAATAAGTAATAATTGCTGTTGTGACCAGTGTGACGAGTTGGTCAAATGCCACCAAATCACGATGTCGAATCTACTACTAACAACTAAGATTTTTGCCTGATCACACGTTTGTATCTTTGTATGTAATTTTATGTATTTGGATTAAATGTATAAATATTTTCAGATATAGTCTTTCTGAAGGAGGACGAATGCTTGCAGTTTCTCTAATGGAATCTGAGAGTAGTACGGAGCGCCAAGATAATAATAGGGAGGAAATGGTCAGAGACAGCTCACGGGCAGTAAATACTGATATTAGAAAAGAAACACAAGGCAAAAAAACTGAAACACCAAGGTAGAATTTCAAAATTATTGCTTTAACATATTTAAAATAAATCAGTCTAATAATTTAAGAAAAACACTATTATTTATACAGAAATTTTATTAATGTCCATTTGCAAAACATATTATTTATAAATCTTACTGATATTACTGTGGTTTTTATTTTATATCTCCAAAAAAGTATGGATTTATTATTTTAAATAAAAAAAAATGTATTAAAGTTTGTTAAAGCATTTAAAAATACTTAATACTTAAGCATCCATACTTAATAATTTACTGATCATTTAGATAATCTAAGTACATTGAATTTATTGAGAAACTCTTACTCTACAAACAGAAGAGAATAACAATGTGTCTTCTGTCTAGTTTAAAATTTAAACTGGAAACGATAGATGTCAGAAGATTGCATAATTGTTTATAATAACTATTCAGTGTATGGCAGAAATCACCTCTATTGAATTACCCCTCACAAGATCTTTGAACTCTTGTTTACACAGCTGGAAACAATAGATCAGGGAGAGGAAGATAAGAAATAACCTTTCAAACAATATAAACAGATATTTTTTGTTTATAACATGATTTGTGCATAATGAAATTACAGGAGCTGACATGGAAATTGTATCACCTATAATATACACTAGAAAGTGTTCAACAGATGTACAAAGTAGCATATGTAAATCAGGGCTGCAAAGTCAGTATACCAAGCTCTTGTGCTTTTAAAATTGTCTGTCTACACTACAGCCTTTTCTACTAGAATCAAGGAACATCAGTATAACATTAAGAAGAAACTACCCAGCATGGTGCTAGCCTCTTTTATTTTTTTTCTGCCATGTGAGCAGTAAGATAGCCTTTTTTTTAGCAAACCCATAGTGGGTTTGGCCAGGCCCACAATGGGTTGGCAACGGATGGTGCCTGATATATTTGGATGGACCACCACTCAAAAAATTCTTGAGGTTTTTTTCAACCTGTCCAGATTCAGTCCCGAATTCCCCAGAGCAGTAGGCTGTCACCTTGACCGCTTGACCATCTGGCCATCGGTGCTAGCCATTTATGCTAGGGATGGTGAAGTCCAGCTTGATTTTGAAAGCACAAGATTGTTAACATCTGATACTTGTTTTAAGTATCAGATGTTAACAATGTATAATTAATGGCTCTATATCTGGAGATATAGAGCCATTAATTATACAGAGACGGACTCTTTTGCCTACTTGGTGGGCATCGTATGAATGTCCATAAGGCTACTTTAGCACTTTTTTTTTTCTTGTTTTGTTTTTTAACTTTTTAAAGTGATGTTTTAGGTATTAATGTAAAGTTTGCTTGTTTGTGCCATAGCACATATGTGAACTTTGCTTATTTGAAAATTCAATTTGAAAGAACTTTGTTCTTTAGTTTGAAATATTTTTCGATTCTGCGTTAGTCTTATGTAACCTGCTGATGTTTGTTTGAAGTGAGCATTTTGTAAATATATTAGACTTTTACAACTGGTTTTGATATTTTGTCTGTGTTCCCCTCTAAGAACCATCAGTTTTAACAAAGTTATTGTCAGACACATTTTACTTTACTTACTATCTTGTTATAGTAACATGGTACAGAATTGTCTTGAAACATGCAGAATTTTTGTCATAAAATTGTTCCTTGATTGATAGAATTAGCTTGGCAGATAAGATATTTTTGTAGCATTTGCATTTACAGACCCATTTATAAAGTGTAGTTTGTCAACACTTTGGATATGAATTCCAAACCATTTGAAGTACAGGAAACTTAGCTATCAGCATCAAGCAATCCCTATTATATGTCTAGCCCTTTCTATATCTAAAATAGGATTTACTGTTAGATTCATGTGAGTTAAATTTGGATTCATTCCAAAAACCTAACAGAGTTCCTCATGCCAATTCTTTTGTCCTCATGTTTAGTCCAGATAAGCTAGTGTCTATATATTTTATTCATCTGTAAATGCTTTTTATATCAAAGGTAAGCATTTAAAGCCATGTTGCAAAGATGGTATTGCATGGTTTGTGCAATTGCTTTAATGTCTGTCTGCTTTTTCTGTTTTATTTTACTTTGGAAGTGTCAGCAATGTGTTCTTGCAGGCCGATATGCTTTGGCCTTCTATTCCTGGCACAGCATACTCGCATGTTTACTTTCTGATTTGGCTTTTCTTTCATTGTGACCATGTTTGCATTTCCTTTTGTTACACAAATGTATAAAGCACATTCTGCACAATTTCACAAGAAGATAGTCTTCAGCATTCAAAGCAACGATTACAGATTTTTTAAAACAGTGTTGACTGTTGCAAACTTTGTTTTTCTTAAAAAACGAGAAATGTATTTTCATGGGCATTGGAGGATCCAATCACTAAACATTTCTGCAGTATAATTTAGTATCCAGTAAAAAGTGTTCTTATATTTATGATTTCAATGATGCAATTTTTATGTCTTTTTACAGGTTTGCAGCAAAATGACACTGTCAAACCTTGGGTTTTGAACTTAATTCATTCCTAAAAGTTATTTGAGAACCGATTTTTTTTTCTAAAACTGAAACAAATTTTTCCGTAAGAAACAATATGAAATGGATTAATACATTCTTAACCTCCAAAACAAAACCTTTTGTTTTTACCTTTTTAGCTGTATTTCATGCATAAAAATGTCTGTAGAGGCAATATAACGTTATTTTATCTACATCTATATTTATTCTATTTTAAATATTCTATTCTAATATATTAAAAGCAAAATGTTCTGTCACCACCAACCAAAACTGAAACTAACACTTTACAAAGGAAGTGCTATAAATAGAGACTAGACTCTGCCTCTATGAAATATAATTAATCAAGCCTGATAACAAGTACTTTATTCACACTTTCCAAAATATAATGTTTTGATTTGATTTTTAATTAATTAATTAGTTTTAGTTTTGGTGTAGAGAGTCCAGTTTTAATTATTTTTAAATTTAAATATTATTTTTAGTTTTATTTAACTGGCTACCTAGTATTAATTAATTTTCGTCATTTAATTTAACTTAAATATGTTTAAACGTGAATTCTTGGATGCCATTTATATTACATGAATGTTAATGAACACAGTTTTTACTAATTAATTTGATTTAAATTCGACTGTGGTATGTACCTTTTACTTTTAGCAGATAGGGGATGAAACCAGGGCTACTCAAAAGTATTGCCTGGGGTGAAAATGAAGAAGAAAGATGATTTAGAGGAAAAGGCTGAAGGTGAAATTATAAAGATAGGAAAGGGGATAAAACGGAAGTCCCAAGGGTGCCTGTATCACTTTTATTTGAAACGAATTTAAAATACATATACTATAATTTGATAGGCAACTAGTTCAACAGAAGCACCCTGAGGTATGGGCACAGAAAAACAGAAATAGAGTTATTCTCACATGCGTATTGAAATCTAACTTAAATAGCAATGTCATTGATGATTTGTATTATGATGCGAGGCAGTCTCTGTGCCGCTAACTTCCGAATCAGCAGTCCTGTCGTCAATCAATCGGTCTGTTGAAATTCTTTAACATAGGAAGTGTAAGAAGTTGATTGTTGTGGCCAGCTCTACTGAGTAGCTTGGTCAGCAACTGGGTGGAAAAAAAGAGTTCAAAATCTTGCTTGTAAACTGAATTGTTCGAAAAGCGAGGAATTCGAAACCCGAGGTTTGACTACTTTTATTTATATAAAAAAAAATTTTATGGGATTTTATGGGTGGTGCAATTTTCATTGCCTCTACTGTACAGTACATGTAAAAACTATGATTTTAGCATTTCGTTTTTATGATGCCCAATATTATTTTGTCTGAATACATTGTATTCTGTTTGAATTTGCATACTTGAAAAAGTATTTAAAGCACATATGGCTGAAAGTTATTAGCAGTATAGTTATCTAAATAACTTGAAATGACGAATTGTCTGAAGAACACAAGTGGTAACTGATAAGGGAGTGTCCAAAATGTATTCGGTTTCTTCAAATGGAACACTCGCACGTCCAGTGTAAGTATGTAATTTATTATAGAGTACTCGTTAAGGATTTACAGACACAATACACTCAATGCCAAGCAATTCAGTTCAGAAGTACGCTTCCTCTGGCTGTACAGCAATGTCCTACTCTCCCTCAATATCATCAGTGTTGCTGCTACAATCTGTTTAAGTTGAAGGAACCAAATTTATTGTTGCAAAAATGGAATGTTGCAGTATATTCTATTGTTACACAATACACAATTTTTTTTGTGTGTGTTACACACATCAATCTCTTTAGTAATTTTCATTTTCTTTTATTAGTGGTTATAAAAAAATTTTATTGCATTTCAAATGAATTTTTCAAGTAGAAATAACTAAGAATTCGTTTAATATAAACTAATAAATTCAAACATTTTTAGGTTGAAATACAAATTTATCGATATTAATGGTAAAGAAACTGATGATTATAGAAAAGCACTACAGATAAAAGATGGTATTTATCTTTTAATTAATTACTGTTAATTAATTATCGATGATTTAATTTCAATTAATTATCAATTATTCTAAGTATTTAATATTTTCTTTTACAGATTTATCAGGTTTTATTGGCTATTTGATCAAGTGCAACAGAAAAGATTTGATTCAATCTGGCATGAGACATAAAATTGATGAAACTAGGTAAGAAAGGGAACAAAACGACATTATTTTGGTAAAAGAAAATGTAATGCTATAACAGTATAAGCCACTTTTTATTCAGATGATACCACTCAGTCATATTTGCTCGTCTCCATTTTAAATGCATAATTTTGAAGAACCTCACCACGAGTATTGGCCATTTGTTGCACAGAACTTCATACGTGGATCACTTTTGGTGGCCACGTCGAGTGGCTAATCCGAAGCATCTGTGATTTTGAAAAAGCTATTATTTGGTGATGCAAAGTCTTACTCGCTCTACTGGTCATATTTTCATCCAATTGGATGTTTTGTCTGTGCTATTTTCCAATATACACTCAAACCTGTTTTTGTGCGATTTTTTTTTTATTTTTTAATTTGCGATTTGTTTTGTGCGGTATATGAAAATTTCAATCAAATTGGAACATAATTGACTCCTGTAAAATTTTTTAAAACTCTATTGGATGTTTTCTATGACATCAGCAGGTTTTTTCATTTTTTATTCAGTAAAATTTTTTTCTCATACGTTTTTTTCGGTCCCCTCTCATTTTAATAGCATAAAAATCATAAATATTATGTTATATTTGAACAGATGCGGTAAGTTAGCTCCCCTCCAGCTTTAGACTGCGGGTGTGAAATTTCATGCCTTGTTAAATGAAATAACACTTTCTGCAGCTATATTTATCAAATAAAATCATTTTTTAACGATTATCTTTAACTTTTTAATGTTAGATTGATACTTAAGTGGAAATAATTAATTAATATAAAAAATAAAATTCTTAGAGGATTTTTTCCCCATTAGGGATTGCAGAAAAAGGCCCGAGGAGTTAAAAAAGCAATTTCTAGTTATTTCGTACGGTTTTGAGTTATTTTCTACGTGAAACTTTTTTATGCGGTCCCTATCCACCGCACAAAAACAGGTTTGAGTGTATATTAAAATTTGTAAACAAAAGTAATAGAAAGTTTGATCTTATTTATTTTGGATTTAATTTTTACATTTTTTATTTTGTGATTTGAAATTCTTGTGTCAAGATCCAGTTTTTCTTTGTTTGATTTGGATAATTAATTCTATGAAAAGTAAGTTAATATATATTATATATACTAGAAAAGCCAGTATCCAAAATACAATTTTTTAATATTTTATCAACTAATTCTCCAGAACTTTCTTTGATAACAATTTCACGTATTTCTGATGTCATCGTCATAGCAAACACTGCGATTCCTTGTCAATTGCTAAGAAAATTATAAGAAGAAATCTTTGTAAAAAATGTGCAGATATGAAGATGCTCAGGTTTATGTTAGCTGATAGGATTAGGAACGAGCATATAAAGGAGAATAGGATTCGGAGTGCATATAAGTGTACATAGTTTAGGAGTAGAGCACTAGAGAGAAGCTTGTGGAAAATTGGAAATTAGACATAGACGATTTGGGCATACAGTTAGAAGAGAAGATGAGTTAGTTCAATGAATTATGGACTTAGGAACTAAAAGAAGTATTGTTAGATCAAAGAAAAGTTAGGAATTAGCAGTTAGGAAAGATTTAAAGGAGTTAAGTGTGTAGATGGCTCAAAATGGATAATTTGGAGGACGAGTACATTAAAGCTCAACCCTCCTGCTAGAGAGAAAAGGAATGGATGATGTTGATGTTCGTAGTAGTAGTAAATTAAAAGTACTGTTTATTTTTATTATGATATAAACTTTTATAAAACTTTCAATTAGATGAAATTTTATATGAAATATTAATATTTTGTATAAAAGTTATTCTATGTAATTAAAACTTTGTCTTTTGTTTTAAATAGATTAATGTTAGGGGAAGACGTTTATGCTTATCTTCACAAAAGCGATTGCAATCAGTATGGAAGCACTTTGGGTAATGTGTGTAGTAAGTATAAATACTACTTTCAAAATATTTCATTTGGTATTAAAATTTATTAATGGGATTTGTATTACTTTAAGTAAATTCACTTGATGTCGACCAGTCTTGCTCCAATGATTATAAAAATAAAGAGACAGTTCTTTACCCTGGCACTTTTGATGTCGTTTTAATTGTAGATAATTGTGAAGTGTGTGTTGGGTAAGTAGAATTTTATACACATAAATTTATATCCAAGTATAGTAGAACCTAGAGTTTAGCAGATGCACTCTGAACCAAAGACTTTCTCCTCTTAATTTTTTTTTTAATAGATACTTAAAAACTAGTGGTTCTCTGTTTCTCATGTTGCAGACTTCTAACACCCCCACAACTGTAGATCACTGTTGAGAAATATGGACAAGTAGCATAAGAAATCACCAAAACTATAAGATATTTTTATGTGATAACCAATTAACATAATTTGAATCTGGCACTATTTATAGAAGTGTTAATTACAATTCTGACTAAATTTAATAATTAGAAATTAATGATTGAATAATTTAAAGAAATCTGGCATCTAAAACTGTAACTACCACAAATGCTATGAACTAAGCAGATATTCAATATTACCAATTATGCTATCTAGGCTCGTCGAGCAGGAAGTTTGCTAATTTTTCCCGACATTTTGATTCATTCTGCTTCCATTATTCTTTCCTTCAGAATTCTCTGATGATCTTAATGCTTCCGTGCTTTATATAAGGGAGAAAGACTTAACGCTCTATCAATGTTTGATGTGAAAAATATCAAAAGGAATCTAAAAAAAAGAACTGTAAAATTTCATTTGACCAGTTTAAGGACAGAAATTCTATGAAATGATAGAATCAAAGATAAACATGAAATCTCTGGGATGTATATGATCTATTTTAATGCTCATTTAACAAAGAAGTTTTTAATTAATTGTTCCGTTACTGGTTTCTGTGGATTATTTCAAAAAAAAAAAAAATTCTAAAGCTATCGGCAATGACTTAAGGGTGATTCGAAATCTACGGCCGCGACTGTGTGGCATAGCATTAAATACTCGCTTTACTTCTCGTTATCAGTTTTACTTTTTGAAATTTGTCTTACATTTTTTGGAAGCTTTTTAAACATTACCTACTTTCTAATTTTTATCCATCTACAGGTAACAGCAATTTATATTATTTTAAAAGAAAAGGACTGGAGGGGTCATTAAGACCCGAAATGCATTTCCTCCATTAATAAAGCCTATATCGATAACTGTTTCTTGTGTAATATGTTACTGAAAAAAAGCCAATAGCTTTAGGTTGTTTTGAAAGAAGTTTTTGAGAATAAGAAGTGTAGGAAATTTTGGTTAATGTGAGCTTAGGTATACAAAATAGCAGCGCTTCCGGTAACCTCGATGGCAAGTGTTTTTAGAAAAGAAATGTAGCTGGCACTGGTAGTAATGATGCCTTCGTATGCAAATATCCATCAAAAAATTCTGTTCAGGAAACGAGGAATAATGTGAATTTTGAATTTTGGTTACGATGTAGACGGATTAAGCACGTTGTTAATTTTTTTAAAAGTGTGTGTGTTTTTTTAAAGTTTGTACAATTTACTCGAAGTCTAAGTTATCGAGGAGGAAAGTTTGTCAATGGTAATTAACATGTTAAACGTGTCCTTAATGTGTTTAATGCGTGTTAAATGTCATAAAAGTGTATTAAAGGTGTGTTAACATTGTGTAAGTGAGGTAAAAATTTTGTAAAAGGTTTATATGTGGTTCAAATGTGCGTTTAAAGTGTGTAAATATGTGTTAAACATGTTAAATTTGTCATAACCAAGGATATGTAATAGTGATTTTTGACCCGAAAGACAACATGAACGACACATGGAAGGCTAGGTGGCCATGGATCGCAGGTGCCACACTCTATGGAGACGCTGCCTATCGTAGATGAAAAGGCGAGAGATGTGAATCGTAAGGCTGCAGTTCTTAAGAGGAGTAAAATTTATGTACAATACAGGCAAATTTTATTTGAACCACTGATGTATAGAATCTCGTAATTCACTTTGTCCATGCATCAATTGAATTTATAGGTAGTATGATGACTTTTTTATTTTTTGTTTCTGGTCCAAGAGTAGGAAAAGTAACCAAAAACAGGGAAAAAGTAAGTAGCAAATTTACGTTTTAAAAATGTTTTAGTTTTAAAAAAGTTTAAATATAGGCGTGTTTAGGTTATTGTCGACAGTCGCCATCTTGTTTGCACATTTGCGTGGGCAAACAAGATGGCGACCAGAAGCGCCGCCATTTTGTATACCTAGGCTCACATTAACTGAAATTTTTGTCAGTTGTCCATGGAAGAAACTTTATCAAGGTAAAAGTATGTTAATAATTCTGTTACTATTCCAGGACTGGGTGTTTTGTCTGCCAAATTCAGTTTTCACTTGTACTTGGAATGTGTGTAACTCATATTAATGTACCGTACCATGCTACTGAGAATGTATTATGTACTAGAAAGCTTTATATATATTATAGTAAATAATTGCACATACAAATAAGCACACTGGATAAAAAGATCAGTCACCCTGTCAGAATACACCTAATAATGAGTGACTGTGCCTCTTGCACATTCGGATGATTTTCAGTTGACTGTGAACTATGCACTATTTCTAGACCTGCTGGATGGCATGCTTTGACGCATCAACAAATTGGGTGACTTCGTTTATTTTGTGTCAGTAGGTGTGACGACTTCCTCTTGCCGCTTGGGAATGTCTGTCATATGATCTGGTCTGCCGTATTGCAGACCCAGTTTGACATTCACATTGCCTTTTGCCATTTCACGAGACAGAAATGACCTCAGACCACATCTGTGCTATTTATCCCGAACAATTCTCTCCTGGTGCCTACCATGCAACCGGTAATTACCTACTGTCTTTTCTGTTAGGGGTGACTAATTTTTAGTCCTGTATACTTATATTCAAATGTTTTTGTTCATCTTCAGAGAATTAAAACTTTGTGAATCTGAAACTGCTGATTCTTTGGTTAAGAAGATCTGTATTCGAACATTAACATTTTGCTAGATTACCTTTGTTTGAAGTAAATTTTAAAATACCTTTTTATAATGTAATTTTATATTACTTACTTACTCATTTCAATGCTTTAAAAAAAAACTTTAAAGAACTTTTGACAGGAGAATATGCACGCAGTTGTTACAATTAAAGTGAGTGTTGCCTCGTATGGAACTTGAAAATATTTAACAAATGACAACTGGTCATTCCATTTGTAGAATGACACCTTTTTTCATCACGCGTAATATGAATTTCAAATAAAGAAAAAATTAGTTGCTTTTTAAAATTTAATTTTTTATTTTTCTTCTAATATTTATTCCAACTTTAATAATTTTTCAGTTCATCTAATGATCACAGGATTGCAGTTCTTAAAGAACTAGCCAAAATGGGAGTAATACACGAAGTGCGTAAATTATACGTGGGAGATTTCTTATGGATCGCCAGGAAACGTAATTCGGTAAAGGAGAATTACGAAGAAGAATTAGTTTTGGATTATTTAGTAGAAAGGAAAAGAATGGACGATCTGGCAAGAAGTATAAAGGATGGACGATTTCGCGAGCAAAAAGTAAACATTTAACACTCGTCAAAGAAAATTTTTGTTGTTTTTCTTTTTTTTATGAACATATTACAAGGAATTGTTAAAATTCTTGCAGTTGTTGATGCTATAAATATTTTTTTGTTTAGTTTCGCATAAAAGAGACTGGCATTAAACATCCTATATATCTTGTGGAAGAGTATGGAACCAATCAGTACTTTGGTCTGCCCGATGCCTCTTTAAAACAAGCAATTGTTAATTGTCAGGTTTGTTTGGTTAAAAACTTCGATTTATTAATTACAATAATTTCAGTTCTAATAACAGAAGAATAATCTAAACTATGGCTTGAAAAATGTATGCAACGTATAAATGGCACTACATTGTACCTAAAATAACCTCACTAGTCTTGAGAAAACTGTTTCGAAAGCATTTTTTAATTTTTAATAAAGGTTACTGCATTGATGTCTCCAATAGTTACTGTATCAATACCTTTCTTTACATTTAATTTACATTGAGACAACAGTGCAGTGCCTAAACAAGCTGGCATGCATCAGAGCATGTTGTATAAGTGAAGCAAGACGTGTGAAGAAAAACAAGTGATTTTATATATAAGAGCTGAGCCTCATTTGTGTGAAAATATGGTAAATAGATTTATAATTACATCTGGTTAAATTCACTGGACACTATTTCTATTTGATTCTTTTTCTCAAAGACAGTTTACACTTTAATCTTTTAGCAATTTGTGTTTGCTGTTCCAAAAATACCAAAATCTGTCATAAAACACTTTTAATTTAAATTTAATATTAAGTTGTGAACTTAAATTTTGTTTTCATTTTTATTTGCTGTCATCTTTTATTCACTTTTGGACCCAGAAATGACATTGCCACGCACCAATCTTATGCTGGTTACTTGTCTATAGAACCACGATAAAAATTTATTTGAAAACACATGAAAATGCTAGTGATAGTTTATTAGATAATGATGTGTATATACAGGGATGGCACTATTAATAGAACGGTTGCCTAGGGTGCAGAAATTTTAGGGATGCCATAACTGGCATCAGTGAAGGAAAATATCTGTTATTTTAATTAGACATGTTATGTATACATTCAGGGCCATCACATGTAGGTGTGTAGGCTATTAAATGCATGAGGCGTCTAGTAGTAAAATGAGAAGGGAGCCAAAAAAACTCGGGCCAGCTTTGCACATATGCTAGTATATAAATGAATGCAAGGTTGTTTTGAGGGGGCAAAAATTTAGATTTAGACCCGTCTGTGGCACGAGTTGGCTCCCGGACACTCAATAGGCTGTCAATAGGTTAGCTACAAGCAACTTTAAACTTTTTCAAATTATGTTATTAATAACTATATTGTACATCAACTCTACCAGTAACACTTTCAAGCTAAGATCAACATCCTGAATATAATAATTGTTTACACAAGTATTACTTTTTACATACATTATAGAACACTACAATATGCCCTAGTTTATGCTCCATCATCAGCAACAGTGAAGTATGTTAATGTGGGAACCCCGGGAGGTCGGACGGAGTCGGACCTCCTTTTCTCGGTTCACAGGTCGTTTACGACCTGCCCACTGTCAAGGATGGCTTGTCCAGTCTGGAACTAATTACTTGTCAGGTCGAGTGGAGGAGGAAAGAGTGGGATCGTTGATAAGACAGAGGCGAGATTCGAATAAATGACACCAATTCCAAGAATAAACAGAATTTATTACGAAACGATAACGAACAGTTACACCGAATAACATGGACGGAAAACTTTCGTCCTAACATAGGAAAGTTCGAACCCGAGAGAGAGTTTACAAATAAGTGGTCGTCATACCTCAACAGGTGAACAGTCGGATGACGGAGTCAATACAATATCCGCAGTGGCGTAGCGGCTTCCAGCATAGAATTTTCGGCGTTCCGGCTTCGAGTCCTACTAGAGGTGGGAGCTACGAATGACGACCCCTCTGTCCGTGCTCCCCTCCTTTTTATTTCGTCCCCTCGTTAATTTTTCTCGCCAATAAGCGAATTTTGTCCTTAGTTCCAAGTGTGACTCAGTTTCGAGTTTCGAGGGGAGGGGGAGGTACAGTCATTCCCCTAAGACGGGGCCGTTTTTGGTTGGACTTTGGTTATTGATGTCAAGATAATGACTAATTTAAATTTGTAATTTCGCCGGTCAATTCGAATTTTCACATTAATTTATACTGATTATATTAATTTCTATGTTAAAAACGTACACCAATTACAAGTTTAACGCAAAAACATGTACGTGGACGTTCAGTGCCGCTTTCCTGTAAGCCTAGAAGTTTGATAATGGTATTTGGAAAATCAGTGGAATCATGTTCGACATTCCAAACGCTGAATGTACGCGTTTTCGCGTTTAAAACTTCGGCCTCAACCTCGCTATTATATGCAAGTCTAATTGTTTTTTTTCTCTCAAAATCCAATTTACCAAAGTATAAATGTTTTGAATAAATATCAGTAGAAATTTTAAAACAGGTTGATACCATACCAAGTTTTCCAGACACTTAAATTATTTAAGGATGTGAAATTACCAAATGGAGCAATTGCCCCTTCTCCAAAATGTAAAGAAATGCCCACAACTTTAAAGCTGGAGGTATGTTAGCGTATAAAGTATGTCTGTTACGACAAGCGTACTTTTGTACAAATGTTGCCTAAACAACATACAAGTATATAATGTAACAGTATATTTCATGACAGATGTACTGTAGAAAGTACAGGGTGGGAAAAAGTTTGTAAAAACTTTAAACATTCATAAAATTGGTAGAATTAGCAGAGTGAAATGCAGTTTGCACGGTAAGTAATGTCGGCACGGGTGATTTTGTCGACGGGAAAAAAATTTGTTTCAAAAATCACCAAAAGGGACGTTGACATACAAAAGACAACAAACTATAATGAAGACGACTTCCGACGTGTTTATTAGGCAATTAAATGTTCAACACCGCCTCCACCAAAGGAATAACACTGTTTAGTCAAGTAACTATACCCGCAACTGCAACATGTGGCAGTTCCAGATGGATAGATGTTATCTTGTGACAAACGGCATTTTTCAATTCCAACAATACGGAGGACCATCGAAACACTTGGGAATTTAAATAACCCCACAATCAGAAATTGCATCGAGTCATTTTCATTGCGATCTATTGAGTAGTTTGCGGGTCTATTAGTTGTCATGTTTTATATGTCAATGCCACCTATCGGCAATTTTTGGAACTAATTTTTCCCATCGTCGACAAAAACCACAATGCTGACATACTGCATTGTGGTTATAATGCAAACTGCATTTCATTTCAATACTACTACCATTTTTTGCTTTAACTTTTTATGGAGTTTTGCTAACATTCTTGAACGTCCCATTAGAACGTATTGACATACGGTACTTTTAACTCTGCTTCTATGCCGCACATTTCCAAATTGCTCGGTATCTGAAGAAATTTGTTTTCTGCATTTTCCATTAATATTTAGTATCGTGTTTGCTTGCAGACTGAACCATCATTCCAAATTTCTAATGTAAAAATCTAACAAATTAGTCCTTACGTAATTAATACATAATCTACAGATTTTCCAATTTCAGGTGTAAAATTCTGCCAGAAAGTCACCAATTACTCTTCCATTTAATGTAACAAAACCAAAAAAAAAATTTGAATTTTCTTTCAGGTGGTGGATGGATTCTTAATAACGAAAACTAAAAATGCCAAATCTACAGTCGACTACCTGACGACCATGACGCGATATTTGCAGTGTTTCTATAATGTAGGTATTGTTTCATAAGTTTGACTTTCATTATTTTCAGGGCACAGATCCTCTTGAAAGAAAAACAAACAGTTTCTTTTGTACGAAAGATAATGTTCCCAGAATTTTTTATTATAATATTTGTCTCTACCCTTAAAATTAAATCAATCTTAAAGATTATTTATAACTTTTTTGTGTGAAGTTTAAATAAGCAATTGAATATTGGGGAATTTATTCATAATTCCATTACCGTAGTGTATGCTCGGAAGTGTGGCAATGACTGGGTCAAAATACATAGTTTAATGCTTTTAGTGATGCATATGTATTGTGTGGAACCAAATTCTGGATTGTTATTAAGCTTAAGTTAATATAGCTTATTTACTGTTATTTAGTTTGGGGTTTTGGTTTGGGACGACAAACACGGCATTTTTCATTTCACATCAGAAGCATTGTGGCCTGAAAAGACCCTCCATATTGCAATGAATGCAACCAATTTAAACCATTGACATTAATTTAATAGGCAATATGATAAAAATTTATGTCATGCCATTATCCTACTGATGGAATTATGCTAAAGAAACATGGAAACAGACAAAGTGAATAGTGAAATAAGTAAACATGTTCTGTGGATGTGAAATTCTTCAAATCTCTTAACTTGACCACATTACAAACGATGAAGTTCTACAGAGATGACTTGGTTTTAGGTTTTATTTGTATATGGCAACGCAAAATGTGGGCAATCTGCCAAGGGGATGCCTTCCGAGAGGTATTTTGTGGGAAACTGGCCTCTGTTTAGGTGTTACTAGCAACTCCAAGCAGTTGGCCTACTGCAAGTTACGAACCCACAGCCAACTACGATGTTTGGTTGTTTTATGCACTCAGCCACCGGTGAGCCAAAGGTATCTGTTGCAGTGCAAAGACTGCATACCTTCTAACGAAAAACGGCAAGGAAGGTCATGCAAGATTGGGCAAAGTATGTTCCAAGACGATCCCCGAAATATCGAGTGAAATAATGCTATTTCTATTGCGAAAGCTCATAGGTGACAGTGAACTCTCATTGCCAAATATGCTGTCATACATTTGCATCTAAGTAACATTTAAACTTGGTACTAGAAGTAAGAATATGAGCAATTACTCATAAAAATTAAAAGTGTTGGTTTGGTTATTTGAAATAAATGATAAAAAAATGTTGTGCGCCATCTTATACCCTCCACTACACCCATGGCCAGCCCAAGCTGTAAGTGCACTAGGCAACTGCCCAGTATAATTTTAGTTAAAAGGAAATATTTATCAATTATTTCAATTAGACATTTATACCTCCAGAGCCACTGCATATAGGGTGAGTACGAGGCATCTAGTGGTAAAATAGGAGGGTGCCTAAACACTTGGGATAGCCCTGGCTACTTTCGTATTTCTGTAATGGAAATTTAGGAAATTTCTTGCAAAAAAATTAATTAGTTTTTAGTTATTTCTGTTAACCAAGTGTTCTTTAATTGCATGTATTTTAAAAAGTTCATTATTTAATTGAAAATTCAATAGAAATTTATCAATTACAGGAGAAAGAATTGAAGTGCTGCAATAGAGAAGAGTACATTAATTCAGTGAAAGATTCTAATCGTTTCCTGACTTTCAAAGAATTTAACTCGTCTGCTGTCAAAAAAAAGGTAAGTTTTGGACCTGCCCATTACGGTCAATCATCCAAAATAATCGAGGTGGGAAATTGGCTTTGGTGTTTGTTCATAAGAAAAACTTCATTTTTTCACCAAAGAAAGAAAAATTGCCCGAAGGCATACATAGTTAATTGATTTAAAATTTAAATGCATTCAAGTTTGTTTTTTTTTTTTGCAAAAAATACAATTCAGCAATTATTATCGATTCTTTTGTATCAATCCACTCGTGTATTGGTTTCTATAGAATGACCTAAAATAATTGATGGATCCTTGCAGGTTAGTTGGCTCCGAGGAGAGATGCTAGGTTACAACTTAGGATCTCTTAATTTAACTTGTCTGCTGTCAAAAAAAGGTAAGTTTTGGACCTGCCCATTTTTTTGACAGCAGATGAGGATGGTTACAACCTAGCATCTCTCCTCAACATTGGCTGCATAAATATAGTGAAATGTGGCACACTAACGTAAGAATGTCTGTAATCCCAAAGTCCTGTGCCTTCTTTCTTTTAAAGTTTTAAATAAGACTATGATAAAAATTTGGAAAAACATTTATGCGTTTTTAAATGCCAATTTTCCAAGTATTCTAGTTAATTTTGGTTTCTGATTGGGGACCACTAGTCTAACATCTCTAACTGTTTTGATTCTCAGGGCCCTTGCTAAATCCAGATTTTTCCAAGGTGCCCTATGTCAAATTCTAACAAGTACAATTTGTGAAATAGCCAATATTTTTTAAAATTAAGTAAAATTATAAAAATTTTATAACATTTTGTGGTTCCCCTGAGGAAGCTGTGGCGCCCTAGGGCGCTGCAGCACACACTTTGGGAACTGCTGTGTTAGACAATCACTGGACTATTCAAAATCATTAAATTTTGGTGTGCGGCTTAACCTATTAAAACCGACACTTACAAAAATAGCCCAGGATGACACCCCAAGTGTCATCCTGGGCTATTTTTGCAAGTATTTAGCCAAATGCTACCATAGTAACAAGCTCCAAATAGAGATTCAACTATGAAACAAAGAACGAAAATATTTCAACCTTTGAAATATTTTTGGCTATTTTTGGCTATTTTTGGCTTTGATACCTTCATAACAAGATGGCGTAGATCCTTAGTCTCTATCTTAAGCACTTATTTAACAATTATATTGGAATTAACATGCTCCATTTGTTCCAAATTTTATCTCTTGCTTCCTTTTCAAATTCTTCTTTACATTATATAACAAATTAGACAAAACAAGTAACAACATACACCTTCAGATGACTAAGTTCTACAGAATATATTAGACGATAATGGACAAATTCAATCTACAATGGCAAATACAGAACTCAATATATATTTGTTCTGTTGTATGTGATAAAGATCTGGCACTCTTTGGCTTACCTAGGCCCTTGTGCCACAAAAAACCACAATTCCAACTAACAAACTAAGAAGATACTAGACGGAGATGTTTTTGTAAAAGTCCCAAAGTGTTATGCTCAAGAAGAGACTGTAAGAAAATAACTACCTATGCAGTATCATTTTAAGTCAGACATCAGTTACCATCCACATTCTTATCTATTAAAGTACAACAGAATTGCGGAAGAACCGACGACTTGTTACTTTACATTTAAGCCCACCCGGCAGCGCGTATAGACTATAAAAAAAAGTGTATCTTACATTACGCAAGAAGCTTCAAACTCTATGATTCGACATCAAATCAGCACTCCGAGGTGGCTCTGGTTGCACTCTGGCTAACTCTGTCTCGAAAATGAGGAATGTGATCGACGTACGACAAACAAATAACTACATACTGCACGGGACAACAGACAAATATCGTTCATTAGTCATTCTTTTATATTTGCAGACTAGACTATTATTTGTGAATTTTGTTTGTCAGTAATGAAATTTGGGGCCTCCTTGGGGATTAGCAAAGGGACAACCTGAACAAAAAGGGTGTATGGACACTCCTTAGGCCATCTGTAGACTTTGTTGCCATTGCAACCATTGTCCATTTTAAAGTTTATTTGAAGACATCCCTCACATAATCTAATCAAATTAGTAAGAGGTGATGATCAAAAGATAATTCTAGCATGGGTTCACAACAAAAGCAGTCTATATTAACTTTGGCATAACAATGCTTTTACATTGATTAGTACTTGTGTTTTCTGCTTGATATCACAAATGTGGCTTGCTTGTTAGTAATACAAACTAACAGTAGTCATGTGCTAAATTACAACTGTGTGCTCTTTCAATAGTAGAAGCTTTTATGAGGCCCTTATCAATGGAAACAAAAAAAAAATTTGAATAACATCATTTAATATGGAAAATGTCACACAAATGATTAGCATTCTGTTCATTTCCTTTGTCTGTTTTAAGTCAATATCCTTAAATTATAACTTGCGTATTGTTTGTTATGCAACCATACCAAAGCATTAGCAGTTTCCACTCCTTGCTGCTGTGCCATACGTGTGCATTGTTCCTAAGAGTGGCAAAAAGCGGATAAATTGTTTTGGGTGTTTTTGCAGCAATTGGTACTGAAAGAGATGTTCGCCAAACACCTCATACAGATAAGTGGCATCTCACCCGACAAAGCCTATGCCCTGGTCCAGATGTATCCCACGCCAAATCGGTAAGCACGAGTCTCTTTTTTTTGTCTATTTTTGTCGTCATCTTTCCCTAATCTCCCGTCCACAGATTGATAGAAGCATACCAAAAGACGTCGGAAGGAGAGAGACTTCTGTCGGAAATCATCTATGGCCGCAATCATAGGTAAGTGTCGATTTTTCCTCAACTTCCGGTTTCCATTCTCATCTATTTTGACCTGACAGAAAAATCGGACCCAAGATCAGCCAAATCGTCTTCCGGCTCTACGGCGATCTCTGTCCCCGTTTCTCTTGGTCGGCTTCTCAAATAGAAGAAAACAAAAGAGATAATACTCCTTCATCTCTGGGGCAATAGTTACCAGATGAGAAAGAAAAAGGACATTTACGCTGAAGTGTCAACAAGTCTTTGTTGTAAGTCTCGTTGGCTAATTCTTAAATTGACTTTGAAAAGAAAATAATGTACGTTACAGCAGAATTGCCATCTTTCTTCGTTGTAACCATTCTCGTTGTAGAGACCCGATTCTACTTCGTTTTGATGGTGATGAAAATGTAAACTGTTCTACTGAAAATGGTGGCATTTGCAGCTAGTTAGAGATGCTAATTTAGAACTGTGACAGCCCATTGAATTAATTAAATGCAAGATACACATCCAATATCAGAATAATCTATTGTCATTTTATTGACTATTGGAATGGTGTGACCGACCACTAGAATACATCATATTTTAAAATGTAAGGTTTTAATTAAAAAAATGTTATACTATATATTTTAAAATAAAAAATGCTACTAAACATTGTTATATACAGTGGAACCTCGCTTAACAAACGTAATTCGTTTCAGAGTCTTACTCGTAATGCAAAACACTCGTTAAGCGAAACCATTTTTCCCATATAAATTAGTGTAAAATACAGTAATGCATCCATGCCGACAAAATACTCAGATATTTTATGTATAACATTTATTCAAAGAAAATTATACAATATACATTAAGGAGTGTGAATCAGCTTCCTCTTCTTCTAGCACAGCATGAACCAACCTGAAATGCGAATTCGATTTTCAGAAAACTAAAAACAATCACAAATAAGATGGCTGATAAACACGCCAAAAGATATGCCAAATTCTTGGGATATGTAAAGGCTATAATGAAATATTAGAGGATGCGGCCAAAGTTTTCATCTCTAAAACGTGAAGTCAAGGTTGAGCAATGCCATCTTGTAAAGCTAGAATTTTGACAATGGTGTTCAGAACGTCATTGGAATTCATGCTCGACGTTCCAAATGCCATTGTCAAACTTCTAGGCTTACAAGATGGCGTTGCTCAACCTTGACTTCACGTTTTAGAGATGAAAACGTCAGCCACAACCTCTCTATTAGAAATGAATTAATTTGACTAGAGGTAGGCAGTTTAAACTTAAACTGCCTACCTCTAGTCAAATTAATTAATTTCTAATATTTAATTATAGCCTTTACATAGCCCAAGAATTTGGCATATTGTTTGGCATGTTTATTATATAATGGGCTGTGGTTGTTGATGTTTATCTGTAATGTGTGTGAACACACATGACACTAAGATGCTAACTGAACGAGTGCTAGATGGAGCACGCACATAATCTGGGACTTCCCCTCTCCTTGTCACTCGTTATGCGAACATCACTCATTAATGAGCAAAACAAATTGTAAAGAAGTGACTTGCTTAAGCAAGGTTCTGCTGTATTTGTTTCAAGTTTTGGGATCCTGGTCTGAGGGAATTTTCATCTTGGTTCTTGTTCAAAGAATAGACAGATCCCTGGTGGGGTTCCATCTGTTTTTGTTTGTGAGACTATTGTTCAAATTAAGTAATTTGTTTTTAACCTTAAGATTGTATTGCATAAATATGGCCAAATTTCCTGGACTAAAAACTGTCCGTTATTAAATAACGAAGTAGGTGTGACGACTGAATAAAATGAGTATTTTGTGCTCCAATATTCTATAAATAAGCAATGTACAGAATTAATAAAGTAAATTTTATTAATACAATATGATAGAAAATTTTACAACCGGATTTTGATGCTCAGTAAATGGAAAAAACCTATAATTGTCTCTTTTTTTGTGGCAGCCACGTTCTTCCGTGCCCACTTTCTCCGACTTTAATTTGTTCCCGGTGGCTAATATTTACATAAAATTCAAAAAATTTTCTCCTTTTTGTTACCAGATTGAGAAAGAACACCGGAAAGTAAATGTATCGGTCACCCACTGCACTATTTACAATGATTACGTGTGATGGCTGAAAAAAATCTTCCAACAAAACAACTTTGTTTAAGACTGCCAAAATAGTTAAAAATATGAAGTTAATGGGTCTTACTACTATTTTTATAGTTATGTCATTTTCCATTTGACGAATAAGCAAAACAGAAGCTGTAAATACCGAAACAAATATTTTTTGTTTTACATAAGCATCTGCCACAAAGAGAAATGTCGATGGTTTGAATTCTGTGATCGGCGAGACAAATTAAAAGATTCCAATAAATGTTTCAAAATTAATTCTAGTATCATCTGCAGGATATACGCTCTTCCGTAAAATTACCTTTTTATTTCTTCAATCGCAAATTGGCTGCCTATTAACGTAACGCTCCCTCGGCACGAAAATCTCCGGATTCTATTTTTAACTAGTACCGCAGACACAAACGGGTAGAGTTATTTAAAAAAATAAAATCTAAACGGTAAAAAAGTAATTTCGGTCGTAAAAATTTCTATTGGATGTTACGCAAAAGAAGAATTGAATAATGGAATGATTGCAATCCTTCGGTCTCGAAGATTCTAATTATTGACTGTAACTCTGGTATCTGTTCCAGAGACTCTCCAGTTCGGTTTGTGCTATTTCGTCCTGCCAACAAAATAAGTCTTTTACTTAATGTTTAAATATGGGATAGTTTCGCCGACGAATCCGTACTTACGTCTTCGCCGAGACACGGTAATTTCATGGCTCTTTCAATCCAGTCCAGGGCCGAGGCATAGTCGCCTTCTCCAATATAACACTGTAGAAATGAAACAGAGAATAAATAAATAAATCATGTTAGAAATTTTAATCTATTCATTTTTCACAATGGTTAACAACTAATGAGGGAAAATAAATAATCAGAGTTGATAGTCCTTCCAACAATAATAAAACAGAGTTTCTAGGCCATCACTTTATTATTTTCATGTACATTTGATAGCAAAATATCAACAATTATTACATAAGTTTGGAGAAAAATGATGATATCTAACTCTTTTGTTTATTAATCATCAAAAATAGGATGTCCAACATTAATTAACATGTACTGATTGGAATCCACGAAATTTGCAAAGAATGTTATCAACAAGTGAAAGGAAAGGTTTAGTAAATTGCTTAATACCTTACTATTAAAAATGGGACAAGAGAAGAACCGCACTATAGGAAAGATCAAAATTGATGTATGCTGTATATATTTAACAGAAAATGTCTACCTGTATAATCCTTTAAAGAAAGAAAATTAAACACACAATTTTAATGTTCATCAACTAAATAAAACAATTCTACACAATTTTACCATGTTGGCATGCCACTGTTTTCTGGAGGCACCGAACTAAATTTGAAAATGCGCTCCAAAATCCATGTCCAGATTTTTGAATTTCGACCTGCACTTAGAAAATTAGTAGCAAGTCTGCACATCATTCTTGTGATTAAGAACTTAAAAGTTCTTGATCCTCTAGTTTATAAGATTTCTTGGTAACGTCTTGTCATTAAACTATATTATACAGCTTAACTTTCACATATTAATATAAAATAAATTATATTTTATGTGAGAATGTTCAATAGAGATAAGTTATGATTTATTAGTAATAATGTTTGTTTTGTTTCTTCTTTGTAACAAAGTTTATGTAAAAGTGGAAGAATACGACATTTTGTCAATTTGTTAAAAAAGCAAATGCACTTTGCATTCCCTAGTTCTCATCTGATAGTAATGACACACATTTAGTAATTACAACTGAGAATAAAACTTTTGCAAAACTTTTTAGCATCCCTGTCTAATAAGTTTGGTCAAAATGATTGTGTTGAAAATTCTAGAGCATCAAAAACAGATTTATACGAGGTATGAAATTCAATTCAAATTTTATTGAGTTGTTTTTCTCAAGATTAATTAATAACAACATGATTATGGCCGGTAAACAAATTTAATTGCTTCTGGAAAGATTGATCCAGAGCGGGACTCGAATCCACATACTGCGCAGATGCATTACTAGTTATCTCTACTAGATCTCTGACATGCTTTAACATTTCAGAAACATTAAAAGATTTTCAAATGGGAATAGTGTCAGTTTTGTATTTTTTTTCATTAGGAATCTGTCATCGCTAGTAATGATTTCCAAAAAGAAACAGAAACAAAGTGCAGACATTCGGTAGAATTGCAGTTGCTATGTTTTCTTTACTTAGATTAACAACTGTGGCCAATCTAGATGCTTAGCATCACTCAATTGGAGGAGATTTCAATTTACAATGAAAAAAATAAATTATATTCAAGTGCAAATTAACTGATTTATTATTAATAATATTTTATTCTATACTGGACGATCTAGATAAATTTTAATTATTTGGTAATGAAAGTGACTATTTTTGACACTTCTGTGCAATTATTGGCCTAAAACTAGGTTTCCACGTGCACCGATCAACCGACATCATTTTATTTGTGTGTGAAAACGTGCAAATTTAGGTGACTCCAGTAGATTGGTGCCAATCGATAATCATCTTGCCAGTAGAAGTATGCAATGGGTATATTTCGTTGGTGCTTTAAATCGGCAAGCTTTACACGTGGTGAAATGGTGATGCTCAATCACACCCGATGCTCTTTTGACTTCTATACGTTTTCATGTTTGTCTTACTGTTTTTACAAAATATTTTATGTATTTTTTGTCTGCATTTATGGAATAATGAAGACTTAATTCAAATAAGAAAAGTATGTAACATATATGCTTTATCAAGAACTCCTTCCACCAACCACAAAAACAAAACTAAAATAATGCAAAAGACACATTGAAAAATAACTAAATTGTCCAAAAACACAACCACCCAAAGAATTTCTAGAACGTGGGTTTTTGTATAAGGAAACAAATGACGAGCACCGACCATTTTGTATAACGTGTAGCAAAACTTTAACAAAAAGCTTTGGGCTTTCGACGACAGATTTTTTGACAGTTGAAACTAATCGTCCCACGATTAGTTTTTGAAGAAATCTAGCCAACTACTTCAAAAGCTGAATCTCAATTCAAGTGGTCTTGCATTTTATTTTATTTATAATCTTAGCTTTAATGTATTGGCAAAATTGCATGGCAATCAGACAGGAGTTTAATTTTTCCTTCAAAAAATAACAATTAAGTTCAATGCTAGGGTTACAACAATTTGTTAATATTCAAATGGGATTGCCATGCCAAACTAGGACATTGCAGGCTCTCAAAAGACTCGACCAAATAATCTGGTAATTTATATAAGAATAAATTAAAACCTGCTCAAAGTAATCACGATTAAATTTAATTTTATAATTGATTCACCATTAATGTTATTCTTCATTGAGATAGATATTACATAATTATTGAAATAAATAAAACAAAAATACAAAGTAACTTACTTTAGCAATAAAAAGAATGTTTTCTTTCCAATCTGATTTTTAAATTATCCGCCTGAAAATTAAATTTGTACGATGTAAAAATTGATCATTTACTTCTTAAATCTAAAAAATATTTAAAACAAATCAATAAAATGGTCAGCAGACAAAATTTTTATATGATGAAATCTCTCTCTAAACTGAATTAAAGCTAAGAGAAACTACAAATATTTTTGATCTTCGTAAAACTTTAATTCCAAATGGAAAGATTTTGCCAATGTTAACACAGGGAAATAAGGAATTAATGAATCCTTAATACAATTATTTTGAATGAAGTAAGTGTTTGTTAGTTATAAAAAGAGGTTTGAATCCAGAAGACTTTAAACATAATTTTTATTCACGAAAGAGTCTGCTTTTATGATTTTTGCAGGAATTTTAAAATTAGTCTGTTTCATCTATTTGTAATATATCTCTCTAGAACTGTTCTTAAGAAGAAAAAAAGATTTAATTTAAAAGTCTCGTGTTTTTACGGTAAATATTTATTTCTAACTCGACTGCTCGACTTATACATTTTTAGGAATGCATTACATCCAAAGGTTGGGGACTACCTGTACAAAACAAGTAGTTTGTGGTGTATGCCTCTGCTGATTTTTGTAATTAATACATAAGAAATGCATAAAAGGAAATCTCACAAATGTGAACGAACAGATTTAATCGGACTTCGAGTACCTTGCTTGTTACGTTGTCAATTCTTCGGGAGTCAAAATGGAACAGAACAAACTGTCATCCACTGCCTTCCATAAAAAAAAATGTTCTTTTAAAATTTAAAAGATTGCAAACTTCTTTAGGAAAGTTGAGAATGGAATGGAACAATGTAAGAAGTGAGAGTACTGGAAGCACAAATAAATGTGGTCATTCACATATTTGTGTGATTATTTTTTTAACATCAGAAGTTAAACCCATCAGTTAACACCCATTTCTAATGATGGGTTTTAACTGATTTACAATTGACATAGAATGTAACTAATTATTCTTATAAAAATATTTAAAGAATAAACTATTGCTAATGTTAATCATAAAATGTTAAGAATTAATGTGTTCAACACATAGAAATACAAAATTATATACAATAAAGTTCTTTAATGGAATAATAAACACATTTAAACTCACTTCATAGCTCACCTTTAGAACTGAATTTCTGGTTCCTAATTTTCGAAGTAACACATGATTATGCTAATGCTAATGTAACTGAAGCTAAGCCTTGGTTGACAAAAAATTAAAAATCTTGTAACAGACTTTTTAAGAATTCTTCAGAATTGGTTAAAAACAAACTTGAGTTTGTAGTTTCTTAAAACGACTTTACGTTAATGCAACTGAGGTGTCGTGTGACCAATTTCATTTCGAATAGTTTCCTTGATTAGTAGTGATCTCGGAAAGATGTGTCATATTTGACGGAGAAAAAAATCTTTCCTGTTTAAGTTTGCAATCCCTAGTTTGGTTAATAATTCGAGGAATTATGAAATATTATAATTCCTCAAATTATAAAAAATAACGGCCGTGGATCCTCACATAACCAATGCGTGACGACAACAAATTCAGTCCAAAGATGAGCTACAATGTGGAAGCGCTTATCAATTTTGTGTTTTTAAATGTGTTTATTACTCCATTAAAGTATTTTATTGTTTGAATTACTACCAGTTTTATATAGGAATATACTTGCGTCCTTTCAAAAAATTTTAACATCAAACTTGTGCATTTCAAAAGTATTAGTATGTTTGAATACTTTTAATGTTCCAAATGTATTTTTAACTTAATTAAGATATTCAAGTGATAATTAATTAACAAACTTACGTTAACGAGATGCTGCCTGGCTTCGGAAAGAGTTGCTTCGGGAGGCGTAGAAAACAACGTCGAAGCTATCTTTCTTTCTATCCACGTCAGCATTGCTACCTGTAGTAAATAATTTTTAATTACTAATGAAAATGACTTTTGTAAGAATCAATAAGAATTTTAAAGAAATGTTAAAATTCCTCGTAGCACCATCTTCCTAACATGTGGTGGAGAGTGGGATCCGACGGCTTTAATCTTAGCGCTTCGTCGACGTGTTTCTACAAAATACAAACATTCGTGTGACGATACGGCAAAGTTATCGGCATTAAAATACGTTTTATTCGTTCGTGCAGATTAATATAAAGTTTATCCAATTTAATTTGACGGGAGTATATTAGGGCATTAACTTAGTAAAATAAACATTTCAAAAGTCAAATTTATAACCAAATAATTTTAGTAATACATTGATCTGTAATATTTAATTATTCTAATTTAGCACCATCCAACAAATCTTTGGCCAAATATTAAAGTCGTGATCTGAATTTGTAAATCCCTTCTTGTAAAAAATGCTTTGCGAACGGTATGTTTTGTCAGAAAAGACAAGTGGAAATCCTGAAATAATGTTGCGTGATGAACGACTATAAACATTATAAACACAGTAGATTCTGCTTATTGTAATTACTTTGCTTAATGTTATTGGTTCAGGCAAGTCCCAGACTAAATAAGAATATTCTCTAATTGTTGTATTACTGATTTCACTAACTCTAACATTAGAAAGGACTTGCTAAAATAATTAAAACTACAGCTTGGAGATTTATTAATTAATATCTAATCTGAGCAGTATTGTACATTAGTACTAACTTTAACAATAGTTAGCTTAAATTGCTGCCATTACACTTAATTGTTACTTCTTGCAATACGATAAACAATGTGGCTAAGATTGATAACAGTTGCTTGTTAGGACACGGGCCGATAGCACGAAAAGAACTTACGATCCACAATTACGATAAAAATCCTTCAACTCGTCACCACTTCCATAACAACCTCACTTCAATGTTTGTTATGGAAGTTTGAAATAAAATAGGAAACTCAAAATGCTAACATTATTTCTGTATTAATATTTTATTCATGAATAATATAAAGTTTGTCTTTTTCGATAAATAATTCAGTCTATAATCCACATGCTGTTATTTTCTACCCTTCTTAGTCATGCAACATTTTACAATACTGAACACACAATTAAAAATTGTCAAAAACAATTGTCGATAAACAAAATTCCAACACGTCCGATCACACGACACACCTCGGTCGTTACAGTGGATAAGAAAACAACAAAATATGGAGGTTGGGCAACGAAAAGTTTCTACATTTTACAGTATTTTCATAATCATCAATAAAAATATCCAATTACAAGTAGACCAAACATATAAATAAATAAAACAGAGTAATACATAATATTAAGAAAGACTAAATGTATTGGTTTGAATCTTAATTATATAAGTCTTATAAGAACTTTATCAGTGTTTTTAAACTCAATACACATCTTTTAATATTAAAGTAAATCCTTAAATAATTGGCTACTTGGCAAGGAATATTCTTTAGATTTCCAGTACAAAAAAATTTTATGTTTATAAAAGTGAATCTACTTTAGTTCAAAACTCACGTGCTTTGACATAATTTATCTGATCATGTTCATCAATCACAAGCTGCTTGTTTTATGTTATACTTAACTATCAAATGATAATGCTAAATTCATTATTGGACTATAACTTGGCTAATTAAAGTTTGGGCTGTTTTCTACATACAAGTAATTACTGTATATATGTGTATATACATTTTTGTTACAGTGAATAAAGTATTTTCTTTTTAATATGAATGCAAAATGAGACTAAATAGAAAGGTAACAAAATAACTTTTAAACTGGAGTCTGTAGAAACAAGCCGCCACCACAATGACTAGGCACTTTTGGACTTTCTTCATTTGTCTCTCGAGCCCCGATACGAAAACAAACTTTTTGAATTCCTAATGTTGTTTGGAATACGTCCGCCATGATTTACGGTTAAACCAATTCTCTGCATTCTAGAATAGATTCAACACTCATTCATTTCAAAGGATCTCTTCTAAATTCTTCCATTTGCTTCTCTGCTCTGTTTTATAGATTCCAGTTTAAGCAGAAAAGTAATGAAAGACTGCAATATTATGGAGTTAGATTGTATGTGTGATGAAGCTATTAAAAAGTTTATCTTTTATATGATAGTTTATTCATGATTTTTACAGTGACGATGCATGTTAATGAAGTAAAATCTTAAAAATTTTGCTTGTGATTTTTAATTATATAATCGTTCATTATACGGGGCAAGTCAAAAGACACTTAACACATACATAAATCAAACTGGAGGAAATTTTAGCACAATATAAACATCTTATGCCTAGGGCAACAGTCTTTGCACGAGTAGGTTGGACGGACACAGTCTCGAATTTGCCTCAAAAATTTAAATAGGAACCGAGTCGTGCGATATGCAAAACAAAAACAAATTTCAAAATGATATGGTGCAATTGTTCTGTACCTAATTTTAATCTGTAGAAGGTTTTGAAGAAGTGAATCTAACCAATTTCTCCTTTATCAGATGTATAAAATCAATGCTGGGGTGCCTCTAATGCATGAGGAACAAATCCAGATCATTCTGATATATGGGGAGAGGCGTTCGTGTGGCATTGACGAGTTTAGTCATATCTTTCTGTATTTTGTTCTGAAAATAAGTTGCGTTGTCATGTTTTTATGTAAAATTAATCTGTTTAATAATTACTTATTCTTTTACAAACAAACAACCCATATAATATAGTTCATTTCAGTTTTAAATTGTATCAAGAAAAGATGCATACATTTAGTTTGATTTGCATATGGCAATGTGACACATGGGTGATCTGATGAGGGGGCTGCCTCCTGGGAAAACTTTCTATAGGAAACCAGCCCCTATTTAGGTGTTACAAACATGAAGAAAACTCCATGTGGCTAGGCACAAACCCAGTATTCAGTTTTATCCATCCACTCCCCCTCTCATCTAGGGATCAAATGGGATGCATAATTGAGCATTTTGTTGTAAAAATGATATTATAGTATTAAGAAAACATTGTTAAAGAAACATTTAAATTATTATAACAGAAAATTAAAAAAGATCAAAATTTTAATCAACAGTCAATAAAATATTACATGTCAATATAGTAAGCAAGTAGTCCCTTTGTTGGATTACTGACTAGATGCCATTATTCTCCTTACAGAAGAGAAATAATAGCAGCTTATATATATATATTTATAAAATGATCTGCATTAACATTTCCAGGATAAACTTTATTTGTGTGAACGAAGAATAAGAAAATAAAATAAAAATATTCACCTTAAAAGTATAACCATTTTGAATTTTTTCTTGAAGACCAACATATTCTGCTAAAGACCCGATCGTAATGGCGTACCATTTATGCACTTCGGGATTTACGCTATTTTGTTTGAGAGCCTTTTCGGCATATTTAAATGCTAAATACAATAAAGAGACTACTGGTTAGTGAAATCAATACTTACCGATAAAAACAAGTAACGATAACATTTAAGTATTTATTAGAGCGTTTCAATATAAATTTACTTATTTAGTAATAATTATATTAATACATTAGTAAGACACTGAGAATTACAGAATAACAACAGAGAATGAATGGCAAAAAAGTACAATATTCAATGAATGATGCATATTTTTTTAGAGGTATGGTTATAAAAAGGGATTTATTAGTATTAGGCATTGTGAATAAAGAATAAAGCAAAGAAAATGATACTGTAAAACTACCAAACAATATTAAAACAGAGGGCATTTGGACGATAAAAATATAACATGCAATACAGATGCCTGATAAATGTGTGGCACTATATTAAAGTTAAGTAAAATCAAATTAAATGAAGTTTTTTATTGCTTATTGTATTCAAGTTGTTAAAACTTTAAAAGCAGCAAAACACACACTTCCTCCTTTATTCTTTAGACACACCTTGCAATGTCCATTATTTGCCACTGTCCAGCTTGGAGCCAATCACAAAGAAACACACTCTTAACACATGACGAAGCTTATTTATTATTAAATACACTCTTAACTAGTACGATGCTACAAACATTAAGCGTATAAAATTACATAGGTATGCTTACGTCGTACAATAAAATTTACATATTTATGTGCATATAAATACAAAGAACAAAACAAAAGGAGATTAAAACAGAACCCACAATTGCACAAGCAGTATTAAAACCGTTTTTGCACAACAATTTTATGATGATAGGATGGTGTTTTAATTTTGATGTCATAAAGACACAAAATGAATTGTGAAGATACAAAAGAAATTCTTTTAAGAAATGTAAAAAGGCTTTTGAGATGTAAATGTTTACAAAAGACCAAGGGACTAAGCCATTGTTATCAATCATGAGTGATTCAAACTCCACATTCAGCTAATTGTGTGCAGAGGAAAGAGATCTTCAAACAAAAATATATGGGCAACCATAACAACCTATAAAATGCAAACTCCCTGTCCAGTACATGTAAAACTATCAATACATGAAAAAGCTCACAAATGAATTAATAATGTTAATATCAGATTATGTTTAATTATCAGTTTTTGAATATTTTAGTATATGTAACTTTTATTTTATCGTGACATGTACACACATACACTTAAATTTAAGGAATTTTGTTTGAATTTTTAGTTCAATGAAACCCAACAATGTTTACTAATAGTAATTGTGAGTATTTGTTTTTGCATTGTTACCATAAAATGTCATCGTAACAAACACCAGTACAAATGAAACTGTTGGTATAATAAATTTATTTTTGATCCCCTGTCGTCGTATTATACATCTTGATGTAATAATGTTCCAATTTAACAAATTATCAAAGTAACGTAAACTTCTGATTAACATAATAGTTTCAAGATCTCAAATTCAATTCGTTCCTAGTGGGTATTCAAGTTCTAAAGTAATTTTTCCTGTAAGGAATAATGTACAGTGAAACACAATTAACTTAAAACTGGATGTAATACAAAACAACCCTGCAATAAAGCATAGCGAAGCTGAGACTTTTTTCAGCACATGGAAATCTCTAATTAAAATATCTTTACTGTTAATTTGTGGTAGGAAATCTATTGACACAAGACTTTTCCTATTGTAATCAAAAATACAGTGGAACCTCGCTTAACGAGCATAATTCGTTCCAGAGTCTTACTCGTAATGCAAAACACTCGTTAAGCGAAACAATTTTTCCCATAGAAATTAATGTAAAATACGATATTGCATTCCACGCCAGAAAAATGTTCAAATGTTTTATGTATAATATTTATTCAAGAAAATTGTACAATATACACTGTTAAGGAGCGTGAATCATCATCATCTTTTCTTCTAGCGCGGAATGAACCATCCTGGAATGAGAATTCGATTTGCCGAAACAAAAAAAAAATCACAGCTAATATGTTTGATAAACACTCCAAACGATATGCCAAATTCTTGGGTTATGTAAAGGTTATAATTAAATATTAGAAATTAATTAATTTGACTAGAGGTAGGGAGTTATGTTTCCATCTCGTATTAAATTTAATAATTATAAATAGTTAATTTTTAATTCAGACATTTCTAAAATTTAATTTGGAATCGGTCATTAAATTTAATGAATTTGGCATATCGTTTGGCGTGTTTATTATATAACGGGGTATGGTTGTTGATGTTTATAAGTAGTATGTTGATGAAAGTGTGAGATTATAGGCCTGGATGATATAAAAGTTGGTTGTAACTCGTTCACTTCTTACAGGGTTCCGATCTAGATCGGCCTCTCTAAAGTCCAGGATGACTTCCTTAAGATATATTATAATTGAACAAGGGTCTGCAAAGATCCCCTGTGGGTCGTTTTCTCCTGACACCAGTTAACCTCAGAATTTAGTGGGTTAACGCACTTAAATCCTCACGGAATAATGAGGGGGAGGGACGTGAGTAAGTCTGGAAGGACTTACTAACGTATGAGTCAGAGAACAGCATTATAAACAATAACAATTATATTTAATTAGACAAATAAAAATGAATACAAAGGATAAATGTAACATATTTCGATCTTAATCTAATTCCTGTCAACCGAGAGAGAGTTTACAAAATGATCTACAATCATAATACCTCATATCTTGATGAATATTGATGTTTTCTATTGGCACATAAATTTAAGCCTTGGTTCTTCTACTTAATAATTTGCAGGAACATTTTATATGAAGAGACTTATCTCATATTTACTCTATGTGGAGACAATCGACAAACTTCTATTTTATTGGAGTTCCTGTATGTGCTTACTTCTGAAGCTACTGACGGACTCGTATCTATTGGAGGACCGACCCTTGTTTCTACTTCGGAAACTCTCACTGGTCTCCCGGTGAAACCCTTTCTATAGCTCTAAAAGCTGATGGCTAACTCCTTGATTTGGGTGTGAATTTCAATAATATTCTTGTGCTTTACCCAATCAAAACCTTTTAATATTACGTCATTTGGGGAATAAACAAAGGGGTAAAACACTTGACGTCAAACAGTTTAGTCATTGATAACGATCTCACGAATGGAACTTAACTTCCTTAAAGAAAAAAGGGGATGAAATCCTCTCCTTTGTTAATTTACAAATTTAATGTGTTTGTGGTCCTCTTACCTCCAAATAATTATAGTTTTTTTATTAGAATTTTATTTATCAACAATCTGTATAAAAATTTGGACCTTTCAAGCATAATTTTAACAGTTGCTATGAGAGGGGGAGGGGTAAAATGTTCTCATGTCGTTATCAGTCTTTATCAGCATTTCCTTCTTGCCTTTAAATGTTTTTGCAAGAATTATTATTTTAATAATTATTTATATAAAATAAATTTTACTTAAATCTCATAGAAATAAAAGGGGGGAGAACGGGGGCTTCCGGTCCTCACAAAAGTAATATGTATGAACACAAGGAAAAATATGTGATCACAAGTGACACCGAGATGCTAGCGGAACGAGTGCTAAACACAGATTGATGGAGCATGCCGCATGCACACAATTTGGAACTTCCCCCTCTCCTCATCACTTGTTATGCAAAATATTGCTCGTTAAGCAAGACAAAATTTTACAGTTTATTTTGCTCGTTATGCAAAATACTCGTCGTGCAAAGTACTCGTTAAGCGAGGTTCCACTGTAAATAGATAAATCAATCTTTTTAGTCCAACACATGGTATTCCACCCTTTAAATGCAACAACCTCATCTATGACACTTTAGGTTTCATCCAATCAGATGATGACCTTTAATTTTCAAATTGTATTCTATCTTCCGTTTTGCATTCCATTCTATCTAAACCTGATGACAACACTTTAAAAATGTCGAAAACATTTGTTTATTTATAAGGTTTATTATATATATAAGGTGAATTAGTCCATTCCACCAAACACCAACACCAACTTCCAACACCAAAAATGCCCATTTTAATTCTAAAATATAATTTAAGCTAAAATAACATAACACAAGTAAATGCTCTAATTAATGCATAAAACAAATAGATTAAAACAATGAAAAAAGTTAACAATGCAGCATATACACAGTTGACTTTGGTATCCCAAACATAGTCACATGATCAAACACACATCACTCTTGTGCTTAATGATGAATTCTTTTTTAATTCAATTATCACTCTTTCAAGCTTTCTCTGAGGTTTCATAGCCTCAACACTCTTCTTATGTGAATGCACAGGGTGTTATTTAAAAAAAAACACCAAAATTACAGCAAGTAAAAACCAATTTATGCAAGGATGCTTTCAGAATGTCAGTGCACCTGGGCTTGTTCAATACGTCGTATCAATGGTGTTACAGTTCTCGTACATAACCTAGGCCACTATGTGTGGGATTATATTTCTGAGCAACGGGCATTTAGAAAAATAACAGATTTTTATTGTTGTAGCCCAAAATAAAAATTAATCTAATCTGGCAAAGCTACCAAATCATGCATACCCATACAGATAACACATACCATACAGTATGACCATCTTTATTTAGAGAGGTTGCGGCCGAAGTTTTCATCGCAAATAGTCAACATTGGACGTTCATTGCCATCATCCTGTAAGCCTAGAAGTTTGACAATGGCATTTGGAACGTTAAGCATGATTCCACTGATGTTCCAAACACTGTTGTCAAACTTCTAGGTTTACAGGATGATGGCGCCGAATGTCTGATGTTGACAATTTTGCAATGAAAACTTCGGCCGCAACCATTCTATTATGTTCAAGTTCCACACAAAGTTCAACTGTCGGGGTAAAATTTCCTCAAAACAGTGTTCAGATTCAAAGTCGTTCAATCCCTAGGGCGTTCGAGTTCCGAGGTATCACTAATACGTAAATTAATTATTTTCATAGTCAATGGATACTGTTTTGACATAAATGTGTCAACACAAATTTTAGTCATAAGTGTTCATTTAGTTAGTTGTATAGTATTATTATTCAAAATGGTAATCTTGACTTTATCCAATGCTGTAAGTGTAGTTGAGATTACTATTTCGAGTGAAGTCAACACAACGCAAAGTTCTTCATCATTTCCTGAAAAAAGAAAATTTATGCCAAATAATTGGAACGCTATGATGCAGAATTCAGAAATACATAGAGTAAAATCAATTATTACAAAACTTCTTTTGGCAACAAACAATGGTTATTCTGGACAGGAGCATGTAAACATCAATGTTACATATAAACTGTTTAAGAGGGTGCTGACAATGCAGTTTTAGTTACAGAGATGACCAGATACTCAAAGCAATGGTCATAGATGACCAGACGGCCAAAGATGCTTATCTATTTGTCCAACCCAGACTAGAATCCAAGTCACAGTCAGTTTCCAGTCTGAATCACTTCAATTTTTCAGAAGTGGATTAACCAAGCTACGTCAAACCCTACGTCTCACCAGTTGGCCATCCTATTGTGAGTCTGACTAAATCAACAACCAGCAAGATTAAAAGGTTCCTTTAATGTCCACAAGGCAAACAGTCAAAAAATGAAAAAAGTTACAAATGAAACTGTCGATTTCTTACATAATTTTAAAAGTATGAAATTTGCATAACTAATAGTACCAAAACAGCTATTTTTAAAGATTCTTTGCTCTTGAAATAAAAGCTTTTTCCATCATCTGAGATGGCCATATGGCAAAGTGCCAAATGCACCAATCCATAATTCTAGAGAACAAGATTCACGTCCTGGTCGGCTTGGAAATTTTCACAAGCAGCATCTGGGTAGTGAAAACCATCCATTAGCCCAGATATGCCCACAATTGGGGAAAAGACCTTCTTAGTGCCTGTAGACAGAAAATAACTTTGAAAAGTATCCAAATTTCTATGTAAGTTTCCTTTTACAAAATCTTTTGATAAGTTTCAGTATACCGAAACACATAGTTAACTTTATCTTTAAAATCTTTGATTAATATTTCATCATGTCTTCTATTCTCTCAAAAGAATAAATAATCAATACATCTCTCTGTTTATGAAATTCTAAAGTAAACACATTAATTTTGTTTTTTCAATATTTATCATTTTTCTTATTTACTCTCAATTTACATATTTCACGCTTTAAACTTTATATCTGACATTAGTTTATTACTTTTAAGCAATAATATGCATATTATTGCTTAAAAGTAGAGACTAATGTCAAGTAGAGACTAATGTAGAGCTTACGACAGAGAACAAAAATATTTTGAAATAGTGTATTTAATTAATATTGCCTAAGTTTGGGACTAATTAGCAAAAAAATTAGAAATATAAATTTTATTAAATTTTTAAAAGTGAATTTAAATAATGCTATATCATCTTCAAATAATATAAAAATTTTACCTTCAAAAGCTAACTCCTTTTTCTTTTCAAAATCATCCTGTTTCTGTGCCATAATTCCCTGCAGATGAGTTGCTTTAGCCAGCCGCCATAAATATTCGTCATTTTCGGAATTCTGAAAAAGTTCGGCTTTTTAAGCTATGCATTTTTGCCATATAGGAGAATAACTGATTTTTTGAGCACTATTCAATTCGGCAAAATAATAAATCGAATAGTTTTAAATGCACTAAAAGATTAAAAAATTGTTAAATGTATAATTTCTTTTGTCCAATGTTTAGAATCTCTAATTTTAAGTATATTTAAATGTACTTTTCTGAACTCTGTTTTTACTCGTCAGAAGTAGAAATGCATCTTAGAATCAATAATAGCAAGGTTGAGGCCGAAGTTTTAAACGTGAAAACGTGTACGTCGGACGTTTGGCACCGCTTTCCTGTAAGCCTAGAAATTTGACAATGGCATTTGGAACATCGAGCATGATTCCACTGACTATCCAAACACCATTGTCAAACTTCTAGGCTTACAGGAAAGCGGTGCTGAACGTCCAACGTACACGTTTTCATGTTTAAAACTTTGGCCTCAACCTCACTAATGTCTTATATTCGTGGGCTAAGACAAATACCGTATTTTACGGACTATAAGACACACTTTTTTCTTCAAAAAATTGCCTCCAAAATTCAAGTGCATCTTATAGTCCATAGCGTCTTATAATCTGTAAAATACGGTAGCAGTCATTGCAAGTATGTAACGTGGTGCACCAATTTGGGTATATGGATATAAGAAAGCCTTTCGGACAGCATTAAAATTAACAGTTATTGTATATGTTGAACATAGAAATGGAGATGCCAAATATTACCTTATATTTTTCTATCTTTGTTTTTCTTCATGTAAAATTACTACAAAAACACACTTAATAGAATTATTTATTTAAAAATTTTTCCAAATAAAATATCTTAAAATTCAATTTAAAAGTCAAAGCATGTCTTAGAATAAAAAAAATACAATATATATTTTTTAATTCATATACATGTTTAGTAAACCTGGGGCCAGTTTTATCATTAGGCAAACCTAGGTGATCACTTAGGGGTGCCAGCCTTATTCTTAAAGAAAAGATAGATCATTAATTAGTGTTAATTGTTAAAAATGTTTTAATATATTCATAACAATGTTATTTTTATAAATATCCATGTTTGGTGTATGTATATACATATGTATGATAATATATATGTACGCACAAATATATATATACACACACACAGTAGAATCTCATTTTAATGACTTGCAAAACAACAGATTTCTTGGAATAATAGATTTTTTCTACCCCAAAATCATGGTTTTTCAACATTTAGTTAATATTTGGGTGTCTCTAGTAAATTTGTAGAGTTTGATGATGCGCTTGTTACATTTGGAATATGTACAATTGAAGAATTGTACAAAGAGTGTCAGTGGCTGATACGATTGAAGAGGAGTCACCTAATGAATACTGTTGCTAAATTTTGGCACTACACTTGAACCAGCAAGGCCATCAAGTATTTCCAAGTTGTGAAGACCTTCCTGATGCATTTCAGTATAAACAGGCTGTACTGTACACAACATTGCTGATGTCAAGTCGTATTGTATTCAATAGACAGAAAAGTGGCATTGAAATAAACCAAGCCGAATGAGTTCTTTTAACAAATCGTGAAGCCAAGCAAAGTGCTTATGAGCGTATGTAATGTTTCTCTTTTATGCTTACATTATATAGTTTCCGTCAACTTTGTCCTACACATATATGGCATAATACACAATCATATATGGCATAATATACACATATGTTACAAACATACGTGTTTCTATAAAATACAGAATAGAGATCTCAAAAGATTGAATAATTTCAAGTACTAGTATTTCTTATATACAGGGGTTAAAAACTGGAAATTTTTTCGAATAATAAATAGTTTCCTGGGTGTGTGGGAAATCCGTCGTTTGCGATATAATGGATTCTCGGAACAATGGATAATTTTCGTCAGCTCGAGCAATTCATTAAAACAAGATTCTTCTGTATATAGACAATGTGTAAGGGCACCTAAATTTTCTTTGCCTAGGATGTTAGATACTCTTGCATCGGCATAATGTTTTATGATCTGTTTGTGGAAAACTGTCGTTAACAAGCCACGCTATTTTCTGATTGATTTGATATTATAAATTGAACTTGCATTCTTAAAAATGCAATTTAAACAACATAATATTATGCAATGATGGGTAATAAAATATTAATGTAAACACTCAAATAAAAAATTTCATGCAACCAAAACAGAAAATTTATATGGTCACAGAATGATGCAGCAAAGCTAGAGTTTGCAAAGTAGGGATATTAGGAAATGGTAGAGCATTTGCCTACAATTTCCTAATACATAACTTTCTAACAAATAGCAAAGCTTTACCTCTTCTATCTTCTCCAATAGCGTCGTATATATTTCCTCCTTTTGATCACTGGTGCCGTCTAATTTTTGATCGACTTCGTTTAACCACAACTGTTCGCCACTCAGATCAGAAATTCCGATGCTTTCCGGACCGTTGATGGTTGCCCAAGAACCGGACACTTCTTCACTGTCAATAATTTGCTTTTATTAATAGAGATAAATTAAATGATTTAATATAATAAAAGTTAATTTATAAAATTATACAACTAATCATTAGAAATAAAACTATTAATAATACTTTCATACTGATGACATAGGTCTGCAAATTTCAACTAATAAAATACTATTTGGACTTTGAGATGTAATTTTTACTAACAACTATCGATACAACTAAAAACGATCTCTTAAATGTTTGCATCACGTAAAGTTTTGATACAAAGGCTTTACAAAGTTCTGTCAAAAATTTATAAAAGCATATTATATAAATATAAATAATAGTGTTTTAATTTATTTTAATGCAGAAAAAATTACCAATTTCAGTTTATTATTAACATGTATGGATACAAAAATACAACATAAGCCACTAATTAGCTTTGGTGCTTATCAGTTGCCTTAAAACTGCATTTCATGGACCTTCTCTAGGTTCTGCGTCTGGAATGTCCCTATGTATCATCCAACAGTAATCTGCCATCATACTGACATTCCACCGTCCCTGCTATCTCCTTTCTGTCTCTTTAATGTTCTGACGGAACCTTTCGTCTTGTTCTTCACTTACAGCCCCTTAGATTTTCAGGAAAGTAATCCAAGTGCGAGTTCAGAAAGTGTACCTTTAGGCTCATATTGCAGCCCAGTTCATGGTACTTAATTAACAAGTTCTCTACTATTTCTTTATAATCGGGATCTTTATTGTTTCCTAGAAACTTTTAAACTATCGTCTTAAATGAAATCGAGACATTCCCATTCATTGCAGAAGTTCTGTATCTGATATTGATTTCCTTATATCAGGTCCCATAAATACACCTTTTAGTTTTGCTTCAGACGAGGCTGGAAACTTTTTGCATAAATACAAAAAGCAGTCTCCATCCTTTGGCCTTTATGAACTGTTTCATTAATCCCAGCTTAACTATGCAGGGGTGGCAGCAACCCTTACTCTGAGTTCACCAAGCTGCTCCTCACAATATTCTATATGCCAGGTTGTAATTGTTTTCTAGGTGGCCATTGCTTTTTAACAACATAAATAAATTACGGCTACTGAAACGTGTCACTAATACGGGCGTGAAACAGGCAAAGAAAACATCTATTTATCCATTAAAAATGGCTTTGTGGAAAAATCTTACGTGATAGAGAAAAACTAGTAACATTTTTGAATTCAGCATAAAAAAGCATATAAAAATCATACAAAAAAAATCAAACAGTTTTTCCACTAAAGACCTGTGTGATTAATATCACCAAAATTTGTTTAAAGGTAATAACTTACAAATGGGAGTCTGTTAATTGCCAAAATTTATCAAGATATAAAACCGATCTAATTAAATGATTCAATGACTAGAAAATTCAAATCTGTTAAAATTTTAATTCAAATATTTTGATTTGTCTTCAGTTACAGTTGTCAAGTATGCATTATCTGGAAAATGGTAGATGCGTAATGCTTCCTATCAGCATGGTTATATTCTTTCTAAATATAGGCAGGCCCCATGAAAGGGGATGCAGCCAGGGCCATCAGAGGGGAAAAAATAAACTGTCAATTCGTTGACCTGGAACTTTCAAAAGAGCGAGGAAAGGATGGTCTAGTCTCAGCTCCCGTCAACAAATTTTCAATTCATCAAATCACAAGTTACAGATGCAATAATTTGATAGTCAGATTGCCAAAGCAGTAAAGGTGCTAATCTAGTGTTCTGGAGGACATATTCAACTTTAGATCAACTTACCAATTTACGCAGGGTGTCTTCCCTAACCATCCAGCTGGATAAAATAAATACCTATTTTATCCAAGTAAAAGCCAACTTGCTTTATACAATTTCACCTTAGGCAAAACTAAGTTCTAAGAAGACTTTTCAAGTACAGCCGAAAACATTTGTTTGATTAAATTTTTGTGCATTGGAAACTTGAAGACGTTAGCATATTGTTCAAATAAATGACAACATGCTTATTCATAACTCAAATTTTCTAATTGTTAATCTTAATTTGGCAAATTTTGGCAATTAGTTTGTTAAAAAAAAACTGTTACAACAGACATTGATAATTACAAGCACACTTTAATCGATACACTTTTCAAGGAGGGCTGTCCATTAATTACTTGTACAGTTTAAAGGTGTTGCAAAAAAATATACTGTTGTATATACTGTGGGGAAGAAAAAGCTGATGCTGTCTACATGGATGTTTTTAGCAGTATTAACAGCTAACGAATTTGTTCTGATAAGCCAACTTACTAGTTATGTGAATAAGGTATCAGTTTAAAATATTTTGTGTCTTCAACATCAGGAGGTTCATAAACTACCATCCATGTAATTAAAGAGGAGGGGATCAAAAGTAAATCATTGTATACAACAGGAAGGGAGAGAATTAAAAATGGCTCAGAAACTATAGACATAATGGACGGCCATAGATAAATGAAAATACTGTTCCAAACTGAATGACAAAATATCGATCTTTTCTGGATAAGATCAAAATTAAAATTTTTCATTTATTCCTTTCTCCATTATCAAAGAGATGACACGACATTCACATTAGCATAAATTTCAGATAAATTCAAGAATACATTAAATTCTTCTAAGCTTGAACAATTAACTGAAACCAGCCGAAAATAACATCATGTAACGAAATACATAAAGAGGTGTAATCTTGACTTTTAATTAAAGAAGATCTACTGGAAATCCTTGTAGCAGCCACTTCACACGCTTGATTTCTATTATAAGAACAACTGACAGAATTTTTCATAAATGACAACTCAACCTGTAGACAGAGAAAAAAAACATCGGAATGTTGGAATTTCCTATTTTTGCAAAGTTTATTAATTCATTGAACTATCTGCTAGTTGATTGGAAATAAACTGGCAGACATGTAGCACTTTATTACATCCAGAACTATCCACATTTAATAAGAAAAAATGGCATGCTCTTTCAAACAAAGCAAACATCAACTCTAGAATGTTAGCCAATTTCAGACAAAGACTTTGGGATTCCATAAAACACATTAGTAACTACGAGTGATGAACATAAGTAGCCTATCTTTAATGTCTTTGACAAAGGGAAAAATATCTAGTATCATTTTTATTCTTTTAGATACTTCTCGGCAAGAGACATTAGGGAAATCTGGTGACCGAACTTCAGCATTAATGGGTGTAATTCTCATAGCAGACTGAAGGCAAAGTCTGGTAATTAATATCCCCATCAATAATGATAGAGAGGGATTTGTAACAAGGTAGTTTCCCATTAAGAATCTCAGAAACAAAAATTGGATTTTTCATCATACTATTCCTTTCTCGCCCACCATTTTGAACTATCTCTGCGCCCTTTGGCCAATGGGCACGACAGAATGGAGACACCATTATACTATATTGGGACTGACTGCGTGTGCCACGGTGGATCTGATTTAACGTATCTCCAATCTCATTTGAAATCAAAAAAGTATTCTAAGTATTCTATAAAATATTTAGATTTCTAAACAATAATATTGTGAAAATAATAATAGATTTAAGTGAATTTTATTACTGAAAGAAAATAATTGGAAGAGACAAAGAGATTAAGGATGGAATCATTCATTATCATTATTCAGAATGTAAAGTGTGTTAATTTTCTAAAACTTTTGTGCTTAGCATCCAAATATTCTTAGTATTGTAAAGTGCAGCTAAATGAAGTTAGTTAATATTTCTTAACAACGTAAAATATTCATTGCGAGAATACTTCTTCTATTACAATAAATTCAGAGCGAGTACACAAAGTATAATGTTTTAGAAGCTTATCATACTCAATTAAAATGAGAAAGAATATTTTCAAATTATTCAAAATAACACTTTAAAAAATATATTGAATTTTTATGTTTATAAAATACAAACCTATAGATTGTTATAAATCATTCAAAAGTCACAAATAAATTGTTCATTAACCTTCTGTCAGGTACAATATAAAACACATTAGGAAGACGGATCAACGTATCAAAATAAAGTAATTTTAAATGTTCGATTATTAAGCAAATATTTTATGAATTTTTACATCAGAAATATCATTTCTGATATATTATTCAGTTTTAAATCATCATTATCGTTACAAAATCGACACAAAGGACAAATTAACAAGTTAATCTTTATCAAATTCATATACAGTCAAACCTGTTTTTATGCGGGGATAGGGATCGCATTAAAAAAAACGCATTAAAAAAAATCTCACGAAACTTTACGAATGGCTGTAAATAATAGTTTTCGCAACACAATTAAAAAATATTTTTTTTTTATGCGGTCAACAGGGACCGCATAAAAAAAGTCTCACATAGAAAATAACTCAAAACCGTACGAAATAGAATTTATTGACAACAGATGTCAGCACTTGACTGCATCGTCTGGTCTATCGTCTGTTTTACATATTTTTGTCCAGGTGGTGTTTTGTTGACTTAAAAAGTAAATTATTTCATTTTTCGCATATTCATGCAATAATATTACTATAATAAGTGCATTTATGCTATAATAAGTTTATTTAGCTATAATAAGTCAACGTAAGACATGACAAATTGCACGAGACTAGTCACCAACTATACCGCACAAATTAAAAATTCGCACAAATAAAAATCGCACATAAAAAGAGCGCATAAAAACAGGTTTGACTGTGTACTTTATTATATCAATAATACAGTAGACCCTCCTATAACACGGAACTTATCTACCGTGTTATAGGGGGGTCTACTGTATTCCGGAAAGATAAAAACAGGTATAAAAACAATTCATCTGTATTTTCTATACTATATAAAGAGTTTCCTGTGTTTACTAACCATCAATCATGCCTCATTTATGCCATGTGTTATAAAAAAATCTTATACACACAAACAAATTGCCTTTTCTGATTTTTTTTCTTTCATATTTTGTTAGCAGCTTTTTATCTTATTGGTAAATTGAAGTAATTACATCTTTTACGTTTTTTCATTTGTTTCTCATTCTTTTTTATCTGTTTCTTCGACTGTAATTGGCAAATATTACTCATAATACAATACTACTTTCTAAGTGACAAAATTGGTTCTATGGCATCTTTACAGAAAAGAAACTGCCACGTACTTTAAAGATTTTTAAAATTTTAAGAATGACAACCACTGCCGCGAACGAGAGAAAAATAGCTACCGAAAAATAGACACAGTTACAGTTTCTTGTTAAGAAATGATAAATTCAAAATATTATGCGGTGCGTTAACTGATCAAATGCACCCGACGGAAGGTTACGTGAAGACGATGTGTAATTTTAATCTGAAAATTGTCAATCCAATAATATGGTGAATAGTTTTAAATACCAAAATTTCTCTAATAGACGGAAAAGGTTTTAAACGGCCAGGTTTGATATCAAAACTGTTATTACTTACTGTTAAACTGTTATTACTGTGTATTTTTTGGGTATTGACGACAAATGAATTCAAAAGTTTCTTTTTAAATGTCAAATTTATTTCAATACGAGAGAAAAAGTTGGAAATTTTCCAGCAACATTTCTGCAAATTTTGCCAATGTAGTTTTTAGTACAACCCATAATGAAACAACATTTATAATAGCAAATACTCTGCAAGATTATTACCATAAAGTAAAAAACAATAGAAAAAATTTCCAACATTTCAAATGAACTTTCAAATGAATTGAACCCTTAATGCCAATTCAATTTGTCTGGCACAACAAATCCACGTGCTAAATAGTATAGCCACAGGATCTATTTTTGCTGTGCTAGAAGAGAATATCCAGCAGCCAACAGAACAACATTTAGGGACCATAATCGGTAAGGAAACAGACGAGACATGGCCGCCAGTCACAAGCAATCAATCTGGCAATCTGGTAACAAATAGAAAACTCCGTCCTAAAGAAGAGTATTCAAAAACGCGACGGATTTCTTGGATTTGGAACTGCGGGACCAAACAAACACGCACGGATGCAAATTGGCCCCAAGTTTACTTTGCATCAATAATATAATCGTCATACTATGTCTAGACGATACTGTCCTTTACTTTATTAATGCATGTAAAATGAACAAAGAATTTGTATACGGTACGTAGTTGTTTTGGCATTTGTGGCGGAGAAAACGACACCTGCTGGCGTCCTCTTCGCGTCTACAAGCGCAGAACAGGCCCACAATAAATAAACAGTTTACCGCTAATAAAGCAGTCTCCCGTGACCAGACCGATCTACTGCAATCCAAGGACCACCGACTTAAGAACTTTATGTCAACGATCCTGGTGCATTTAAAGTTACATTTACATATTTTTACATTTAAAGAAAAAAAATATACAACCGTTTAAAAATAGTGTTGCAAAAGTACCAAACACCAGTTATTTATTTTCAAAGTAGTTAATGACTCATTTTCGGTACTATTGCAACACCATTTCTAAGCCATTATCGAAACCACCTCGTATTTATTATTTCACGTGTAATAAATTTTTTTTACAAGGTCGCGCCGCGGTTACACTTTCGGATCCATCCAGTGACGTCACCGGAAGTTGGGTGGAAACCCGAACGTTACGTATTGCGGGTGCGAAACTCCGAAATATTCAGCGGATCGACTCCTCTCTCGGACGAATAGACCGGAAGTCACTTATCGACTGCGGGTTAACGAGCGACTTCCGGTCGTTTTCTTGATTAAAGCGCCGTGCCGACTGACCGATTCCGCGCTTCCCAAACGGTGGTACGCGTGCCCCGGGGGTGCGCGGAAATTTTCCGCCAAGTACCACAAGTACGTGAATATTTCGTACGAATTCCGCTTTACGAGGTTACGAAAATCGTCCGAACTCGGGACTTTTCGTCGGGTTCGGGGGAGGAAAGCGACTCACGTGTCGGTGAAGTCGAAGTATTCCTCTTCGGCCTCGTCGCCGGTGGAGGTGGTGGCAACGGCGGCGGCAGCCGAGAGATGCTGCGAGTGGGAGGGAGCGCTTTTCGGCTCCGCAGCGTTCACCCGAAACTTCTTGAGGTCTTCGATCTCCTTCCTCAAACACTCGATGGTGCCCGACAGGTGCGACAGCTCCCGGGTGACCGCCCTGTTCGTCTTGTAGTACAGGTAAATGCCGCTCAGCCCCACCACCACTCCCGCACCCAGGGCAGCGATCATGCTGAGTTTGTCTCGCAGAACCGAATCCATCTTTCTTCCCTACTTTCCTGTCCGGCTCACGACACCATTTTCTTCCCGGCGCACCCTGCCGGCCGTAATTCGCGTTCTTTCCGACTCGGTTTAAAATATTTAAAATAATTCTGTCGTTTTCGTTTCCCGTCGATTATTTATAGATTTTCCGTAAATATTTCTCCGCAGAAGTCAAAGTAGACCATTCGGACGTTTAAACTACCTCGTCGTCAGAGGCAAGCCGTAATCCGTTCGGCGCGGCGCGAAGTCTGGTGCGGGAATGACCGGATCGATTTTAACGAACTACGCAACCGACATAAGACGGATAATTCTCGTGCAAATTTATTATCGAAATTAAAATTCCGTTTGTCTGGAAGAAATTGCAATTTTCCGAATATTAAAAATTATTCGCTGGCAAAATTTCTTGCCGCTAGGGAGCGTCATTACTCAGCTGTTTACGTTTGTCGAGCGAAGGTGAGAGACAGTCGCCATGTCGTTTACTTGCATAACGTGTCGCGTGGTCTTTAACCATCCCGAAGTTCAAAGGGGTCATTACAAATCGGAATGGCACCGGTATAACCTGAAGAGGAAAGTGGCGGAACTGCCTCCGGTTACGGAGGAGACGTTTCAAGAGAAGGAATCCCTACATAAAACTGTGGAGATCAAACAGAACCTCGCCACTTATTGTGGGGTTTGTAGAAAAAACTTCGCTTCGATAAATGCTCTCGAAGCTCATCAAAAGTCGAAGAAACATCAACTGGCCGCCAAAACGTCTGCAGATAAGGAGGACTTTAAGAAAGCGAAACGAGAAATTCGCTTTCGAAGTGACGACACTAATCCGACCGCTTACGAAATCGTAACCGGTCGTTTTAGTGACGTCACTTCGTGTGAAGAGGAAGAAGTAATCGAAGAGGGAGACGACGGCGACGACGACGACGAATGGGAGAGCTGCGACGAGATCGAAGAGTCGATGGGCAACGTCTGTCCATTCTGCGACCGCCACCACGGAGACGTCAGAGGCAACCTGCGACACATGACGCTCCGTCATTCGTTCTTCGTGCCGGATCCGGAGTATGTGGTCGACCTTCCGGGACTGATATCCCATCTCAATCGAAAGGTAACGGTGGACCGTGCCTGCCCCTGGTGCGACAGGTGCTTCGGTTCGGCCATTGCCGTACGGCGTCATGTGGCTGATTCTGGACATGCCAAGATCGGACGTGGCAGCGACGGTTTCCTCGAGTATGCCGACTTCTATGACTATTCTTCTGGCTATCCCAAAGGCGAACCGGAAGCGATCCCGGCCCTGCTGGACGACAGCGGGTGGGAACTGGTTCTGCCCTCTGGCGCTGCAGTGGGACACCGTTCCCTGGCTAGATACTACCGTCAGAACCTGCGTCCCCGTGACGGACGGAAAGAGGAAAGGTCGAAGAGGTTAATGCGGGTCGCGGCCTCCCGTTACCGGGCCCTGGGGTGGACCGGTTCTGCTGACGGGCGTGCCGTCTCCGGGATAGGAACCACTGGTTATGCCACAAGAGTCCGGTCTAGGTGGACCCTGAAATTGGGACTGCAAAATAATAAGCTGCAGCACCACTTCCGACCCCAAGTGCCATTCTAAGTTTCTTTGCTCGGCCATCCATTTTTGGACAGAGTACAGAAAATAAATGAACTTAATTTGTGTAAAACTAATTTGCCGTAGCAGTGATGATCGAAACAATGCTAATTAATAAAATGATTTGTATCGCATTAATGTCAGATTTTTCAGTTACTATTATTTTATTTTGAAGTTCCTCAAAAATTAACTCTGTTCATAAGAAATATTTTCATTTATTCCATCTTAACAATTTTAACGGTGGAGATTACATGTCTTACAAATTGTGTAGATTGAGTTAAAATTATTTTAACTGAAAACAAGTTAAAAAATAAAAATTTTTTTTTTGTAAATTTACTCTAATCCTGTTTAAAATTTGTTATTAGGCATAACCAAATGACACAATTCATCTAGTAATTTTCCGAAGTTAAGTTTAGTGAAGATAAATATATGCCGGTTTTTATTGTAACAGAAAATTGTAAATAATTACTTAATAATTGTTATGTTTTGAATCTGGAAAACTCCAATAACAACGTAACCGAGACTACTACTGACCAAATGTTGATTTGCTCTTCATTAACTGGGCTTAGAGGACTAGGAATTTGCTAATTTTCAAAAAGCAACTATACTTTGAATTACTCGAAATATGGGAACTATGATTTGAGTATTAAATGAAATGTTTGATTAAATTGAGCCGATCTGACAGATTTTGGAAAATGATTTTGCAAGATAAACTTCCACTCTGGCAGATGCATTTTTTATCATCATCATCATTGAAAATTTAATCCTTAAACTGGATTAAATTTCTAAACTCTAAAATTACCTGTACATATGGTAAAACTTGCTTAATGTAAGGTGTCACTGATAAGTGGAATAAGTAGATAAGACTTGTTTTGTTAAGATAAATCATTTCATCATTGCTTCAGATATTAAAAGAACATGTTAAAATGTATAATTTGAAGATTTATTAATTATTAATGAATGCTAGTAACTCATCCTGAATATAATTGAAATAGCAAGTGCAAAGAATTGCTGCAGTGTGAGCAAAGAATAATTAAAACACTAGTTAAGACTGCATAATTAGCCATACTTTGATGCCGAAGACATTAGAAATGCCCATTTGTTCAAAGGTAACAATAAATGTCTTAAATGACCATGATTACAATTTCTACTTTATTAAAATACCCTTTTGTATTATAATTTATATATCTAAACAGACTTTTAACATATAATAAACACACAAAATACTTTTACAAGTTTTTATATTGTGATGTAAACATATATGCACAGCTAAAGGTGTTGCCCTAGTAAAAGTGTCATTTCATCAAGTGATTTTTGGATAGTTTCAAACAATGTGGAGTGATATCAACTGATGAAATGATTTCAAATGACATGATATTACTTGATTATAAGTGATACCATTTCCTATTATTTGAAAATATCCAAAAGTCATTTCAGACAAAATATCACTCGATATCATTTCTGTAGTGCTGTCTGATTGATTTTAAATGATACCAAGTGCTATCTATTAGCTATATGATTAAATCTGAATTAGGAATAAATAAAATTTCTTTAAGAATGATATAAGTAGCTTTGTCTACTGACTGAAATTCATCATATTTCATTTCATATAAGCTTAATTGACATGTTTATTCTACTATTAAATAAAAGGCATTTTTAAACAGTTTATTATAAGTCAGAAATCTTTAACAATAAAATGTTTTCAAGATATTTTCTGGACATAGTGCCAAGTGATATAAGGAGATATTCAGTGATGTCAATCACTTGGTATTAATTGATGTCGAAGGTTTGAAAATGGAAAATATGAAAAGCATTTTAACATGTGAGAAAAGTGATATCACTTGATGTCAAGTAATGTGTTGTATCTCCAACAACTGATATAATTTGAAATCATGCAATAATGGTATGATTTCAAATGATATTTTTACTAGAGCATGTCTGTTTATTTCGTAATATTTAAGCATTAAACAAGTGTGCTTTTCTGTTAAAGTCAAATGTTATGCCACCTGCATGTTTAAGTTAGTAAATTTCTCTCCTACTTCTGCATGATATTCCCCAAAATACTATCATATTACAATTTGAATTAATATAAAAGGATATAACACATGCCAGACTCTATATCTAAAGCAATCTGTTATTATTCTATTTGTGTTTGATATTTAATACCCATTTTGACCAAATAATTTTTGAAGTCTACCTGTTTTCATTTTTTGGTTGGCCAGTAAATAAATAAATTCTGTCCATCAGAACCTTTCAAAAATGTGTTCCCCAAAGCCACTATTTCTTTCTTTGACACTTTCTAGAATGTATAAAAGACACTCCTCAAATTTCTTCTTTGCTTGTTTGTTCCATACCATCGGATATGGGTTACCTTTTGTTTAGTCTTTAATCCAAGTCTATATCTCATGTTCATGAAGAAATGACAACTGGACAACGGATGCAGAGTTTTAATAGCATTATACACTGTGTCAAAAAGGAATATCCACAAAATTGTAAAATAATTTATAATGGAACCAGTCTTGTTAATCAATTTACAAATTCTAAACAATGCATAGATAAACAACTGATCAATTTCAACCCATAGGGGTTGTTTGAATTCATTAATAGTATTTTTTCCTTCTGCTCACAAAAGTCTGATTATACCTATGCAGACATTTTCAATAAATTTTGTTCAGGTTTAGAGATTTCCTGGGCCAAATTTTTTGCTGGAAGTTGAGGCCTATCAGGTTGTACAGGGAAAATTTAGACCTTTTGAATTTTTTTCTAGAAACAACTGGAAACATGCTCTAGAACAGGCTTGGTCAACCCGCAGCCACGGGCCGCATGTGGCCAGTCACGTTAAATTGTGTGGCCCGCTAAGCGATATTATTTATCTATTACAACTTTTGTTTCCCGTTATGTGTATACCAAAACAATTAAATAAAGGAAAATTTGCATGTGTCATTGCTATAATGCGCAAGTGCGAGTACGAACTCTTGGTATAACAATAAAATCTTATTCATTTTGTATTTGTTTTACTTTTTTAAAAGCATGTTTGCTTAAATTGTGGCCCACCGTAATGTTACGTGTGATCAAAGTGGCCCACGAAACAATTTGGGTTGGCCAGGCCTGCTCTAGAATGTTTTGACTTATATGAGTAACCAAAGGGCGTTTCATCACATATTTCATTGGAAATATAGCCAAAAATTATTAATTGATTAGAAATAACTTTCCAAAACAATGTGGCGGTTTGCAAATTAGGGCATGCCGTTCTAAGGACGTGCGTCTAAAGACGGCACGTCTTTAGAACATAAGGGGCCCTCTTAATCTATTGATCAATGATACAATTAAAGGACAGCAAACGACATCGAACTATTATAAACCAATATTCAAATAATATTTTTTGCTGGAAGTGACAGTACAAGTGATACCCGTCTGTGTGTGTACTATAGACTACACCCGACCCAACTGTGAGTGGACGATGATACATCAAAATAGAAACTTACAGGACTACAAGACTTGAAAAGACATCTGTTGAAAACGATTGGTAAGAATTTATGAAACAACACCTGTAGGATGGTATGCGTTCATTTGAACTAACGGTATTTACCTAATTATAATATTATCTAATATTACCTAATTATATATATATATATATATATACTATAAATGATAAATGTTAATGACTTCTTATGCGGAATCGAGTATTGTTATGTAAAAATGAATACTAAATGTTACTTTACTGGTGTGTAAATATTATTAATTGTGATGACATGTAAATGACATTAGTTGTTATATGCCATAACTGTATAGATTATACTTGTGTTATTTACTGTTATGTCGGGAATCAATGTTAAAATCCAATATTTCAATTGTACATATACTCATTCTGTAATTCTAATTATAAACTTCGAGAGACTTATCCCTGGTAATGCTATAAAGCGGGGCCAGGGTATGTGCGTTTGCACCTTAAAATAACTAATTGAATTGAATTGAATTGAAATAATATTCTACTATTGTATTTGTACAATACTCCTTCTGATGTTTTATCTGTATTTTTATTTAGTTGTATTTTATCTCGTTTCAAAATAATAGATAAAATATTTTATCTGGTAATATATAACATACTGTAATCGGTCGTATGAAAATACAAAGAGCGAACACAAGCATTTTCGATACTTTCCAAATTTTTTAAATTATGCAACATTACTGTTTCCGTAACTTTGGATTTTCTGGAAGACAATGCAACGAAAAACTCTTTGTTTATTTGCTCTCGAATTGAGATTTTTATTCTTTCTGTCCCGTGGACAGACTCCACGAGAGGGGATGCAGCCAGGACGCCGCCCACGGGCTCATCAAAGGGAGAAATTTTTAAAAAAATTTCCCATTTTCCGAATAATGAGTCAACCGGCTAACTTTTATACTAAATTATTTTTCTACTTCAATATTGTTATTTGTAATAAGGAGGATCTCCGAAAGGGGAGCCTAAACTGGTCTTTGTATCAGAGTTGCCAGGTTTTGTCTTTTCCTGTACACTTTGTTTTTTTCGTACATTTTACGGCTTACGTTTTTCTTTGGCCTGCAAGATCGATTTCTTCCTTTTTTTCTCTCGCATCCATACACATCAACAGATTTTATTTTAAAACTCCTAGAACATTGTAATCACAACTAGAATATAACGGCTTTGAAAATAATGTCGATATATATTAAAATTGCAAAAATTTGTCAACCTTGATGAGATATATGAGAAATTTAGTAAGCGTAGGGGTGTTTTATTAGTGTGTTTTTAATTATCAAGGCAGTGATGTTAAGTAACTGCATTTTTTCTTAAAGTTACTAAGAAAAGTTTTCCAAACATAAAGTCATAGAGTTTTTACTATGTATTCCAGGCTCTAATACCTTTGTGGAAAGGGATTTGGCGAAACCATTGGTGATAAATCCAAAAGTCGTCACCGGGAGGAACTCCGAGAACTTAACGGACCTGGCAATCTGACTCAAAAACGTCACTTTTGATTCGAACCTCATGTATACACGCGTTGATTCTTGTTCAACCGGTACAATCGCATCGTAGCTCGTGTAACCAAAGAAATTAAACTTACTGAAAGCACCAAGCGTGACCGTAATACGAGATGAGTCCGAGTCAAACTCCGAATGCGACTTCGATATGTAATTTTTTAGTTGATATGTAAGTAAAAATTTTTATTATAAAAATGAACTTCACTAGCTACATACTTCAGTCCTGCTAGAATCGTCTCACGACCCCACTGTGCGCCGATTTCGTTCCCGATTCTACGAAATCTGTAATCTAAACCACTTATTGCAGTGCACCATCATTACTTTATTTTTAGAGTTCTTCGAGATTTCTCGTCTAACCAGCGAAAGGAAATAAACGCGTATAGAAATAATTCAATAGCCCCAATACTACTGTTAATTCCCTAAAATGATACCAACGTGTGGGTCATTCGTTTTCGATCGCAAATAACCGAATGCGCATTCCAGAAAAACTTTCACCGATTTTGGCGTCACGAGACGCGACCTCGGCGACTACCGCAAATAAGTGCATTTTCTGTCTGTCTGTGACACAAATGCTCATTTGAGACTACGAGACAAATTTAAAAATACCGTGAACATTTCATTCTTGCTTGTCGTCACACTCGATGTTTAAGATAAACTAAAAGTAAGCGATCTCAGAAAATATACGCACGGGCGAAATCCGTTTCCGGACGTGTATACTACCAGAGATAAATCGAACTTTAAAATAATACGACACGAAATAAACTCGAATGCACGACTTTTTTTTTTTTAACAACACAGGTTTAAAGAGACACGGATAATCTAGTATAGTCATTACTACCGTCTGCAATTTAATAAACTCATCTATTCTTACATCTATGAGCCCGTAATACTCCGAATAATTACAATGTATTCAAATACTGCCGTTCTTTACCAGTCCCGAGATAGTTACAAGTTTAAATTAACATTAGATTAGATCACTTTACATTTTAGAGTTTATTGAAGTTAAATTAAGTTAGTAATAAAAAAAAAAAACATCGAATACGTAAATAAAGCATTTTTTGGAATAGTACTGAAAGCAATGTCTATATAAGAAGGTCAGGACACGCGTGACCTACTTCTTGAGCGCCATTTTGGGGTATTTTGAGTCGCACGTTTTAAGCAAACTTGTACGAGCATTAATTAAACTAAAATTGCATAAATCCAGTGATTTCCAGTCAAAAATATAATAATAATTTCGGATGATTATGCAACCCCAATTTTATGTGACTTTTCGATCAAATAGTTTAAAAGAAACAAACATCAATATCATTTGCTGTCGTGATTGAAACTAATTGAATAGGTTTTAAAACTGATGAAATTACGTATATAGGCACTTCGTAAAGTGATGCAATAACATCAAAGAAAATTTAAAGTATAATAAAGAATATACAGTGAAGTTATCCAAAATTTTATTTTAAAGCATTTACCAACACAATATTAATGCATCAGAAAAATAAATACTGGACTAACGTTTAATGAATGAACATTTTTGGCTTTACAAAAGCTTAAACGTCATATTTTCCTAATCACATAAACTTTATCAAAAAAGGATAATATTAAACACAATTTAATGATATTTTTAATAGACTTATCTGAGACATAACTTCTTTCTCTGTAAACACACAGAAAGCTGTAAACTCTGTAAACCTATTGTTTAACGTTTTGGATACGTATATACGTAATAATAGTCGAGTCAAGCAGGAACCATGTGTGGTGAGCTCTATCGATAAGTCCCAAAATGGCCGCTGCCGTATAGAATCACGGGAGCGTGTCCTGACCTTCTTATACAGACCTTGCTAAAAGGCGTCTCTGGTGAAAAACATGCGAAACTCGCACGGATGACTAGAAAAAACTAATAAACTGATGAATGAAAATTTATCCGCTGGCGAAACTTGAACTTTCAATCCTTTAAGCCGCATGACGGCAGGATTGTTAGAGGAGTCCTCTTTACAGAACTCTCTCACAAAGTAGTGCGCACCTATAGAGAGGTTTCAAGGTCGCATGTCATGTGATAAAACACACGTTTGCTCCGCCCATTCGCCATTTTTGTGGTAGTTTTCGCTCGCTTAGCTTGCACGTAGTCTGTTATTCGACGTCTTTTTTTAGTTTAAACGTACAAAAATACTGCAGTTCTATTATCATGGATTAAGTTAAAAAAGATTCTTTTCTTGCAAGCTATTCTAGCAGTCTAACAGGACGAGATGCAGCTCTGTACGAAGAGAAAATTTCGTTATGTCAAGGCGATCCATACGAAGCCAGTTTATCAGACTTCGTCGTATATCAAGAGTTGTGGCCGAAAGTAGAATTTGGTGACATTATAAACTATTTGGTTTTTACAACAAATTTCTACACCCTGTCACAAATGAAAGCTTATAAATCTTTAGAGGCCCATAACTATTTAACAAGTGGCTGGGTTTCTCCTGATATAAAAGTAAAAGTAATGAATAACAGCGAAGTAATATTGCTTGGAAAGATATGTTTTCTTTTGTTTGTTTAAACTCGTGTTTTTACGTATTTCTTAAGTAAGAATTTTTGTCTGAAAGTAAAAGTCTAATTAAAAACAGCCGTGGAAATTTTTTAATTCAAATTGTTCAGTACCTTTATTTTCTAGTTGAAACTAGCATATAATAAGTCTACTTGCTTTTCGTTTTAACGTGTAATGTTTATAAGTTTGCACTAGCTAAAGCCTGAAATTACGTTAGTTATTCGTTTATAAATGCACTATACCTAACTAAATTAATATAAGCAAATCAGTAAACTCTTTTAGGTTTTAAAATATAACTTAGTGTTTATTAACGTAAATATTGAAATGAAATGTTTCTGACAAACTCTTGTATTGATATTCACTTTATTCGTAACGAAATTTTTCCGGTTAATTCTCGAGAGCCATGCAGTTTGCCTTCGTCGTGAAAGCTCCTCAGTTTGAGATCCTTGATGACAAATAATGCCGGGAATTTTAAAAAATGATGTTCCTTTGTTCTTGAGTGAACTAGCATTACACCCAATTACACAACAAATCACCATAGTGATATTCGCGACGAAAAAGAACAACACAAGAACTCCAGTTAAAACGCACGTGAACACACACAAAACGTAAACAAGTCACAGTCACAAAGATGGCGCTGGACAATTGCGCATGCTCATGACGTCACTCGTGATGTCGACATGAAACCTCTCTATAGAGAACTTCCATGAACGTCATCTCACGTGACCAAATCGTCATCGCTCCGCTCCAGCGCCATGCCGTTAGTGGACGGTTAGGTCTCTCTCTCAAACGGGATTCCGATTGTTTTTTAACCCGGGGAAATTCCACAAATTTCTTAATAATTCACTTTTTTCTTATTTTATACTAAGGTTGAAGAAATTTTGCAAATAGAAAGCATAATTAACTCATAAACTGTCAGAATACATTTATATTTATTAATTTTAAACCTACTTATTAGTTTTTTTTTTTAAACTTTTACTCGTTATGGCACGTCACAAATGGTCAATAATCAATACGTAGGTTATTTGTGGCAGGACTCAAAATTCTTTACCTGTAATATCTGGAATAATTGTGCTTACGCTGTCTTAATTTTTAACCATGCCCAGTAGCTTCAATAACTGCGTAACGCCAAGTTGTGCAAATTGGACAAGGATACGAACGAGTACGAAGTCTTTTTTTTTTTTTTTTTTTTTTTAACTCTTTCCGCCCTGTGGGCACTAAGAGGGCCTCTTTTAGTAGGCCCATTATGGGTTCGGCCAGGCCCACAATGGGGCGACCGGGTGGTGAGGGACGGGGCCCGACATATCCGAACGGATCACCCCCGAAAAATTCCTGGGGATTATTCGACCCGTTCGGATTCGATCCCGGGTCCCCCAGAGCGGTAGGCTGCCACCTTTACCGCTCGGCCATCCGGCCCGAGTACGAAGTCTGCAAGTATGAAGTTTTTCTTCATAATCCTGATTACTAAAGACAAACGAACTGCCGAATTATTGGGCCATAAGCTTGATGTTTCTATTAAAGCAGTCGATGTAGACAAATCAAGAATACTAGAGAACAAAAGAAGTACTACAATCCCGAAAACGAACTAGAAATCTTTCAGGATACAGATGAAAAAACACGTATTTGTCTTCTCTTAAATGCATTAAACACGATTCCAATCACATCAATTGAATCGGAAAAGGCATTCTCGGTAGCAAGACTTTTCATTACTAAAATAAGAATTAGACTGAGTGATCGGAGTATTGACCATCTTTGCTTTTTAAAATCTTATAAACATTTACAATATTTTGTATTATTGTGAATGCTTATCACGTTTAGAAGATTAAAAAAAAAAAAAAAAAACGTGCATTTTACTTTTCCAGCTGTTATACATAAGAGGGGAAACCGGGAACATTTTTACATTTTTAGACTCATTTCCATGAATATAAAAATGTAAAAATGTTCCCGGTTCCATTGAGAAATGCAAGAAAAACAAAAACTAATTAGAGGTTTTTATCTGTATCTATGAATGTGTGGGGGCACGATTTTGTTCACCCAATCTGAATTATTTCCATTACTTTTGTCGAAAATTCCTGAAATTTTGTAGGGAAGTTTGTATATTAGTGGATTCGATGCTATTAAATTTTGGTAAAGGTCGAGAGATGTAAGATCATATCTCGAGTAGGATCGGACTTAATGAAGATTTTACTCATTAACACATTTACAATTTTTTTATAAAATCATCTCGACCCTCAAAATTAAGCCTTTTGCCATTTTATAACAACTAAACATATAAAGTTTATAACAAAATCTCATAAAATAATCCGATTTTTCTCCACCAGATGGCAACGGCGGCGACATTTAAGTGCCGGTCCCGCCGCTTTCGTAGAGGTAAAATTCGACCGAATCTCGTTCTCGGGGCGTCGCCTACACGGGGGCGTCGAATCCGGTTCGGTCGGCCGTCCGATCGCCCAAAATGTGGATTTGCACTCGGACGCGGGTCCGAGCGGTCCTGGCTCTCGGCCTAGTCCTGGTCCTGTGGCTGGCCCTGGGGCCCGAAACTCGGAACCGGAAGTGGTCTCCGATCCCCTCCTCTTCCCCCGAAAGCGTCCCGAATCCTCCTTCTTTCCGCTACCTGCAGAGGCCGCCCGACTGTCCTCCGGGCCGGCCGGTACCTCTGGTGGCGCTGGTGCACTCGGCGCCCAACCACGGGCCCCTGAGACGGTTGCTGCGCAAGACGTGGGCCCGGACGACCCCTCGAGTCAGACTGGTGTTCCTGCTGGGCGACGTGGAACCCGGGTCGGCGCGGACGGCGCTGGAAGAGGAGGCCCGCCGGTACCGCGATGTGGTGCGAGGAGACTTCATCGACTCCTACCGCAACCTGACCTACAAGCACCTGATGGGCCTGACCTGGGCCTCGGAACGCTGCCCGGAGGCCCGCCTTCTGCTCAAGATGGACGATGACATATTCGTCCACTACTTCCGGCTGAAGAGCGTCATCGAGCGACTTCCTCAAGACGACCACCTGTCCTGCTACGTGCACAGGAAGATGGCGGTGGTGCGCCACCCCGGCAGTAAGTGGTACGTCTCGGAACGGGAGTATCCCGACTCCCACTTCCCCGACTTCTGTTCAGGGTGGGCCTACCTGCTCGGGCCCTCGGCCGCCCGTCGACTGGTCCGCGCCTCCCGCCTCTTCCCCTACTTCTGGGTGGACGACGTCCACGTCACCGGCACCTTGGCCCGGGCGGCCGGGCTGAAGCTGCACCCCCTGGACTCGCTGTACGCCCTGGACGCCGACTCGCTGGCCCGCTGGGCCCGGTCGCCGGACCGACGAGACTGGAACTATGTCTTCGGCCCCACCCTGGGCGACCCGGATCTGACCCTGCGGGCCCACCTGAAAGCCCTTCGATGCGGCATGGAAGGGTGCCGGCGGGGCCCGGAGCCCGGGCAGTGGGCCACGGTGGCGGCCCGCGGTCGGGCGGAGAGGGTGGACATGGGTAGAGATATTCGTCCCGGGAAGGTAGTGTCGTCGTTCTCTTCCCTCTAGGACCGGAAGTCTTCCGTCTTCGTGCAACAATTACTGTTACGTAACATAAGAAACGGGACAGAATACGTTTCCTCTCACGACGGGTCGACGTTCGCTATCTGGAAACAGGTAGGAGCCGACAAACCGGAACGACGCGAGTCACGTGTCACCCAAACCACTGTGACATCGATAGTCGATGTCACGACGGTTCGAAACGGGAAAATCCGGCGGGGACCCTCCAAATTTTTCTGTCGGTCCAAAGTAGTTTGACCTTCCCCACACGAAGGGAGCGAAATTTATAAAAATGGTGTTCGTCATTTCCGGGTTACAAAACCGTGGAGACGTGTCTAAACAAATAACCATACACGTTTATTACGTAATAAAATACCGACAGCGACGCGTATTTACAGAGGGTGGCGCCGGACCCGGACCCCATCTAGAGGGCGGATCCGGACGGGAAACCCGCCCCCGAAGGAGGGGCAGATCGGGAGGCGGGCCGGAAGAGTTCCACCAATCCTAGATGGTCCATTTCTGGAGGTTGAGGGCGGGGGCGGGGCGGAGAGCGGGGCAGGTCCCGGATGTCCACCGGACGGGAGAAACGCCGTCCCACGTTTTTCTGGAAAAGACGAAAACAAAGGGAGGAAAGTCTTTCTTTATTTCACGAAACAATTAAGTTTTTAACTCCTCCCCTTTTACTTAGAGAGGAGAAAAACTTACCCCGACGATGTCCTTGACCAACTTTCGAAACATGTCCTTCTTCCTTTTATCCGGCAGCTGCTTTCCCGCGGGAACATTCAAGATCTTGTCTTCGAAGTTCTGTACAAAACACGTCACGCTTATCACTCCTATGTTATTGTATTTCTGTATCGTGAATGTGTGACGTAGACGGGTTGTCGTCTCGAGTTTTTCGCGATTCAGAAAACAAAATAAAAATAGAGTTCTTTAATTGTTATTTATTCCTGCGTTAAAACGAGGAACCGGTTACGTTCTCCCGTTTAAACGAACACGTCGAAACCCCTATTCTGATTACACCACACTCCTTTTAAGCAGGTAGACAAAAGCAAGCAGAACCAGCAATTGTTTATTGTGACGTCGTCACAATGCCAGGCTGCAATTTTTAATCTATCTCATTTAAAATATATGCTCTCCACCTCGAATTCCATATGAAATGCAACCAAGTTCCCGTCATTGCTTAATCCGTCCATTGAAAAATACTATATAAAATATAAATAATTGTTTACATTTTACTAACTGGGCTTCAATTTGAAAAAGTGAGGCAATGAGAGTTGCTTAAGTTTCCCGGCGACATTTGGTGGCGCCATCTGTTACGATATTTTAATTGAAAAAGCTTAATTTTGACGGTAGAAACGGGTTTTATAAAAAAATTATAAATGACGACAACGAGTAAAATCGTCACTAAGTCTTACCAGAGATACACTGTGACCCCTTTATCTCCCCACCCTGTCGACCTTTAACCACCAAAATTTAATAGCATCGACCCCCTTAATACACAAACTTACCTAAAAAATTTAAGAAATTTTCGACAAAAAGCATTGGAGTTATTAATGTTCAAATAGGATGAACAAAATCGAGCCCCACACGTTAACACCGTAGGTACAGAAATTATCCCCAAAATTCTTTTCATTTTTTGACCCCCAACAATTTTTACATTTTTAGACTTAGGGCACCTGGAAACGTCGAAAAATGAAAAAAGAATCGGGCGTTTTTTTCTGTATGTATGGATATTTGTGTGGGGGATGATTTTGTTCACCCTCTTTGAAGCTTAATAACTCCTGTGCTTTTTGTCGAAAATTTCTGAAATTTACCAGGGAGTTTTGTGTATTAGGGGGGGGTCGATGCTATTAAATTTTGGTGATTAAAGGTCGATGGGTGGAGAAATAAAGGGGTCACAGTGTATCTCTGGTAAGACTTAGTGACGATTTTACTCGTTATTAGCATTTACAATTTTTTATAACTTGTCCCTACCCTCAAAATTAGTGTTTTTGCCATTTTATAATAGTTAAAAATATAAAAAGTTTCTTAAATAAAATATAAGAAATGGCTCCACCAAAATTTTAAATGTTGCCAGGAAACTTGAGCAATTCACTACTGGTTTATTTCATTAGGTATTTATTTTTCTGGCCCACCAGTGGCCAAGCTGTCTTCGTACTCTGAACATTGAGAGCTTGGTTGTGGGTTCGCACCTCATTCAGATGGGCTGGCCATGTGGAGTTTTCTGGGTTTTCTCCATGTCTAATGCCTAAATAGGAGCCAGTTTCCCTTACAAAGACCTCCTGGAAGGACCTCCCTAGGCAGATCATCCACGTGTTGTGTTGCCATAACTTAAACAAACAAACATTTATTTTTCTCGTTATTTGTTTGACTGTCTGCTAACTTTTATTGAAGCTATCAGACTATATTAATTTTTTCAAAAATAACTGAGCAGGTTTCCATTCATTCTGCTTACTTTTGTCTGCCAGCTTAAGAGAGTGTGTGCAGAGTAGAGCCAACAGAATTAAACTGTGCGTTTGCGCATGAGCATACAGTATGTACCAATAATACTCCGTTATGTATACAATTTACCTGCAACTGATCCGGAGCACACTCAGTGTAGTGAGAGAGAACATCCCTCAGAACAGGGAAGGCAGGGCGCAGCAACTCATACACCTGGACACCCAAACCTATCAGGAAAGCCTCATTAGCAGCATGTTCCCCCAATTCCTTAAGACCAAATAGAACACACTCCAAAAAGAAAGATGCTTCCTGCTGCTGGATGATCAAGTTTTCTGCCGTCAGCTGAAAAGACATGGGAACAACCGCATAATTACACAAACTCACAAAAGTTATCAAACCATGCAGCCTACCTGTTTAAGAATGGGCAAACACAGGGGGATGCTCTTGATGCAGGTCAGCGTGTCTATCCAGTGCAGGGCATTGAACACTATGGAAACAATGTATGCGCATATTTTCTGTGAGGTGTAAACACGGCATAGATTAGTGAAAACTCGCTTTTGCCATTGATTACCTTACACTATACTATATTTACCTTGTTTTTCAGCACTCGAATCCCCAATTCGCTCAGGATGTCAGATTGAGGGTTGGGCCTTATCTCCATGTCTTCGTCCATCACTTCCACAAACTGCTCTGCATTCTTTTTCCCTCCAGTCATGACGACACCTAAAGTAAAAAGTGCCAACTTACCAACACGAGCACATGACAAAAGAACCATTTACTTACCCAACAGATCTAAATATTCCCTGCTGAGTTGGCGTGTCAGCTGATCTTCCAACACTTCTTGCGTTTCGCTGGAGTCGTTCTCATGGGAGGAGCTGAAATGAACAGATATACACAAACTGCCTTCCGTGACGTAATAATTCTCCACTGGAAACTCACCTGATCCTATATCGCTGCTGCAAGACAGACCACTTTTCTCTCAGCCTCTGCAAAGGTACCAAAGTTACAAAGTTGAAAACTGGTCATCTCTATCAACACATAGAAAAAAAAAAAAAAAAAAAGACTTCACCTGAAAGACAAAGGGGCACAATTGCTCCAGAACAGGGATCAATGCTTGCGTCTCATACTGGTGGGAACAGTACTGAATGAAAGGTTTGAGGAATACACGTAAAGCAGTCAAGGCCATTAACGTTGGCAGGAAAAGTATAGTACAGGGATGGCAAACCTTTTTGAGTTCGCGTGCCATATTGTAAGCATACTTAGCTTTAAAGATGTTAATGCGTGCCAAAGTCTTAGTCTCCTAATAATGATATTTAAAGAAATTAAACGAATACCCTTTAATTCAAATAAATGTCAAAAATCTGATTGAAAAAAGGATGACCAGGAGATAAACAGAAAAAATGATTAAAAAAAACAAAAAAACAAAACTCATATGATACATTACATGCCAGATACTTTCTCTTACGTGCCACTTTGGGCATGCGTGCCATAGGTTCGCCACCCCTGGTATAGTAAAACCTGCATAAATTGGAATGTGTTTCCCATTTAGGAAAGTTTTACTCTATACAATTAAATTACCAAAGGATATGAACAACAGGCCTCAGTCTGTAGTCTGGCACGTGGTGCAGATCGGCAAACACCGAAGTCAAGATCTGTGACGCCAGGCCAGGCTGTCCATAGAACTCGAGTCCCAAATTTGGTCCTGCATTGCCCAAAATGTGATAACTAATAAACAAAGTTTAATGCAAAATAATTAGTAATTATAACCTAAGAGTTTAGTTGATTATATGACATTTAATAATATACGAAAGTACATTGTAATTCCCTCGTGTAATTTGATAACTGCAGACGTAATATTACTAGAATGGGCCTGGTTTTAATATTGAATTGTAATTATCATATTAATTCTTCATTTTGTTGAAACAGTGAAATTGTATTTTAATAAGACAGCAGGATGAGTTGGAAAAAGAAATGGTATCAGATGAATTATTTTAGATCTCTTGAAATGAGGATTGATACGAGGAAAACTCTTATAGGGATAATTCTCTCTGGTTTAGGGGATCAACCCATTAACAAGACTCTGTTTACCTCAAGAGTTGAATTTAAATTTCTTCCTGAGACAAAGGAGCATTATCGTACGAGCAAACAGTTACCCCCACTAATAGGTGGCCCCAAACTAATTTTTTTATAAAAAAATATTTCCTCCTGAAGTCAACACTGTGCATGGGACCCCCTAATTCAAATTCACCTGGGCCCCATAAAGGTGTAATGCATCACTGCTTTGAAATTTATTTGTTGTTCATTCATAGTTGTTTTGTTACCTTCTTTGAGATCACCAACCTCACGTTTTACACACAATAAATACAAATTCTCATCTTTTTCAGAAAGGAAATCTATCAAACTTTGACTATCTCCATGTTAATTTCATTTGTCTCCACCAATTTGTTCTTTACTTCTTGTAATTCTAGAATAAGAATATTAATCCTATCTTCTGGAGGAATAAATGTGAAAAGAGTATCTGTCATACAATTAATGTCTTTTGTTAAAATTATATTACTACAGAATTCAATAATTCATCATCCAGATTCAAATTTCCTTCCTTTATGCATTCCATATTTCTTTAATTTACTTAGTATAAAATATGTAACCTTCAGAAATGTATAAAATATTCAATAAACGACTTCTAATAACACTGTAATGTGTAACACAGAGACACAGACTAAAACCTTTCACAGTGTTGTATACGATAGAGAACCAACTAATGTTTTCGGCCTCCACCAAGGCCTTCTTCAGGTTGAGAACTAAAAGTCATCCCCACCAGACCACCAGAACGGTGTTGCCCGTAAAATAAACAACATATGTGTTGCGTTTTACCCCTCTGCCCAGCACCACTCGAATTCTTTGAACAGGTACCTCCACGCATGTGCAACCGAGTCCCCATTCTTAAAGTTGATGCAGGTGCCTTCGACGCTGGTTTTATATATCTCCCATGCTTCCAGGTGCTGTATATGATCGTAACGGAAGGCACGCCATATTAACTCCGTGCTCGGGAAGTCCACCCGAATTTCTGGGTCGGAAACGAACATCGTAAAGGCCGTGGTGTGCCTATTGTTTTTGAGGTCCACCTGATGCTCCCGTAACCGTTTCTGCATAGAACAAATGGTTGCACCAATGTAAACTAAATTGGTGCAACCATTTGTTCTATGAAGAAACGGTTACGGGAGCATCAGGTGGACCTCAAAAACAATAGGCACACCACGGCCTTTACGATGTTCGTTTCCGACCCAGAAATTCGGGCGGACTTCCCGAGCACGGAGTTAATATGGCGTGCCTTCCGTTACGATCATATACAGCACCTGGAAGCATGGGAGATATATAAAACCAGCGTCGAAGGCACCTGCATCAACTTTAAGAATGGGGACTCGGTTGCACATGCGTGGAGGTACCTGTTCAAAGAATTCGAGTGGTGCCGGGCAGAGGGGTAAAACGCAACACATATGTTGTTTATTTTACGGGCAACACCGTTCTGGTGGTCTGGTGGGGATGACTTTTAGTTCTCAACCTGAAGAAGGCCTTGGTGGAGGCCGAAAACATTAGTTGGTTCTCTATCGTATACAACACTGTGAAAGGTTTTAGTCTGTGTCTATGTATACAAATATTTAATATCATTTAAAAAAATTTAAATTAGCAGCTTTTAAGGACTGGGGTGTGGAAAGTGTTGGGTTATCATGATAGAAACTTTTTAAATTGAGAAAACTAATGTAAAGCCGATTTGCAACTGCGAAACTTTTATATACCCCATTGAAAATCTTTGCATACTCCCAAAAGTGTGAGTATCTCATCTTGGTAAACATTGAACTGTACACACCAGTGGTTACTGAATGATAGTGATTGCATGTTTCTATCCCAACCTTTCATGAAATGCCACTATAGACCTTGTTTATCAAATAAACAACCTTTTTAAAAATTATTAAAGAAATTAAACGTAAAATTTTTGCTAATTTTTATATTATAATCTTTAATATCTTAAAAATAATGTGCACCATAGCATACTATTTGCAAGCCACCAGAAACAATCATATCTCTTTTAGTATGTGCAGAGAGACCCCAACTTAATTTATGTAAGAAATCTCTGTTGTGAACAAAACATCTACAGAAATTTACAGAACAACTAGTATAATACCACTATTAGCAAGAAAGCACATTGAACTGCAGTTTAAAACAACTCAAAGCCACCTGCCTATGGTTTCCTCCTCAGTTTACACTTGTTAAATGCTGCATTGCAAAGTATATCATAAAACACAACTGGTGTGTGTGTTGTCAACATACAAGTCAAAGACTTTTTAAAACATAAATAAAACTATAGTGTAGTTATATATATATAATGTACTTACCAATTATCATGAATTGTAAATAAGAAATTTTGCATTCTGTCACAAGGCTGTCGGTCGCCAGATTCCACGTTGTCCAAAGAAGCGTTCAAACCTATGAAAGACAGCAGAAATTTAAGTCATGCTAGTTGATTTGCAAAATGGCACAGGCCATGCTCAAATGTCTCAAAAATGGAAATGCGGGTTGTAAATCTCCTTTCTTGCATGTGCTATATTTAAACCTGCATGCAAGAATAGAGATTTATACACCCATTTTAGAAGCCTTCCCCACGAAGACATTCAAAAATAAAATATCAGTTTCTATGTAAGTTGCTCAAATTGTTTACCTCACTCCCACAAAACCTATCTCTATTGACGAGATCACGTGAGTTGTTCAATGGAAACACTAGTCATTTTCGAGCATGACACAGGATCCTATAATTTTCATTTAACGTGAATGGTGGGTGAATTTGATATGGCACCCATCAATTGCAAAATGGATGAAATCGTTGAATGCTGATAGTGCCTGTCATGATCTATAAATCATGGTAGTGTGGTCATGGGTTCGCACCTGGCCAACAACATGGAATTTTTCTGGTTTTCTTCAAGTTCCTAACACCTAAATGGGGGCATTTTCCTTAGAAAGTCCTTCCAGAAGGCATCTCCCATTGGCAGATTGCCCACATGTCCTGTTGCCCCAAACAAACAAAGCTTTAAAGGGACAATTTTGTTAAATTATGATAAAAATCTCCCATTTATAAAAAAACTTAAGTTAAAATACTAAAAGTTAAAACTGTGTGAGACGTCATCTGTTATGAGATTTCATAAAACATGATTTTTATATTATCGATCATTATAAATAGATGCTTAATAGAAGCCTGATTTTGAGGGAAAGATCGGTTTTTTTAAAAAAAATTGTAATTGCCAATAAGTAACATTTTCGTTAAGGTTGATCCCACTCAAGATAACCCAATCTGCTGACCTTAACCAGCAAAATTTAATAGTATCCGTCCTTATACGTAAAAATAATCTTGCCAAGTTTTGGTTCACCAGTGCCAAGATATAATACAAAATTACACAGAATTTCGTAAGCAATTTTTACATTTTTGGGTTTCTTGAGTGCCAAAGTGCTGAGAGTTAAAATTTGACTGATCTCCATACAATACTTTCCTGGTTATAGTGTATAATGGCTGGGAAAGTCTACCAAAATTATATAAATATAGTGCAGTCATACATCTGAATAGCTTTTATCATTAGCCTAAAATACTGTAAGGACTTTTCAACAGTACATTTGCAGCTCATGCATAAAGTAAATGTAAGTCACATGTCGTGAGCATCGCTGCTTATTGTTTCTGTGACCCCATTTGACTTAATAATTCTAACCTCTATTTACTGCCATAAAGTAGCTTACAACAGTAAAAAATAGACTCAAAGCATAAGCATCATATCCTCCCTTAATCCAAACTACCACTGGTCTCAATTAGTTCAGATTAGCATGGCTGTACTGTAATTACATTTCAATTCATTAAGTAATCAATTCAATTACAGTAGAGAGTCGTTAATCCGAATCAATTGGGGACTGGGGTTGTTTGGATTAGTGATTTGTTCGGATAACCGATTATGTACGAAAAAAAAATATTAAACTGTCCGATGTTCAAATTTTTCTTCGTTGTGTGTCGCTTTGTGCTGAATTTTCGTTGATTTTAAGCCTAATGAAAATTTTATAATAATAATCGAGGCTATTGTATCGTTAAAAATTATTTCTTTATTTTGTACAAACAAAATAAATATATGAAGAATATAAAAACATGAAAATTATACTTTAGAAGTAAATCTAGTATCAAAAACGTTTGATTCAGCACAACACAATCCGACTGAAAATCGATTCGGATAACCGGCGATTCGGATTAACGACTCTCTACTGTATTGTATTTTTTCTATTTTATTAATAAAAAACTTCATGCAGTACCTGGTAATAGTAAATTCTTTTCAGATTCCAACATGTCCAAAGAAAAGGTAAATCCGACGTGGATCTTCTCTCTGTTTTCTGGAATCCACAACTTGTTTAAAACACTGCAAGAACAGAGAGAACATGACTCAAAATCATTCTAAATTTGACAAAATCTTATTCTGTGTAGAAATAAACAGAATTTTGTTTACCCAATCAACGAAAAAAGTCCTTTTAGCAAAGGATAGACATGTGGAGTTGCCGGATTTCTGAAGTAGGTCGTCTCTGCAGAGATGGCATCAGGACAAAGAAAACTGCCCGATCTGGCAACCTGAAAAAACAAAAATTCAATTATCTGGCTTTGATAGGGGGTGGGGTTCTGATTGTGGTTCCGCTCTGGGGTAAATTTTCTGGCTCTGGTTCTAGCCAAACTTTTAATTACTTTTACTCTGTTATATATAACAGAGGGAATGTGGAAAGTGGCCAAAAAAGACCCCCAGGATTTTCCCATTCTTGAAACGTCCAGAAATGCAAAAAAATTTGGGTGTTTTTTCAGAATACATGGATGCTAATGTGTGGAGGGGTACAATTTTGTTTATCCACTTTGAAGCTTAATAACTCCTGTGTTTTCTGTTGCGAATTTCTGAAATTTTGCAGGGAGGTTTGTATATTGTGTGGATTGATGCTACTAAATTTTAGTGGTTACAGGTTGAGATGATGGGGAAATAGAGAGAGGTTGTGTGTCGTATCTTGAGTGGGGTCGGACTTAATGACATTTTCATTAATTTTTTTTTTATAAAACTAGTCTCTATCCTCAAAATTAAGGTTATCACCATTTTATAAATAAAATATTGTAACATATAGCACCACATACAATTACCAGAAACTCCCCAATATCCTGCTCGTCTACATCTCCTGTATCAATAAGTTGACAATTTTGTCAACCTAACAATACAGCGATAGGCTCATCTCAATGAGAATTCTTAGATACCTCCAGCCATAACTTTTTCCACACTCTGTTCATGCATTTATCAATTAATTCTTGCCGAGCCAAGTCAATATTTCCTATGGCATCCATAATGTTATATTTTTTTCCAAAATTGCACAAAACATAGATTTAAGTAAAGTACAGTGCTACGACAAACTGCCACCTTTTGCTGATTGGTTTGTGTTTGGGAATAATCATATTATACATGAACCAATGACATACCACGTTAATTTGAATCAGTGTAAATTTTGAGCATTTTTTAGGCATCAAGCAGACCACGTTATATTGAATCAGTGTTAAGCGAGGCAACATTAAGTAGGGTCTTATTGTAATGTGTTGCACAGTGAATGTTCTTTCAAATTTAAAGATACAATTCTAAAGATGAGTTTAAAAACTGAAAGCATTTGGTAGTCAATAAATGTTATATCCTCATAGAAAAAATGCCATGTCTGAATAATATACAGCATGTCACTTAAGTCAGGATCCACAGGAGTTACGTTGATCTCTATTACTTTACAGGTAAAAGCATGACATCTAATAAGGAGGAATAAATTCAAATTTCAATGGTGGACCTTGTGATCAGTGTGAAGTCATCAAGGAGTTTAATGGTATGCATCCAGACTTCACACCTGTCATGCAAGCTCATGCAAGACAGTCTGAATACAGCCTGTTAAACTTTGTCAAGGCTACAAGTGACCAAGCAAATAAATCTACTAAATTCTGGTAGTTGGTCGTGGGTTCATACTCAGCAACAGGCTAGCTGCTTAGTGTTTTCTGGGTTTTTGTCACTTTTGTAACACCTAAATAGGGACTAGTTTCCCATAGAAAATCCATCGGGAGGCGTTGCCCACATATTGCATTGCCGTGACCAAATAAACCAAACCAAACCTCTGGCTACTTCACACTGCTCCAAGGTCCCACCATCAAAATTTGAATTCATTCCTCCTTATTTGGTATCATGCTTAACCCATAAAAGAATAGAGATCAATGTAACTCCTATGATTCCAGACTTATGGATATCCAAAAGAGCCAAAAAAAATCACTCAAAAATTTAAAAATGTTAATTTTATTTAAATTTCAATAACAAATTACAAACTTCATTTAATTTTCAACAGAATAAAACTTTAGAATAACTAAAATTTCTTTAAAATATTTTACAATATAAAAGGTATATAATGTAACTTACATCGGGATCATCCGGCCATTTACTTCTTCTAATAACACCAAGAATTGTGTTTACACAATAAGTCATCTTTAAAATAATAGAAAGCTATGTAAGAACTGAGCATAAAATAATTTATAAAATATAATGGTTGGTTCAAACCTGTGATCTGTTTATTCCACCGACATCTTCGTTACCGGGTGCTTTGGGGGCTCTGTTAAGCCCGATGTGAGTCATGAAGTGGTCAACATTAGACAGGGCCCTACAAGCAATTAACACAAAACATTTAGGACCAGTTTTACAAAATATCAGCACATTAAAAAATATGGCATACCTGTCGAGTTCGGCACTGAGCCAGATGGAAGAAACTGGTCCCAGAGTCTCCTGTAAGAAGGCTGACTGCCGATTATAATCTTGAAATTCGTTGCTAAAGGAAAGAAATCAGAAATTTGAAAATTGTATAATTGATAAAGTTTATTAAACATTCATTTTTTTACTTGAGGAGTATCAGTGCTTCCATTAATGTACACTTTTCCATTTGTGACAATTGTTCGGGATCACTGCTGATGTTTTTTATGTGTTGATATATTTGATCAAACAGGGGCTAAAACAAATTTAAATACTTATAATTCAAAGTCACAGAAAACTGTTATTTCTCAAATATGTAATCAAAATTACCAATAATAATCTGGGATGCTGTTTACATATTTTTACCAGGAAAGAGCAGGCATGACGACGAACGTTTTTGACAGCTTTACTCCGAGTGGCTTTGGTCTGGCCCGGCTGACTGAAGACCACTGACATGAACAACTGTAAAATTTTGGACAATTTAAATCGCCTTTCCAAATTTACATTATTAAAATTTTGCATTTGTAAAACTTACTTTTTCTAAAACTTCGAGTAACAACTCTGGAGCCAGTGTCAAAAACACATGTAATGCAGATATACACGAAATGACACAGGATAATATCAAAGGATCCTACAAATAAAGTTCTTGTATAGAATAAACTTGTAACTAGACCATTTTCTCACAAAAGACATATAATACAGTATAATGTATGTAATGTAATATTTTAAACATTTTTCATGTTAAGGAGGAAAGTTTGATATCTTTAACATGCTGGACATTGTTGAAGCAGTACCTAAACTGTTTAATACATGGCTTGGAAAAGTGTTTTAACATATCTGCTATTATGTTTATTTTTTAAAAACTATCAACAACTCATTATTAAAAATCTTTACTACAAGAAAGTTACTTTCAATTTTACTTTCCTGGCTGTTACATACAAGGTAGCTTCAAAAAGTTCCCAGAATTGGTTTATTATTCAAAAGTATGTGTACAATTGACAAATCAAGCAACATATCATGTTCAAAGTATTGCCTTTTGGCAACCACTGACTTTTGCCAATGCCAGTATAGTTGCTGAAAACATTCTTGGAAGCCATCTCATGTCAGCACCTGCAATAAAGATGTCACACACTGTATAACATCATCTGCATTCTTAAAGTGGCATCTCTTGATGGCATCTTTCAACTGGGGAAAGAGGTAGAAATTGCATGAAGTCTGTTGTAAGCATTCATGGCACCATGGGTTGGCAGCAAACATGGTGCATGTTCAATTGATCATGCAAGATGGAATGACAACTTCCAACCAAAATTTCTGTCGTCTTGGCAATCTACTCAATTGACTGCTGTCTCTCTGACCTCACAATCTCATGTATCGTAAAACAGACATTTTCTTCTCAGACATTGATGTTGACGGATGACCACTTTGTAAATTGTCAGTGATACTTTCTCGTCCCTCGGGAAAGCATTTTGCCAGTTATAAACTTGAGAATGCTTCATGGCAGATTTAATATAGGTGTCCTGAAGCATCTTCAAGGTCTCAGAGAGATTTTTTCTCAATAACACATAAAATTTGATATTTGCATGTTGTTCTTCCACAGACATTTCCCTGACACTGTTTCACATTGTACTAACACGACCTTCGGTGAAAGGTAACTGTTGTTGTCTTTGCAGCGAGTATGGATTTGTTTGAACACATTTCTCTATTCTTGATATATTTAAACTAAGACATGCATTACATGTTCACTTTTTCATTGCCCTTAATTAATTAACCCAGCATAATTCCAGGAAATTTTTGAAGCTACTTGTATAAGAGGGAAAGTATGGCAATTTCTGAAAAATCCAAAACACAAACCAGAGTGGTTTGTGTTTTAGAGAGATTTATGCTGATAAATTTTGGTGTTAAAGGTTGAGGGATGGAGAGATAGAGATGATCGTGTGTCATATCTTAAATTGATTTGACTTAATGAAGACTTTACTTTTTATTAGTATTTATAATTTTTTTTTAATAAAACTTGTCCCTATCTTCAAAATTAAGCTTTTTGCTATTTTGTAATAATTAGTAATACAAAAAGTTTTATAAAATAAAAGTTTAAAAACAGATGGAACCACGCATAATTTTAACTTTTTTTGCCAGGAAAGTTGTTGCCCAACTCATTGCTGGAAACTTTTGTTTTGTGTTATGATAAATAATGGCTTTGAATCATGAGTAGAAAGTAAGTCTAATGATTAATATATCATTAGGGGTTTAAACTTACCTTCTCATAAAATGAGAACAGTCTACAGCAACTGTCACATTATAAATTGTCCAAACAACACGAGCCTTCTAAAGCTCATGGGCCCTGGGGCATCACCCCTCTCTTTAGGTCTGCCTATAATAACTATTTTACCCCATAGGCATTCTACTTAATTTTTAAAAAATTGAAATTTTAATGAAGTATAAATAATTAATTGTATATTATATTTTAATTAGTTCAATATTTTGTGAATTTTCCTTGCTAACTTATTTGAAAATTATCACTAATTTCTGAAAATGTAAAGCAAGCAGAATAAAATTTAAAATACAGTAAAATTCTGTGTATATAGGAATTGGACTGTACTGAATATTTTTACTGATTTTGCAGGTTTTATTTTATTCAGGTTTCACTGTAGTTACTGCAAAGAGCAGTTTTGGAACATTTTTTCCTGCTGAAAATTGTGGCATTCTTCCAAAATAACTAAAAAAACTAAAAGAAATACTACTAAAGTAAAATTCCATAAATATTGAGATTTATTCTAGCAAAATTTTACCTGAGTTTCATACTTTAAAACAGCCTTCAGAAGCTTAATTCCATCTTCGGCAGATGACTGTAATAAGAATAATTTACTTTAAATTAAACCTATTAAATATTCATTTTTAATATTCTAATATATATACAGTGATATCTCGGTTTTCGTCGATAATCCGTCCAAAAACAATCGGTGAAATCCAAAACAGACAAAAACCGAGGCAATTATTTCCATGTAAATCAATGTAAATCCAATTAATTTGTTCTAGACACTCCAAAATACATACCAAAAACACATTTTATAGAGAATTAATATAGTGTTAAATACTAAATGCAATAAGAAATTAACATAAAAGACTAATTAGCATAAAGATAAAAGCATTAAGATTAAAAATAAGATAATTAGCATTAAGATGAAAGCAATGGAATTGTTCAGCTAGACACACGGGGTAATGTCTTGTCTTGTAGAAGCTACCTGGACATGAGGTTCTAACCTATATCACCCCATGGTAAAGTGTGACGTAATTGTCGTGTAATAGTAGTTGTAAGCGTTTATGATGGTCGTATCAAGAGGAATAATGCCTTCTGGGAAATCCGCTTAAGGGTAACTGGGCCCTTATTCAGGCATTACAGACGTGGAGAAAACCCAGAAAACTTCACATGGCCAGCTCGCCCTGGTAAAGCACAAACCCGTGACCAAACTCCCAGTGTTCATGGAATAAAACTGTTGGCCAATGGTGGCCATTGCAGGGTAATGTTCACACAACGAGAAATAACACCAAACTGCACCAGAAAATGCGTGGGTTGCCCTTTGTTTTCGCAAAATTAGCAGCAAGGTCACTTGAGCACGTTGACGAAATCTGAGGCAATCGACAAAAACCAAGACAAATATCTGATTCTGATGATGATATAAGAATTTCATAAAATTTTAGAATAAATTGTTTTGTAAATTCAAACAATGTTACTCTCCTGGCTGTTATATGTAACAGAGGAAAAGTATGGAAATTGGTCAAAAGAATGAACCTCAAGATTTTTACACTTTTCAATTTAGGACCTCAAAACATAGAAAAGTGAAAAAAAATTGAGGTCTTTTTCTGTGTGTATAGATGTTAGTGTATGTGGGGGGCACCGAGATTGAAGATTAATAACTCCCATGTCTGTCAAAATTTCTGAAGTTTTACAAGGAGGTTTGGGTATTAGGGGCATTAATGCTATTAAATTTCAGTGGTTAAAGGTCGATGGGTTGGGGAGATAGAGGGGGTCACGTGTCATATCTTGAGTGGTGTCAGACTTAATGAAGATATTACTCGTTATTAGTGTAAAGTACTATTTTTAGTATCTTAGGAAATCGACATTAACTGTGGCCGGTAAAACTTCCGCTAACCTAACAGGTACTTTACACAGATTCGAGATTAGTTTGCCAGGCCTGGGCTTTTACGCGTGCACCAAAAAAAAAAAAAAATTAGTAAGAATAACGACAAATATCGAGTCAAAGAAAAAGTTTCAAATATATTTAATTAGTAAATCGAATTTAACTATGTACAAATGTCTATAATCCAAAACAAAATTTATTAAAGAAAACCAACAAGTCAACCCGACAATAAAACTCAGCTACTTAGCTTAACTTAATCTTAATTCCCCTTTGAAAATTCGACAAATCAAATACTTAAGAACTATGAACAAAATCTCTTACGAACTAAACGTCTATCCGTCACCTCACTATACTATGAACCTGTTTCCTCAATCCTCAAGCTATCATCAAATCAAATTCCTCTTTAAACACCTTGGATCGCCTAATTCTCAATCTGGACTTCGCCTCAAATTTTTCACTCAGTAGTACACCTCGATCATCTTCGGTTAGCGTGCTGGTTTTATGCTGTGAGGTGACGTCACAATTCAGCTAGGTTACTCCCCTTATTTACATACTTAATTTTTCTAACATCTAATTTCTTTCTGGCAGCTTCAATTCTCCGACAAAATCTTATAAACCATTTACAAAGCATTTAGCACAATTTTCTGGGATGTTTTATAACGGTTTAGTAAGTATTTCTTTTCTAGTGAGTGTGGGGATTCCCCCCTCCATTTTTTTTTCTGCGGACTGTTCATTTCCGCTGGGCAGCGCAAGTGCGCGTCATTTTCCCTACAGCGCTTGTTCTTTCGTGAGTTGGTTTATTATCTTCTTTTTTGGTTACTAAGAGAGTGGTGGAAACCTTCGTCCTAACTAAACATAAGCCCCAAACAAAAATATAATAAAATAAAAATAACGCTCGGACTCAGTTCCTTACATTAGCATTTACAATTTTTTTTTATAAAACTTATCTCTACCCTCAAAATTTTAGCTTTTGCTATTTTATAATAATTAATTATATAAAAAGATTTTTAATAAAATATCGTAACAGATAGTGTCATGCATGGTTTTTAAATGTCGTTGCCTGGAATGTTACACAACTCATTGCTGATTTATTAATTTAGTTGGCCAATTCATACAAAAATTCAGATAATTTCAATCAAAACTAAAAGACAGCTCAAACATTGCTATAGTTTTATATCAATAAACTTATCTTTGTCTGGAAATAATTCTTTGCTGTTGGTTTAATTTGGTGACAAGTTAATTAGTAATGAATAATAAAGGAATCATTAAAATTAAAAAGTAATAATAGTTTTTGTGATGCTACTTGAATGACCACAACTCTCTACTTTATTTCTCCCCATAAAGATCCTTGGAAGAAATACAGTAAATGTCTGGACAATTACTATTATATGCACACAAATCAACACAACACAAATATGTAACGTATCAAATTTTGAAAAAAATAAAAATAAAAATAATCCAGTAATCAGGCACTGGGGAACCACCATGCATCTGAATCTCTCCAAGATTTGATGGACAAAAGATTAAGAAATAATACGTTTAGCAGAGGAATGAATAGGACCCCTGGGACCTCTGCTGTGGAGCAGACCTGTGCTGGAATTACAAGAAGCACACATCAAACAACAGAAATGCTTCAAATGATGTTACAGGATCAAAGTCATTAGGAAATCTTGGAATGGATACAAAAATTCCATGCAGCTATGCAAATCTTAAGAAATGCATTAACATAGGTACATGGAATGTTAGATCTTTAAATCAAACAGGAAAGATGGCAAATGTAATGCATGAAATGAAAAAACTGAAGGCAAGACATCATCAAAAAATGGACTGGCTCAAGCTTGGGAAAAGCCTATAACTATAAAGAGTGGCAAAGAACTGGCCATCAACTGCAACCCTCTGTAGAGGACACATGTGAATGAATCAGACACTACTTTGATAGGTGCAATATTAATAAACTTCTGTATAAAATAACTATAATAGCATCCTCATAGCGCACAATTTCATATTTAACATAAATTAAAACAAATACATTTGTTCATAATTTTAAATTTAAATACTTTTTATCCAGTTCCATGACCAATCTTTATACCACAGTTAATTAAAAGATGCATTAAATAATAAAGGCAAGAAGGATTTATCTCATTAGTTTTTGAATTATTTATATAATTTTAAACGTATTGTCAATAAAACTGTAAATATATTGTATTGAACACTGACAAGCAAGATGATTAAAAATTCAAAACATGTCATGTAATACATTATGATGTGAAGAGCTCGATAGGCCATATATTCTTAAATGTAAATTTCTAATACTTAAATCTCATAGTCCCCCAACCATAAATTAAACTAAAATTCTTTATTTTTTAATGTCTTATTAAATCAGAAACTGTGATAAAACTGCAGAACTACTACTTCCTTTAGTAAAACTCTGTCTCCCACTTGATAACAAAGTGGTTTATTCTGTTTCCTGTGTCTTTCCTGTCTTGTTTTTGCAGCTTGTTCTAAGTATTCCTGTGCAGTTTGGTGTACATGTCTCATTTTCTGTTTTAATTCTGAAGCAAAATTATTTTCTTCCACATCATAAGATGTTGTTGCCGGGCTTGTAACTAATTTGAAAGGATAGGTGAGATCTCTTCCGTATAGTAAATAACATGGACTTTCATTTGTAGAAGCATGAACTGTTGTATTGTAAGCAAATAATACATATGGAATCCATTTGTCCCAATCTCTTTGATCCTTGGATACATAACGTGATAATATGTCGACAAGTGTTTTGTTAAAGCATTCAACGACCCCATTACAATCTGAGTGATATGCAGTGGTAAGTAGTCTTTTTATTTTGAGCAAGTTACAAACTTCTATAAATATTTTAGAGATTAAATTTGTTGCTCTATCGGTCAACAGTTGGGTAGGTGTAGAATGGCATAAAACTATATTCGTAACAAAAGCTTTCACAATCGTTTTACTGCTAACATCCGGTAATGGAACTGCCTCTGCATATCTGCTAAAATGATCTACAAACACTAGAATGTATTTATTTCCATTTATAACTGTAATTCTGCTTGTGATCTTCAACCTTGCCATCTGTGTTTAGCACAGCTTTGACAACTCTGGCAATAACTTTTTATCTCCCTCTTCATTTGTGGCCAATAGAATACTTTTTCTATTTTTGTGCACATTTTGATTTCTCCCAAATGTCCTGCAATAGGATTATCATAATAGGAGTGTAAAATAGTTTCTTTGAGATCCAAGGGCACTACTATTTGTTCCCATACATCTGTTCATTGCTTGTTTGTTCCTTTGTGATATAATATTTCCTCCTAATTGGAGTAAAATTAATTTAACTCTAGATTATTCACTTTTCCTGTGATCTGTCCATTTAGTAAGGCTTGTACAATAGGTTTCCATTGCGCATTGCGTTGTTGCAAGGGTTTTATTTGCGTCACCGAATAGATAGGTTCAACTTCCTTGACTTGTATTGGAATGCGACTTAAGGCGTCCACATTTTGATGAGAGGTTCCTGCCTTATGTATGACATCGAAATTGAATTCTTATAGAAAAATGATCCATCAGGATAATCTCGAGTTGGTTGAAGAGTCTTCATTACAAGTCTCCTCATTATAGCGTTGGCAACAGAGTATTATTAAAGGAAGTTACTACGCCCCAGGAGCTAAAGCGAAAATTAGCACCATGATGGGACAGACTGTATCAGATTATTGACGTCCTCGAGCCGGTCAACTTTGAAATTGAAAATATACAAACTAAACGAAAATTGCACGTGCATGCGGACAGGATTAAACCAACCACAGCGAGACAAGAATTTCACCTCGAGGAAGCCCTAACCAACCAGCCCAACTCAGTAGTACAACCGGACGTGGTAACAGTGGAGGAACTACCTCCTTATCTTGATCCGTGGGACGCATTTATACTGACCTCCACCCCTTCTCCTCCACCCGAGGAATCACGGGAAGAGGAAGGCGCAAGCGCCGACGATGATAGCGAGCGCGAAGGTAGCATGTCCGAAGCCGAACTTTTGGAGGTGCAAGACGCCACCCCTCCTTATGCCCTGCGGAGTCAAGGACCAGTTGCTGACTACCCCTGGGTCATGCCACAACCCAGTCGTAGCCGAAGTCGAATACCTCAACTTGTCTCCCCCGCTACAAGTCGGCCCACCTCGCCCAAAACTAGCAACACAAGCTAGAGAGATGGTATCCCTGTAATAAAATGGCCTTCTGGCAGAAACAAAACGAGTACTACAATACTACGATTATATTTGTCTCTTACCAATCTCTACACCTTTATAATTCCTTACCTTATCTCCTTCTCCTTCAGACTGATGGCTATGGGTAAACAGGAACGGATCCTTGCCTCCTTGCTCAGTTGCCCAATCTGCTACGAGCTTGTGGGGGCTCCCATTTATCAGTGTTCAAATGGACACCTCGTTTGTTCCCGATGTCGACCCCGCATCACGGAATGCCATACGTGCCGCGAGACTCTAGGACATATCTGGAGTCTCGTGGTCGAACAGATTGCCGCCTCCCTACGATTACCGTGTATCCATCATCCTTATAGATGCGAGGAACAGTTAATCGAATCGGCTCAAGCAGCTCATCAGGAGCATTGTCTCTTTAAGCCGATCCCATGCCCTCTATACAAGGCAGACTGCCCGTGGGAGGGACCCATCGGTAAAGTGATTACGCACTTCCAGGAGGGCCATCCAGAGATCCGGGTTCTTAATAGATCTACATTGCTCTTCCTAGGATTGTATGCCGAGGGGGCAGGCCCTCATATTTAAACCAGTATCTTATCATGCTTTGACCAAAAATTCCTCCTTCTAATCACCCAAAATCGCGTGGAACATCCCAATATTATGATAAAAGTCTGCCTCCTCACTCCCTCCTCTGTAGCTTTCACTTACATTATCACTTTCAAAAAAGGACCGCAGTCCTTACAATGGGTTTCGTCCAATATTCCACAAGTCGGCCCTCATAACAACTATGCCTTTTTTTTTTTTTTTTTTTTTTTTTTTTTTCAATTAGGAAAATCATCATTTCCCCTTACGGGGATCAGAATACCCCTCTGTTCCGCATTAGCACTGCAGAGGGCTTCCCATCCTTTATTAGCATTAATCTTTATGCCATACAACAAATAAGACAAGTAAACAAAACAAAGGTATATACAATGTTTACATTGGTGCGTTTCCAGTTGAACAAACACCGAGAGGTGGCCTCACACCACCAGAGCCACATGGGAGGCCTATCCCAGTGACTTAGGTCCGTTTAAAAATGGCGTTAATAAGCCTTGAGAATTCCGGGTAAGTAGATTTAGTCCGAGTAACGTTGTAGAGGTCAAAGGTATGACTTGGCTTTTCATGATAAAAGACACATTCCAGCTCCTGCCGCAGAGCGGCGAATTTGTGGCAATTAAAGATAAGGTGTAGAACAGTTTGCTGATCTTCCCCGCAATCGCACTCGTCTGTAGGGCTCCTATTAATCCTATGAAGGTAGGAGTTACAGATAGCGTGCCCAGAGAGCACTTGAGTAAGGGTGAAGCCTGTGGGCATCCACCATAGGTCTTCCAGCCTTTCCTTGATGTTCGGCAGGATGTTATGAGTATGCCTGCCTTTGGTGGACTCTGTCCACCTAAGCTGCCACCTATTCCTCATTCCCTCTGCTATTTGCCTTTTTATATAAGTGGCTGGTAACACTGTGTAGTCTGTGTTATTCTTGTTAATTGCTGCCTTAGCAAGCTCATCCGCCCTTTCGTTGCCTATCAGGCCAACGTGGGCTCTGACCCACCTGAATTTGATGGTTCCACGTCCTCCACAGCTTTTAATAATATTCTTGATTTCCATCGCAAGATGGTTGCTGTCTTTAAATTGCTTTAATGCATCTATAGCACTCCTGCTATCTGAACACATGGTTACATCCTCGTCACTCATCTTATCGCTATAATACTTGACTGCCATTTTAAGAGCCAACAGCTCGGCCTGAAATACACTGCATCTTCCGTCAAGCTTATATTGTCGGTTGGTCAGTTCTTTCCCATGTTTGAACACCACGAAGGCTGCCCCGACTCCTTCATCCGTCTTGGATCCATCTGTATACACTTCTATATTCTCGTGTCCGTTCTCTGTTGATTCCATTATAGTTATCCGATCTGGTGGGCTGGGAAGGTCGGTGAGAGCCGGCCTGAAACCATAGGTGCCGGCATCAAACCTGAGATCCCCAACACTGATGGCATCCCCTTTCCTGACCCGATAGCGTTGGGCCTTTTCATGTAGCACAAGGTCAATTGGTAAGATTCCACATATCACCAGGAGAGCCTCTGTAGAGACAGTCCGGAAGGCTTTGGCCATACGTAAAGCAGCATGCCTCTGGGCGGCCAATAAGGTCCGTTTGTTCCTTACCTTGTCTGCTGCTATATGCCATGCATTCGCAGCGTAAGTGATCTTGGGAATAAAGACAGCATTGTAAAGTTCTTTGATGGCTGCTGAGTCTAACCCCCAGTCAGCTTTGGCCACCCTGGCAAGGTGATTGAAGAGTAAGTCGCTTCTGGTCTTGACCATAGTGATGTGATCTGCCCAATTCAGGTTCTTGTCCAGAACCACCCCTAAGTATTTCATGGATTGAACTATTTTGATCGAGTCGTTATTCATTTTTATAGTCGGGACTCTCTTATAAAGGTCCGTTTCTCCCGGCCTATGAAACACTATGCCTTGCGTCTTCTTTGAGTTGAATTCAAGCTTGTAATTATGCCCGACTTCCGTAACTTTTTCAAGCAGGGTTGTTCCAACTATCTCTATCTCCCTTCTGGAATTGGCACCAAATAGAAGCACCGTATCGTCAGCATAGGCGTATTCTGTCACTCCTTTGTCAACCCTCAAGAACCCGTCATACAAGACGTTCCAGAAGAAGGGGCCTGAGTTCGACCCCTGTGGGCATCCTCTATTGACCTTCCGAGTAATCTGGACATTGCCGTGTGTGTAACTGACGTTCCGGTTATTGAAGTAATTCCTCACAAGATTGTAGAGGTTTTTCGGACAGCGCCATTGCCTTAGATGCAAGAAGATCTGCGCCCACCAGGCGTGGTCAAACGCCCCTCTAATGTCCAAGCTTAGGAGGCAACAATACTTGTATGCTTTGATAGTGTCTTTGACATCGGTAACGACTGAACAGATGACATCTTCAGTAGATTTGCCCGGTAGGAATCCGTATTGTTTCGGGCTAAACGCCTTTTCATGCAGGACTTGGTAAGTTAGCCTTTGGACGATAAGGTAGTCCAAAACCTTTCCCATCACGGGAAGGAGGCTGATTGGCCTGTAACTGCCCGCCTCGTCTCTCGCCTTTCCTTCTCCTTTAGGTATTATAGTCAGTTTTCCCTGTTTCCAGCGTTCTGGAAAAACGCCATGTTCAAGACATGCGTTGTAAAGCGTGACCAAGGTGTCTGGTATCATCGTCCAAATCTTCTGAACAATCTCACTAGTCAGGTTATCCACGCCAGGGGCCTTGCCCCTCTTTAAGTGACGCACTCCATCTTCCACTTCTGCAAAGGAGAACGGAGGCCCATCCTCTGCCTGATAACTCTCTTCGATGGTTTCCCTGACCTTCCTATGCTCTGGACGGTCAGAGTCAGGGTCATCGACCGGAAAAAACCGGTCCATGAGGGCATTGATAGTGCTCTCAGTATCCATCGTAAACTCGCCGTTGGCATTGAGGCTCCGAAGAATGTTTGTTGTTTTAAGCTTTCCTGTGCAACTTCTATATAAATAACTCCATGGCCTGTTGGAACTAGAAGTACAAAAGTCCTTCCAGGAGGCAAGCTTTGTGCTCAAGATAGCCGCCTTATATTTCTTCTCGTGTTCTCGATAAAGAGTATATTTCCTTTGCCGTTCATTCTGGTCCCTTGCCCTTTGATAACGCCGCCTGAGGCAATTGTTCTCAGACCTTAAAGCCGAAAGCTCAGGGGTCCACCAGGGGACGGCCCTGTCCCGTTTTTTCTTCCTTGGAATTGTCTCACAACAAATATCCTCGAGGACATTAATAAAAGTACTGATTTTATATTCTGCAACTGTACTGTCCTGAATCTCATCCAGCCTAAGGGCCTCAACCGTTTCCCTAAGCTTTGATTCAAGGGTGGCCCAGTCGGCCCTTTTAACATCGTATTTCAGGACACCTTCTTCAGTCTCTCCCGTAATTCCGATCTTGTAAAAGATATAAGAATGATCACTAAGACTAGCGTGTGCCGACACTCTCCAGTCCGTAACATGCCCAAGCGACCTGCCGTTACAGCAAGTGATATCCACCCAGCTTTGCCCTATGGCGGCATCAAACGTGGGGAGGGAACTGGGGTCATTAATAACGTACAGCCCTTTGGCGCTGACAAACTGTAAGAATTCGTCGGCCCGGTCATCGTTATCGGGGTCGCCCCACAGTTGGGAGTGGGCGTTAATGTCCCCACCTATTATGATCTTCTCTCCTCGAAACTGCCCAACGATATTGTCCAATGGGGCAAGAATCTCCTCAAGATCTTCGGTTATTTGGCAGTAGATGCTGACCAGAACATACTGGTTGGAACCAGTGCCTATAGTGGCGCAGGCCACCCTACGAGTGCTGAGGTTCCCGTGATAGAAAACTGGGATCCTGGCGTTCCTAACCACTATGGCGGCTAGTGGAGAGGGCTCGTGCAAAAGCACGTATTGCTTCCGAACACAACCTATTGAACCCCTAAAACAGTAGGGTTCCTGAATAATAGCAACATCCACTCGCTCCATCGTTTTACATAAAGCTGCCATGGCTCCTTTAGACTTTTGTAGATTAACTTGTAAGACAGTCATTTCATTTTCTTGATTAATGACGGGACTATTGTCCATAATCGATCTTTGTCATTATCATTTTTCTGATTCTCATTATTGATGGGCAGCTCTTGTCGCATGAATTATGGTTAAAGTTACTTCCCTTTTCTTTCTTGCAGTTAACACACTCCTTAATGGTCTTTTTGTTTGGACACTCACGATATGTATGGTCTTGGCCGCACTGACTACATACCCGTTTTCCTTCCGGGCAATCCTTGGCGAAATGCCCGAGACGACAACATTTAAAACATTGTATAACAGACACGAAGTCGTCGACTCCGCATCTGATCCACTGTATGTTCACTTTCTTGAATTTTTTAAGAATATTCCTGTAAACTGGGGTAACTTCTAGTACCCAGTTTGTTCTGGGCTTGTCTCTCCCTCCCAGAGGGAACTTTGCTATGACTTCTGCTTTATATTTCTTGACATCGTTATGAACTGCGGCTATTCCTTCATTTTGGTGGTAAATGCTTTCTATTACTTCTTCCTTGGTGTAATCCTTGGGGACGCCATATATTATCACCCGTGGCTTCCTCTTGGTGGGCTCTGATGTTTTAAGCCCGACCCCTTCTATTTCCTTCCTTAGTTTGACTTTCTCCTCTGCGCTACCCACTTCAATAGCCACTCCGCCTTTCTTCAACTTTCTCACGGCCTGAATACCTACCCCAAGACTTTTGGGGTCAATCTTCTTTTCAGCTTCTTCTTCGTCTCTTCGGAGACTGGCTGCGAAGACCGTCTATTCCTTCAATACCCCCAATAACGTTAAATTCATGATATCTGTCGTCCCCGCCGACTTGAATTAGTAATACTAATCCTTTCCTGGTCCTTCCAGACATGGCCGCCGATAATGACTGGGGGGATGCTCCGATCCCCACACCACCTACTCCATCCCCTTCCCAACCTGCAGAAGTTAATGCTACTGCCTTACAAGGGGCTCTGAACTTCAATCAGACACAACGTCGACGAGGGGCGACCCCAGCCACCCTCGTCCTCTCGGTGGGATATAAATGTCCGCTGGAGCTGGAGGACGCTTTTCGGGAAGAGATCGAGCGGGTCGAGGCATATTATAGCAACTAACCAACCTCCCGGTTCACGCCGCACGGACTCCTCTTTTCACCTCAACGGGGGATCAATCGGATCGTTTCCGAGAGGCCTCCAACCGAAAATCACGACGCTGGCCACCCTCGTAGATGAGGAAACCGGTACGCCACTCCTTCAATGCACCTTATGTAATGGGATATCTATATACTTATATAGTAATATGCAAATAAATATTATCCTTACCTCTTTCATTTTGTGTATCTTGCATCCTTTCCAAACGCGTAATGGGTGACCGCGAGTAAAACATACCGCGTAAAAGAATAAAACCCGGCGGACAAGGAAAACGTGAGTACGCGATTAATCACAATTCCGGAGTTAGTTATTCTTTCTCTCACCTAAAGTTCTGTCTTACCTATGTAGCTAACCAAGATCATCATGATCTACAAATCAGCATCCTTTACCTATGCTGCGCTACATTGGAAACGGCCGCAGAACCAATAACCTTCACGAAAGGAGTAATTTTCTTGCACCAAGGAAATTTCCTCATGACCTCCAATCATTGGACTTTAGTTAATGATTTTACGTTTGAACATCTCAATCAACAAATACAATTTGTCTCCGAATCGCTCGATTATTTGGAAGCTTTCATCGAACGACAAAACCTTAACCTCTCCCAAGGTACAGCCCCTACCGAATGGAAACTCCCTACAAAGGGCTTCAAACTAATCAAAGCCTCTTTCCTTAATTATCAAAGGAACTATCGGGAACTCCTCTCACTCGTCACTCTCAATACCACGAGAAATAAGAAACGAGGTTTAATCGACTTTGGAAGAAAAGCCCTTAAATTCCTCTTTGGAACCGCTACATCGGAAGAGGTGGAAGCTCTTAACACCGAGATTGGTACTCTTAAACAACAAAATGAAGGCATAATACACCTCCTCCAATCACAAACTACCCTACTTAATAACACGCTCAACATCAGTAAAAACAACCGACATCAGATCTACATCATATACAAACGAATATAAAACTTTGGAGAATTAATAAATGTCTACCAGATTAACCTCGCGTACAAAATCATCTTACGAACTATTGAATCTTCTGTTCAAGAACTCCATTTCCAACTACTCGAATTACGTGAGGCGATTGACATATTAGAGCAAGGAAGAATAAACACTTATGTTATCCCTCGAGAAATTATGTACCGCACGCTCCGTGATATCCAAACCCAATTTCCAGAGGGTTATGCGATGATCGAACCCATCCTTGAAGACACGTTGTTTAAATACTATCAGTGGATTACCACCATCGCCGTGGCCCTACCGGGCAGACTGCAAGTTTTTGCCAAAATTCCTTTGATTACACCCAGTGGGTACTTTGACATGTATGAGATCATCCAATTTCCCACCTATATCCCTATGATAAAGACCTTTATACAGGTCCAAACTACCTATCCGGTCATCGCTTTATCGATGGACCAACAGGCCTACATGCTTCTACAATGACACAACCTCATCACTTGTCAAACAGCTCGTTTTGCTACATGCTCCTTAGACGTACCTATACAACGAGCCCCTCAACAAAGTTGCGAGTATTCGCTATTTAGCAGAAACGAAGAGCAGATTAAAGACCTTTGCATCCGACAAATCGTCATTAAATACACGCCGATCTTTAAGAAAATAGATCAACAAGGCATATGGATTTATTCCACTCCGAAACCACTTATCCTTACGATCAAATGCCTGACACAATCTCAAAAGTCACCCTTTTTATCGACTATTCGAAAATTAAACGGTACTGGAGTAGTTAAACTCCCAAAGGCATGTACTGGCTATTTGCCCAGAATCATCCTCACACCACATTTCCAAAGACAATCTACAATACACCTAACCATGGAACAACAATTGATCGTTCCACCTATCGAGCAAATCATCAATCAAACGAAAATACGAGTACTACAAAAACATCTCGTACCCTCACACAAGTCAGACCTACTAAAGATATCTGGAAATACAGACATCCAGCTAGCAGATCGCTCACTGAAACATGTTCAGTATGATCTCGACCATTTGTTACGAATATCAACAAAACTTCCACCAACATCCAACTCGCTGTTAATGACAATACTCCTTAGATGTCTTGGTACAATCATATTGTTAATTTGCACCCCTTGTATCTTTTGTTATTATCTACGACAACGAAGATCTAGAGCAACAAACCAACGGCCCCCGTTGCAGAAATTAAAGCGGAAACCATCCCCCTCGACGGGATAGAAGAACCCAAGCCACTTCCGCGAACGGCCGAACCAACTTCCTGCGAAGAAACCAAGCCCCGGCTCACCCAAGCTTCCATTGTTCAAACTTATTAACTGCCATCTTTAACTATTTTCTGGAGTTAACTTTCACAACTTTTATACATTCATAAACTCATACGAGATTGCAAAGTTTATATTAACCCTTATTTTATTACTATATTATAGGTTTCCAATTAGCGGAAATAGGTTATTTCTTAATACTAATACTTTAATCCTTTTTATTTTTATTATTTTACTTAATTATCTTAATCATTAATAATAATCCCGAGAGAGAGTACGGTAAATAAACTGTAAAACCACGCATACCTCCAATGTACAGTACCCGAGGGACAAAACTTTAAATCTCTATACTCTAATTTAATATTACTTTTGTACCTATAAGAACAGGACAAGCAATGGCCGACCGAAGAAGCTTCACCCAAAAATCTACAAGCCTTCGGCTACTTTGACTCTCCACTCTCCAACTCCGAAATTTATTAAGATACGTTAAAGAAACTGTTATTCACTCACCTGGGGATAATCTCCTAGTAAGAAACAACCGCCTGCATCCTTAATTCCGAATATAACACATCATCAAACCAGACAACACGCACCAAAGAACAAAGGACGCTTAACCTACGGACGCACATGACTCACTTCGAACTTTGAACTGCACCCTCGACCTCACCCTTAACGGGGTCAACCAATCAAGCACTTACTGATGTCACTGGTCATCAACTTCCGAACCCCGGAAACCTTATTTTAGCCTCACACTAAAAACTAATAAATAACTTCTTGTATCGCAGGCTACCCAGAATTCTAACACTACACTATTTAAATAACTTCGTTTAATAGAATCCCCACCGCTTTACGCAAATACTTAAAGAGAGAAAATCTCTCCGAAAAAAATCGAACTTGCCCTTTTAGGACAAGTACAATTTTGGAAAGCCTGCAGTGATGTGAAAATCCAAATCTACCGGCAAAATTTAAATTTCTATTAGGCTTTATTTTGACATCAACAACCAAATTCCAAACCAAAAGCCGACCCGTCTTAGGGAAATGACTGTATTTCCTCTCCCCTTGACACTCGAAACTGAGTCAGAACGGAACTAAAGACAAAATTTGCTAATTGGCGAAAAAATTAACGAGGGGACGAAATAAAAAGGAGGGGAGCGAGGACAGAGGGGTCGTTCGTGGCTCCCGCCTCTAGTCGCACTCAAAGCCTCTACGCCGCCACCAATTGAATTTCAAATTGACTCCGATCCTTGTTGAGGTATGACGACCACTAATTTGTAAACTCTCTCTCAGGTTCGTAAACTCCTAAGGTAGCACATAATAGTTTATCGATGTTATCCTCTGTAACTGTTCTTTATTGTCTAGTAATAAATTCTGTTTGTTGTTTTATCTGGTGTCATTTATTCGAATATCGCCTCTGTCTTATCAATGAGCTCACTCTACTCTTCCACTCGACCTGACAAGCAATTAGTTCCAGACTGGACAGCCATCCTTGACAGTGGGTAGGTTTTACCGACCTGTTGACCGAGAAAAAGGAGGTCTGACTCGTCCGACATCCCGGTGGACCCACATGTGCAACTATGAATTAGGTTCATTTATTAATGCTTATATATGCTTATCTAGAGTTACTAGACAAAGTATGTACAATAATTCTAGATTACTATTAAAATATCACCCATAATCAACTGTGCCAGTGTAAGTACAGTCAAATAGGCAGGCCAGTGAAATTTTTTCACAGACAAACAGTTAAAAAACACTGCTTTATTAATAGATTGCAGCCCAAGTACAAACATTACTTCTACACAGCACGCAGAAGTACACGGTTTATGTTTTAACTCCTTGAAAAAATTGTTGCAACACACACGTGACTCAGTGAATGAGTCACGTTTCCATGAGTCAATGCGTGACGCATTGACTCATGGAAAATTTGTTGAAAAAATGGTGGATACATTTAACATTGAGGGTTACCAGTGAAGGTAAATAAACAAATTAAACTGTTTACAAGTATTTATAAAATGTTTAATAACACTAAATAATTATTTTTAATTAGCAGTGTGTCTCCTACCGTACAATCGAACAATAGGACTACCTCATACTTTCGTCCAGGGAAATAGTGGCTTATGTAAATTCGAAAGCAGCTTGGAATAGTGGCTTATGTAAATTCGAAAGCAGCTTAATTTTTAGAAAATTTACAAATGTATTACACTATTGATGGTAGAAGATGCCATGGAAGAACAAACCTACCTTAAGATAAGCTATTATGAAGGCAAATATATGTAGATTCTATAGGCACTTCGCATCACTTGCTAAAAAATTGAATAATTGAATAATTTCTGGATTAAAATCATCTAAATTCTTTACAATATTATTTGTAAATGCTTAAATAATCATTATTTTAATAAAATAGATCATAATTTTAATCCCAAACACATAAAAAATGAAGAAGTTTAAACTGATCTTCTACTAGCCATGCTAGATGTAGCGAACGCCACTATCGGCCGTATAGAATTGCCAGATGGCAGCACTCAGCCATCTGCCATTCACATTTTGGACTGAATACGATGGCCATAACCTCTAATAGATCTTCAGAAAACATCTGCATAATACAGAACCTTAGAATAATTTAATTTAGCTAATTCATTCTCCTATTCATAACAATTCTTAGTTCATATTTATGAATTTTATTTTGATATTTCATTGATTCTACAAAGTTAAATGAGACAACTTTGTACTCGTATTTTATTAAAAAACATCAATAAAAGACATATTTTTTATATTTCATATATAAAAAAATGTGAATAATTTTGGTCTATTTATTAAACCAATTTAATATGAATTATATATTATCATCACATTTTTATATTTACTAATATAATTTTAACTCACCTTAGACAGATCATTTGATAAAATCCTACCCATCACACTTTCTAAACAATTTGCAAGGGCTTCCCATTCCAAGTATAAAGGTGTTGTCATACTACAAAATCCATTTTCGGCATCTAAAACATTAAATACAATTACTACAATAGCAAACTTAAAAATTAAGTCTCGAAATGAAGAAAAGTAAACCTTGAGGCTCCTTCTTCAGTTGCATATATAACCATTCGGAAGCATAAGAAAATGTAATAATTGGATTTGCCATCGTTGCACAGCGGAGCGTTTCACAGACGTCGGACCTAAATTCTGAAATGTAAAGATTATAACTGTTACATTTGGCATTGTTATGAATTTAATTCAAGTTTATTATTCAACTTACTTCCAAAAAAGGCATTGAAATCTTCATCGCTATCAAAGTCTAATTTTGAATAACTGCAACTGGCGAAATCGGATCTCGAAGGAAAGCCAACCTAAACATTTAAACAATGCAATTATATGTTTATTGAATTTTCTGCATCATAAAAGTAATTATTAGTATTTTGAAAGTCAATTTCATATTAATTTCTTTCAAATAAAAAATAACAAATAATCAGATATCCAACAGATCAATGCTTTTATAAATAGTATGTTATAAAGACTGGAAAAAAATTAGTACCAAAACTTGTCACTGTGGTATATACGGTATTGCAAGCAACAAACATTTTATTGTACAAGACACTCTTACTATACAGAGACTATGTGAAAGATACTATTCAACAAGTTCTCCACTGTAAATATGTAAAACCTTATGACGATGAACAATGTTTCATACTATATTCAATAGTTGACCATAACTGATATTCTGTTACGCTTCTCACATGTAATGTAATACTGTGTTTTAATGCTGCCAAATTTGCAATATGTCCTTGATAAACCAAACTTTCAAGTGCCACAACCAAAAATCACATAGATTAAGATTCAAAGTGCTAAAATTTGCCATTGTGGTGAGCTTTGGTACTAATTTTTTTTTTCTATTTTACAGAAATAAATGTCTTCTGCACAACCCGAAATGTCGCCAGACCAAATTTGATTGAATTTGGACTGCTAAATATTTCTCTTGTCAGTGTTGAATGAAGGTATTTTAATTATCATACCCATTATTACCACTACTATTCATTGGCTTAGAGATAAAGTGCATGTAATTAGTCAATTAGAAATCTTATACAAACAATCAATAATCGAGCCTTTGCTCAAACAATCAAAAATTCTTAATTAATAACTCTATTTTTCCCTTAATATTTTATATAAAATTACTTCTATAGTAACAATTTGTAGTAGTTATAAAAGTTTTGCACATATAATTGCATTATTTCCTTCAACATAATTTTGTTTACATTTACTTTCAGAAACTGTGCCAAAAAGAAAAAAACTGAAACCTGGGTCCGATTTTTCACTTTTGCAGCCACAGAACTAATTATAAAATAAACGTTATAATTTTTCATCATGAAAACAATTCATTAATCATAAATCTCTTTGAAAATGTATGCAATTTCATCTACTTCAGTGGTTCTCAATCAATAGTTGTCGATTCACAGACCAGTTAAACAGTCACACACGAACTGTGAATCATCTGTGTTGTCTGTCTACTTCTTATCCTGTAAAAATCTCATTAACAACAAATAAAATATTTTGCCACACAATCATACAGTAACCAAAGAGACATGTAATGCATAAAAAAATTTTTTTCCTTAGCTAATCGGCACAGAATTGCATTTTGAAAAAATGACTAGGTCGGTCTGCAAACTGTGTCACACATTGTGTGCTGGGTAGTTTGCAGTGGTCTACGGACCATACTTCGAGAACCACTAATCTAAATGAAACATAATAAATAAGTTTTATCAAAAACTGTGGTATTACAATAAAACCTTGTTAAATCGAAGTTGAAGGGACAAAGAGAAATCTCAACTTAAAGTTAGTTTAGAGTTAACAAATTTAATACCCAATTTTCTCAATTTTTCTGTGCCCATAAATTTTCCATTATCAAGTATTATCAAGAATCTGCTTCACAATTACAATCATTCCAAATTCACAGACTGCATGCAATATTGTACACAGTTTGCTTTTGAGTACATTGTCAAAATGCTCCTTCGTGTCCGAATCAGAATGCTGGCATCATACCTTATTGATAAAAGGATGTCAATGTGATAATGGCATTATGTTGTGTTTGGCAAGGAGCCATTTATCTTAATCGTTTGTATTCACACAGAATATAAGAGAAAAGAAGATCATGGATACATCAAAAAGCAGAGGGTAAATGAGAAAATAGGATAGAGTTAAAAGTATCAATAATTTCAATTTAATGAGACAGCATTATATGGAAAACCCCACATATTGCGCAGGGACCCGTACATGGCTTCCAGTTAATGCACTTTGACTTAGGTTTTACTATACATATAATTTTAACTACAGTTATGTTTAATGAAATAATCTGAAACATTCTACTACATAAAATATGTTTGATTTAAAGGTATAAATAAATATTCAATTGAATACACAGCTTAAGTTTAATTGTTGCTTTAAATGTTAAAGAATTATATAAACTCTCATATAAAAAAAAATTTAAAAAAAGAAGAATTTTCTACCTTAATAAGTTTATCCATACAACTCTTAACAACTTGTGGAATCACAGCTTTAAATGAGACATCTTCAGATATGGCTTTATGATTAAAAAACAAGCTCCAAAGGTTCTGCGTGTAACTGCTCAACACCTGAAAATTCAAATTATTATTATAGTTATCTTAAATTTGTTTTAACACTTTCACTACCGACTGATGAAATTTTGTGTCATGACATTTGCCACACATGCGACTTTACATCACTTGGACACAAAGTTTTGGCAAATCGCACACACATTGTTTTTTGAATGTTATTTATTACTATCTGGAAGTGTAAGAAACATTGTGGGGATTATATTTGATTGCTTGGTTTCATACTTCCCAGAACACATTTAACTGTAATGGTTTTTCATCATTTGTCCTCCAAAATGAACAAATCAGCATAATCGGTGCAACTTTTTGTTTCAATGGCAGAAGAAAAAGTATGAAGTGGACTATTTAACTTTGAAATAAGAAAAATTCATTCATTCAAAGACATTATAAAACAGTATAAAAAGCATAAATAATAAATTTTATAAGCTTTTTGGACTTTTATTCATTGTGTTGATATTAATCAATAAATAAATAAAATGAACAGAAAAAACTAAAATGTCTTCATTTTTGCCATGTTAAATCTCCAGGAACAACAGTCTTTCACTTCAGAGATGACATTTTATTAGCATTTTAAAAAGTGACAAGACAATAATTAAAAAATACATAACTTCTTCAAAAAGTGGATAATGAATTTAAACTGTTTTTGCATATTTCTGCAAAGGCATAGCTTCTAATAAAATGTCTCTGCAATGGAAGGCTGTGTTCCTGATGATTCAACATGGTGAAAATGAAGACATTTTAGTTTCTCTACATATTTTTTTAATGTGTTTAAATTCATTGGCCATTAACTAAAACAATATTAATCATTTTGAATTACTTCTACAGACCAATAAGCTTCAGAAGAATATTCAAAGAAGAATATTCCATGAGAAATCTCTAAAAATCAATCCTGGTTTTCAACCTAAAACTTAAAATATATTTTTTTCTAAAGTAATTTTTGAATCATATCTTTATTATTGGGGATTGTTGCATTAAAAAATATCAGGTTATTTTGCAGATTTTGTCTAATGAAATCTATAAACAGAGACTAAGATTCAGAATCAATATGGTAATGAGTTAAAAGTATATTTGCATTGAGAAGCATATAAATTAAAAGAAACAAGTACTTTCTTCTTAAAAACAAATACAATTATTATAAAATCAAACATAATGCCACATTTTCAAATATAACTTACATTTTACACAATATTTAAGATAGAATCAAGCAGTTTCTAATTTGTAATAAAAATATTTCTAATTATTCTAAAATTAAATTTAAAACAGTAAGAGTTTTTCTGCTAAAATATCTCAGAAATGTTCTAAATGAAATTAGTCAATGATACATAAATCAAGTATCTGTGTTACTGACATTGGCTGATTGTAACGTAATTGAACATTATATGTACTAAATTATTTATGTATGGGATGGAAAGTAACTAGGCATTGAGAAATCACTGTAATTTCTATATTTCTAACACAGAGATGATTATTTAACATGTACCTTATTAAATGGAAATACAGGTTCTCCTCTAATTACAAACATCCAACATGAACCATTTAACTTATGAACTTTCAGTCTTATTAACAAATTGACTACACATCTAGAATTTAAATTTCATGCAGATTCTGTTCTTTTGATGCTAATGAGTGGTATTGAATTCAATCTTTAGTCAATAATTATTTTTCGTTTTTGTGCAAATTTGAGTTTCCATTGCTGCTCATGAGACAGTTGGTAATGTTGGAGTAATTGCTTGCAATTTTTATAAACTTTTATGATTAGTGCTTCAAAAATGAATCCAAAATGTAACAGTAAATCTACCATTGGAAATAAATTCAATTCTTTATTGTTTCCAGATAGTGTGGCATGACATCCCTTTGCCACATGCCATGTTTCTGCATGGCAACCACCAATTTTCACACTTCATAGCATGTGGCAATCTGCACTCACTCCCAATTAGACAAACAGTCAGCCATTTTTTTTCCCACTGCATGTGTGGCTCTCTCAATCACTGCCCATACCACCAATGCAGGAATTATAAAATTTCACTGGTTGATGTATACACCCAATTTTTATTATGATTGTATTATTATCACCAAAATTATAGTGATTTCTCAATGCCTAGTTACTTTCCATCCACCTGTATTTAAATTACACATCTATATATATATAATCAAGACGAGATGATGATGATGATGATCAGCGCAGAGCGCAAACAGTTAGGAGTTGAAAGTTGAAGACTTAACACTTCCATCAACAATGGAAGTGTTAAGTAACAATGGAAGTGTCAACAATGGAAGCGTTAAGAATGGAAGAGTCAACAATGGAAGTGTTATGTAACAATGGAAGTGTCAACAATGAAAGCGTTATGTAACAATGGAAATGTTAAGAGCCCAAACGGTTAGGAGTTGATAGTTGAAATTTGGTAAACAATTAGGGTACACACTAAGAAGGAATTTTTCGAAATTTCTCCTCATGGGAGAGAGGGACAGGATTAAGTCTTAACATTTCCATCAACAATGGAAGTGTCAACAATGGACATGTTAAGTAACAATGGAAGTGTTAAGAGAAAGTGACGTGCAAGACGCAGATGCAGTTTTTTCGTTTTTGCGAGAAATCGAAATATTTTTAGACCCACCTAAAAAATTCTATAATTAGGTAAGGTTGACTATAACGTAATAATCTTAATCTTCACTATCGTTACTTTTGCCCGAGCAATGCCGGGTCTACCTGCTAGTATACATATATCCTTGAAAAGAGAATTAAGTTTTAATGTTAAAAATGAAATATACAGTTGAGTCCGCATAAGTCGACACCCAGATAACTTGACACCATTGGTTAAGTAGTCAGTTCTCTGTAGTCTTGGCCGACTTACATAGGCATTAATGTTAAAAAACTCCGGTTTACTCAACACTGTTTAACTTGTCACCACTGGATAAGTCGACATACTTTTGCTGTCCCACACTCCGATAAGTCGTCACCCCCTCCTGAAAAAATGAATTCACTCCGCACGTGTGGTGCAAACTCATTTTTTTCAGGAGGGGGAGTCGATTTATTTATTAATATATATATACATATTAATAAAAATGCCTTAACATTTTATGTATTTTTATGTATAAAATAATAACAGATAAACAAAAAGAAAATATACAATCTACATCAGCATCACACCAGAATCCAATTTTGCGTTTTCTCATGCTAGAGTCATTAAGAATCCTTAGACGTTACTTGCCAGCAATTGACAATTGCAAAGATGATGTTTTCAAGGTGTTCGTGATCATTGAAAAAGAAAGTTGAGACAGTTAAATGCTCAAAACAAACAACACTCAACGAATTTTTCAGTTTTTCATCTACAGAGTAATTGTAAATAAAGGACACAATGTATTGTAAGCTTATACTACTGTATAATGCACTACTGTATTTTCCTAATTGTAGTTTTGTGGTTTTATTTCCAAATTCGCTTTAATCATCATGTCGGATAACTCGACACATTTCTACTTCCCCTTGGGGTGTCGACTTATGCGGAGTTGACTGTATATAGAAAGGCCAGAGTCTTTCCCTAATTACAAACATGCTCAAATGTGAGAGTTTTGGAGATTTACCAAATATTTGTGTATTCTATAAATTGTTTAAATTATTTGCTATTTTCTGTAAACTCCTTGTGACAGGAATGTATTAGAATTTAGTTTTTGAATTAAAAATCTGGAGAAGTGAAAAGGAGAGTAAAGAGAAGAAGTGACATTAAAGAATATGGAATATTAACAAACATTAGAAATTTGCAAAAACTAGGTTTAATTTTCAAAAAGAAATAATTCAAATTTGATAATCTGAACTTTTTCGTAGTCTTGCTAGTGTGTATACTAGGACATCGCACGACTTTGTCATATTGCGATAGAATTGAGGCAAAGCCAGAAAGAAAAAGTGATCTCTGCACTTGTTAGGAATGGAAGAGAATCTTTGTACCTGATGGATGTGGACATACATACAAGAAAGACTTTGGCCGTACATGAGGTGTTTAGCCAGCAGAAAAGAGGATAAGGAAAAGGGGAAGGTAAGAAGGAGGGAGAGGAGATAGATAGTAGAGAAAGATAGGATCCCTCTGAATGGCGTACGTATGGCTACAGTACCCTCTATGTTTGATGTTGGCGTGCAGTTTTTAGGCTGCAAGGCCATAGTCCCCCGAAGGGTCTAAAAGAAAACCTGAATATAGCAAACATCAATGATTCAGTGCTGCCACAAATAGCTAAGTGTAGAAGTTAGTACGAAATGGCTGTTAGTAGGAAGACTTATAACTATTTAATAATAATGAAACTGAACATGAATGTGAATCTTAATACTACTTAACAGATAGACAGACAGCATGAAAAGCAAATGAACACAATGACAAACTACACGAGACGAACAAACCAAACCAACACGAGACAAATGAGCAAGACCCCAAATTTTTATTTATTTATTTAAATATTAGCTTACTAACTAACTAAACTAACCTACCATAACCCAGGGTGAACCTAACCAAATGACTAAAGCCAACAAACCCTAATCTAATTTAACCTAACATATCATAACCTAAGCAGAAACCAAGCTAAGAGTCCCTAATCTAACTTACAACTAGGACTAACCAAATTTAAATTGAAAAAGAAGACAGAAAATAAGAATTAAAATACAAACTTAAAAAGCAGCTATACACCATAGTTGAAACAAAGCAAGGGAAAGCCATGCCCCCCGGAGTGAATGCTCTCAAGAGCCCCACTAAGGAATATGAATGCGAGTAGATGATGAAACGTTGTACATGTGTGAATGAGTTGGTGCGGGTTGCAAGGCCAGTTGTACCCTTCAAGAATAGCAGCTCTCATTAAACTATCCTTAATGTGTTTGTACCTACTGCAGCAAAAAACTGAGTGAAGTGGTGTTTGGTCCTCCTGAATTCCACAATCGCATTGTGGATTGTCCCCAAGGTTAAATCTATGCAAGTATTGCTTAAAGTTGCCATGTCCTGAAAGTAGCTCAGTGGAGGAGTAACTAGGTAAAAGTGGCAAGAAATCGCAGTAGTGTCAACCTTGGGGATGAAAGTGTAGCTGAGCCTACCAGTAGTGTCATGGTTCCAACTGTCTTGCCAGAGAATGAAGATTTGCTTCTTGACATGATTGTAGATATTCAAGGTAAGAATGTAACTGAAAGTACTAGTGACTGAAGACTTTGCAACTTGTTTGTCAAGAAGGTCAGTGATCTCGTTGCCGAGAACCACCGCATGACCTGAGATTCATCGGAAATTTATTCTAATGTTGTTGTCTAAGTGTCTGAGAATGGACGAGTTTTAAGTGGCTATTAGACTTCACAATCCTGTGCAAAGCTACCCTACTGTCAGAATAAATGCAATAGTGTAAGTAGTGTCTTCTGTCCTTCCTATGCCTAATGTGAATTAAGCTCATATAAATGGCTAAAGTTTCTGCTTGTGCTATTGATCAGTGTGTACCTAAACAGAAGCAAGCATTGTGAAGCTCATGGCCTAAGCGGCACCCACTTCGTCACCCATCTTAGAACCATCAGTATAAATGTGGACAGGTGAACTTTGCATTTGCCACCAAAAAAGAGGCTGTTCTTGTACCAGCCATTCACGGGAGAGGCAATCTTTATACCTGCCCACAACAGGAGAGACAATCCTTGGACTTGCCGAATACAGAGAGATGATAAAAACAGCATTGCATGCATCTAATGGAAAATAGGAACAGAAAATGAACAAAACACAAGAACAAAGCCATCAATGGTGACTGCTTTGTTCTTGCGTTTTGTTCATTTTTTGCACTATTTTCCATTAGACACATGTAATGCTGTTTTTATTTTTGACCATTAGGAGTCCTCAGTCAGGTCAGGGAGCACAGATATTGTCAATTTAATACCTCTGTATGTTGAAAATGAAGTTATGGACTCCTATTTTTTACATTTAAATAAACCCTCATTACATTTTTGGATTCCTCACCACAATTAATGGAAAATGGAATATTTTATCAAAATTGGCTCATTAAATTTTGAGGAAATCACTTAATTCTATAAGCCCATAAAAGATGTGCAAGCAACTGTAGAACATCATACAATATCATTTTGTTGTGCGCACTCATGCAACAACCTTATATCTCAAAAACAAAGTCATGGAACCATTTTTTATTACATTTTTGGATTCCTCATTGAAATTAATGGGAAATTGCAAAGTTTAATAAAATCAATCAAACAGATTTTGAGAACGAGCACAATTCCGTAAGCCACATACAAGAGGTTTCACTAATGCTCTGCCTCAATTAAGAAGATTTGACTGTATAATAAACTTCTTAATTCATTTTTTTGATATTTTTTCTGTGTTTTAAAAAAGTTATTGTTTGACAATTAAAATATAATAAAATAATAATTAAAATGTACTTCTCTTGAGAATTTTGCACCTACCTGGCTCGGATGCTTCGTAAATGCTAACACTGTATTTAAATAAATAGGAAATGTGACAGGAACGGTTATTTCAGAATCTACACCCTGAAAAAATTTCAAGTTAAAAATCAATGTATTATAAATATATAGAAAATAGTTTTCAAATTTATAAATTAACAGTAATATTTATAAATTAAACTTCATTTTATTAAAAGATCAAATATGTCAATGTAGACAAGACATTACAATTCATACCTTAAAAGTTGGTTTAATGACATTAATACTTTATTGAACTATGTAACACATGTACAGTATTATATTGACATGCATTTTCGGTCATCAAATTCTGTGATAATATTGAAAACTGATATTTGTTTCGTTATACTTAGCAAAACATAGATCAGAAATGTGATATGTGTGTAGATGTGTAATGTCTGCAGGAAAGCTAACCTCTCTAACCTGGACAACCACTAACTTAAACGTTTTGGACCTTCGTCACAGATGGCCAACTTAACAAGGTATTACTGTATATGGGAATCAAATTAATAAAAAAGAAATAGGAATGATGACAAGTTCTGAGGAAGATAAAAGTAACATGAAGTGTTGTTTTGATAACTTCTTTTTTTAAAGTAAATTGCTAATTTTTTGTATGCAAATAAAATTAATAATAAAAGGTCGATTTATATTCCAGTCCTAATTTTTTTTTTTTTTCAAAAAGTTAAGACTCCCAAATTGGAAGTTGACTTATATTTGGGCCAATGTGATATTTAAAAACAGCTAGTTTTTTAAGACTGGAACAGAATTATTTTTATTTTCTATTATTTTAAATTTGTTTTATTACACTAAAGCTTAAAACAATAGAAAACCAGGTGTTTTTTCTTTTATCCTTAAAAGAATCATCATAATAAAAATTAAAACAACAACAACAAAACAAGCCACAGATTAAAGAAAATCTAATGTAATTAAAACTGCAGAATGTTTAAGTGCTGAAGTTTTAATTATGTTATTAACTTGATAGTGATAATGTTTTATACTGTTTTATATTTGTTTCTATGCATTTATAATGTTTATTTATATTAATTATTTTGAATTTTGTAATTTGAATATTACATTGGAACATTTTTCATTTTTGAATGTTTGCACATCCTGATGATGGCCTGTAAATAGCCAAAAATGTTAGATTCCAACAACCAGTTGCTTGTTATTGTGTTGATCTTTTAAGTTTAAGTGAATAAAGCAATCATTTAAACATAAACATGAATCATAATGATTTCTGAAAGCATATACACTTTTCTTTCCTTGTAAACAGTGTAAAGCATATAATTTTCTAATAAAAAAATTTAAATTTTAATATTCTTTATTTGCATTATTGTTCTTTGGCTTAAAGGCAAACATTATGCACAGTCTCTTGATAAATTCAATAATCTGTTATTAAATTTATTGGGAGATAGCATCTAATGCCTAACTCTAGACCAAATTATATGACATTTAATTATTAAATAGCAGCATTATTATAGCCTGATTTAATCGAGCAATCATTTGAAATTAATCTAAAAATCAAGTTAACAGATGTCTATATTTGTATTCCTCTTTTTATTTATTATAAGATAATACAGAAAAATATTGTATAATAGTTAAAAAATACTTACCCATAAAGCATAAAGTTGTCCTCCTAATGCAATAAGAACTTGGCACAATTTTTTCAGAAAAGTATATTTCTGCTCACTAATTAAAGATGTATCGGCAGCAATACTAACAGACACACAAATTTTATTGTTTAGTTGGTTAAATGCAATGTCAAGTATTCATAAAATTTTCTAATAATAGGTTACAAAAATCATTTTATATGATATTTATAGTTCTTAAGAATAAGATAAAATTTAATTATTTTTACTGTGAAACAAACATTAAACTCAATGAACAGATTTAATTTAAAAAGTAAAGCTATACTTTTAAGTTTTAATGTTTTTAGAGTTCTTAGAACTGCAATGAGAAAGAGTGAGAAGCAGATATGTAATGGTGTTTTATTTTAGTACACTTTTAAAAATATAAATTGTGTAATCCCAAGGATTATATACATATTTAAGTAATAACGACCATACAAACAATTCTGGTCAATTTAAATCTTTATCCTTTTTCAAATTCAAGCAAGAGTGAGATGGTAAACAACTTGAAGATAAAAACAATTCTTTATTAAAAATGACCAACAATATGACATCAAAAAACACATATTTTATACACTTGACACCAACTTTTTCTTGTCGGATCTGACACCTACACAGTACTAAGTTATCACAATATCAGTTGTATTTAAAACCACTATGATGATTTAAATTGACCCAAAATTGTTTGTATGGTTATTATTATTTAAATACTTTTAAAAATATTAAAAAATAATAAAAACAATGAATACTTTTCACAGATTAATATTAATGATATGCTTTAAATTTAACAACATTAAGTAATATTTCATTAATATGTACAGTTATTCTTCTCTAAACATCATAAATTTCTAAAATATATTACAATGGGTACATTTCAGTATGCATCGGTTTCAGCCAAAATGATACACCAGTGAACATGTTAATAAGCTTTTACCAGAACATCTGGTGACCTAAAATGATGGCAGCAGGAAAACAGCTATAATGGCATTTTCAGACTTATTTTGTCAAATAACTTTATGATATGCATCAGTTGCTGCACCAATAAACTCATTGATGAATATTACAATACATTTTAGTATATATCACGGTTAACAGAGGCACTATTTGATGCATACAGAAATGTACCAAATGTCAAAATCTATAATTTTGTGAGACATTACATCTGTGGAAAAAATGCTTTAAAAAAATTATGTAGTAAAATTAACAAATTTTAAATGATTTAGTACACAAGTTACATAGAAATAATTTATACTAGAATGTAAACAAAAATAATAAACAACAACGTTAATAAAAAATCAATTATCAAATCTCAATTCTTTAAATTTGATATTTAGTATATATTTCATTTACTTTTAACCGATCATAATTTTTTTGTTTATATATTTACCTTGCAGCTGAATAAATAGAAGACATTGCTGGCTCACTGAACAGAGTAAGAAGAGGTTTCCTATCTTCTGTTTTTCCCTTAAAGATAGAAGATAAATAGTCAAATTTATTTACAAAGTTATAAATATTCAATCAATAAAATAACATGAATATATCTATCTATATTTGTACATTCTAAATTATAGACTATAAAAAATAAAACAAGATAAATTAATCACTTATGTTATTTGGTTACTATATTTCAAATACATGTATGTGCTTCTTAATAACTAAGATATGTTCCAGAAATATGTTGTTAAGTAAACACTATAGAGTGTACTTAGATATCTTTTATAGTCTAGTCTACTATTCATATAGGCTACATACAGAACAAATGTAATGCAATGTAAGTATTTATTTGCATATCTAAACATATGTAATCATAGAACAGGTATGGGAGGCTATGGATTTTTAAGTTCTGTTATAATCTTTTTGGACCTCTACGTATAGTACGTGCCATTGTTAAGCAGCACATACCCAAATAATATTTTTAGTATATTTTATTTCTTTTACAAAATACAGAGAAAGCCCCAAAAGACAAATGGCATCTGCCCCAAATTTTAGTAAATTAACTAAAATTTACTAAATATTAGAATTTTCAAAGCATTACAACATCTAATATCAGCAATTCAAATTCTGTACTTATTTCCATTAAGATTAATGTAAATTATAATTTGACAAACTATATTACGTTATTATGCTTTTAACTATATGAAGCATCCAATGTCATAACGTTTTAAACGCCATTTTTCTCTAAATACATTTTATTAAAGAAATGAATTCTAAATGCAATGTTTTCTGCTGCAAAAGAATGTTGTGGCAATATTGGCACTGTAAGTAGCTGTATTTTGAAGATGAATTTATGTGAAGATATAACGTTTAAAGAGCCAGAGTGCAAGTCATGTGACTTTCGGCACTTAAAATGTTACAGCTTATATTTACATCATTTTGATATTCCAGAGAATTTGTAACCTAGTGAATTTTTTACCATTTTATTGTAAAATTGAAATGAATTCATTCATTAGAAAAAGTCTTTTTTACCTCTTCTGAAAAATTTCTTATTTGGCATTTACAACATTATGGCATTGCACGATTCATATATTTTTTTCCTTTATTTGTAATAACAAACTCTAAATTAAATTCTAAGACAAAGTATATTTGACCACACATTCTTTTAATATCAAGAAACTTCATTGATTCTATTAAAGATTATGTTTCTCCTACCTTACGACCCGCAATTAATAATAAGCATTCTGCAGCATGTAACTGCAAGACGTCATCTTCTAAAATATTCCACAACACTGGCAAAAGAAGACTTTCTCCAGCAATAATGTGTGATATTGGAATCCATTCTACAAATCCGGCAAGAGTTAATAAAATTGTACTAGATAATCTGCAATGCTCCATCGCCTAAAAATGTAAATAAACAATTGTTTAATATGATATCATATTAAATTTCTTTACAGAATTTCATGCCGTAATCACATAATAAAATTTTTAGAAAAATTAAATGAAAATTATTATTTAACTGCACTGTATATGCATAAATATTGGAATATTTATTTTTAATCATAGGCTCTTAAGTTCCAATCTTAGATTTCCTTTAAGCAAGAGGTCAAGAAAACACATGAATAACCAAGACTAAATAAAGATTATTTAGAATTATTAAAAAGACCATATTAAAAAGGGCAAATTAATTTATTATTAAATGCGAACTGTTTTAATTCACAGGATTAAAAAAGTAATAATGATATTGTTAAATTACTATTATCAAACAATTAAGCATATCAAAAATATTTCCATGAGATGTTTTAATAAAAAACAAATGCTTTCATCTGTATCAAATGGACATCATCAGACTGTATATATTGAACACAAAATAAAATAGATATTTAAAAATTATTTTGTGTTTAATCTAAATAACCTGACAATGTCCATTTGATATGGATTAAAATGTTTATGTCATTAAAAATCTCGTTTTTGTTGTTCTTGGTGTCTTTGAAAGTTTATTTATTAGCACATAAAGCCAGTATAACAGTAATGATTAAATAAAGAATGATATAATTGAAAAAATAACTTGGTAAAATGACATATTATTATTTTGGGGCACCAACAGTTTGATTGAACTATATATTATCATCCCTTAAAATTAAGATAACATTAATTGTAGTCTACTGACCATTTAAAATAAATTCTATATACGTATTAGATTAGCAATACTTTTTAATACACAGTTTATTTCAACTACATTTTTTAAATAATTAGAAAAATATTCACAATTTTAAAAACTGTCTACAGATTTTCTTTACAAAATAAAAAGTAAAGAATAAAGACAAAAGTCTTCTTTATATACCATCCAATATAAGAAATAAATACATCTATTTCTAATTCATTAAAGATGCTTTAACACACATTTGAACATGACTAAGTAGCCTCAAAATTAAGATGATATATTAATACAATGCTACCAATATTTTAGTATTTATTATATTCTTGATGTTGTATGATGTATAAAAAAGATTTTTATTTTGCATTTAATCACAGTCATCATCCTATTGCCATATATTTTTTATTTTATTTATTTTTTAAATTACATAATGTTCCATGCTCCAATTTTCCTTTTCTATTAATGAAATATACTGTTAATTTTTTTCACTGTAAATCAATTTTTTGATTAAATATAAACTTTTAAAGTTTTAACTACAAACAAAGGTATTACTTTGATTATATTTCCAAGAAATAAAAATACAAATACACTTTGTATGTAATTCATTTTTAAAGTTAAAATGAAACGTTCAAAGAAAACTTACTCTGTATTTCTCCAACTCTGACTGACTTTTCTGTAAAATAATAATAATAATAATTATTATTAATTTAAAAATATTAAAGTTGAAAAAAATCATTAATATTAAATATCAGATATTCATATTACTCTATTACATAATACAACTTGATCAATAAAGTTTAAATTTCCCAAATAATTCGTTTAATTGACAGATATAGTATAAATTATTTGTCTTACAAATTATTATTTTGATTATTATTGTACTAAAATTATTATCAGTAAATTATAATTTTTTTTAAATATACCTTCATTACATGAAATTCAATATTAAAATACTTACATTTTTTAATTAAGATTTAATTTTTATTAAAGTTAAGCTTTGAAATTAAAATTATTATTAAAATTTGAAAAACAAAATACATTTCAGTAACAAGTATATATGGTATATACAGAGACTCTGAATTCATAAATCTGGAACCAAAGGAGTTATGTTAATCTTTGTTTATTCTTTTACAGATAAACCTTGGCACCAAATAAGGAGGAACAAGTTTGAGTTTTGGCAATTTCTTACAGACAGCAAGAAGTTGTCAAAGAATTTATTGGGCTGCAACCAGACAACCAAGTGGAAAGTCTGGTGGAAAGTCTGGATGCAGCCTGTTAAAATCCTTAGTGACTTCACATCAATTGTTAGTTCCACCCCATCAAAATAATTGAAATTTGTTCATCCTTACTCAGTGTTGTGTTTTCTCTGTAAAAGAATAAACAAGGATAAATGTAACTCCTATGGTACACTCAGTATATTATGTATCTAATTTGATCATTTATTTTTGTGTATTTGGAAACAATGTAACAATATGCTACTAATACTTATCAGTATCATTGGCATATTTAAAATTTTTCTTTTAAATTTAATCTGCAAGAATATTTACAAATTTTTTTTGTACTAGTTTAATAGTAAAGGAATTTGTCATGAATTACAGATGAAATTTTACTACTTTCTTTAGTTCGAAATTTTTCTTCCATCGAAAACAATAGCATAAATTGTCCAATTATATTTTGAGAACAAAAAATATGAACTACTAAAAGATTTTATTAAATTAATTTCTACTATTTATAGTCTTCTACATTATCTTCAGATTATTAAGCTAAAGAGAGAATAAGAGGAAATTGTTATTATAGAAAAGAAATATTATGTCGTAACAAAAGTATCACAGCAGTCTGATACATGTTCATTTAAGAAACTTAATTTTTATAAAATTCTGGCTTATATTTCTTCACTTTGTGCAAAATAATACATTTAATTCATTTATAATTTTTAAAAATATAAGAATATTTAAAAAAATTTAGTAAATTTTAAGTGTTGTGTTGATAAAATTAAAATCAATGTTGTGTTGCATGTCAATGAAAATTTCAGTCCAGAAAATGAACTAAAATTGTTTTACTATTGTTTACATAAAACTTGTGTCTAAATGAATTTGAAAAAATAGAAAGTAACCACAAAAAATAATTAACTATTCATTAAATAGAAACAAAATGCAAAAATTAAAACTGTAACAAGTATATTTATTTACTAGAAATTTTTTTATTGTGATAAAAAATCATTAGACAAGAAATGCCGTGTCTCATAGATGCTTAATTAAATTCTTGTGTTTTTGTTGCAAAGATTTGGAGTTTAACAATAAAGTTTAATTAAACAAAACCTAAAAATATTTTAATATTTTTACATTTGTGAAGTTCTTTGTTAGATTGAAAACAGCTATTACTTAATAAAGTATTTTAATATTTACTTTGAAATGAATATTAAAATATGTAAAATGTTTCATTTAAAAATTTTTTTTATTAAAAAGAAGCAAACATTTTTAGGAAATAATATAAATATCATCATTAGAAAGTTAGAAGCATTTTTAACTAATGATGTCTGCTAACAAATATATCTTTTTAATATCAGCAGGCATTTGCAGGATAGGGTATCATTAATAACATAAACAAACACACTTTAAATAATATATAAATTAAATAGTTATAAATTTGTGATCTAAAAATTAAATTTTTTGACAAAGATTTATGAATTTTCCCTCAAATTCAATTCAATCTTACAAAAATCAATAAGAAGTTTTATATGGTAACCTAAGGTACACACAAAATATTAAACAAAATCTATTTCTAACTATATAGGATAATGTAAATTTAACTAACCAAGGTTTTATATTCATAGTAATGAGTCTTTAAAGAAGTAACAAAAAATACAAATATTTTCTGTAGATTACTGGTTAGAGCTTGATATATTTCCCTTCTTCTTTGATTTTGAACATTTTGCAGAGTAACAATATCTTCCACCAGCCTTAAAAATATGAGACAGACTAATTCTTTTTGAGTCTCCTGTTGACAAAATTAAACATTTTAAAATATAAAGCAAGATAAATTTCATCTATTCCTACATTTATATTTGCAATATAATTCAGATAATGACAAAATATTTAAAGAATAAATTGACAAACCAAGCTATATTCTTATCCAAATATAACTTACTCCGACTTTACACAATTCACTTAGTTCATTTAAAAGTTCCGGCCACTGCTGAGGCCATTCTCTCTTGATCATTTCTACGATGATCCTTGACATTCCATCCTTTATGTGTGCTTCTTCGTCAAGAATAGAATTTGTGCCCTGAAAAATTAACTAACTTCTACAGTTGATCAAAAACATTTTATAATAAAAGATTTGAGGCAATATTAACATAACATAACTAGAAGGTTTAATCTGTGTTGACCAGCTGTGATGACTTGTTGCTTATGTTTTTTGTATAATACCCTGCATTTAACTTTTGTATTTTTATATGATAGGTGTAAATTTTATTGTTTTTTTTTTGTTTTTTGCTTTATATTAAAAAGTTACTTAAACACATTATTTATCTTTATTATTATGGCATCATGTTGTCACAGTTTGACTACTAGTTTCTGTATATTTATTTATTGTATTTAGCTTCAGTCAAAAGGAAAGGAAAATATCTTATAGAATAATAGTATAGGTCTTGTAAGCAAAAAACTTTATATGAAAATAGGAATTATTCTTAGTAGTTTTGGATATACAGCTGTAAAGTCACATACAACAATAAAAATGAATGAAGTGTTACATTCCAAATAAACGCTCCAAAATCAAACCCAAACTTCAATACTCCTTAAAACCAAATCAATCAAACATTACATTCTTTTGATTTACATCCTTATCGCTATCAGCATGTCTAACATCTGTTTCCAGGAGATGCTGCAATGAGACTTGAACTTTGTCTCTAAGTTACATAGTAGTCATCACCACTATCTCAGAAAAATGACACATGATGTTCAGACACAAGTTGTACAGTGTATTGAAGTTTGGGTTTTGATTTTTGAGCATTTGTTTGGAATGTAAAACACATGCTATTCATTTTTATTGTTGTATGTGAGCAACTTTCATACAGCTGTATATCTAAAACTACTGAGAATAACACCCATGTTGATATAAAATTTTCTGTTTATATTAGTATAGGTCATCATAAACATCTATAAACCCAATTCTTCGATTAAAACCAAATGATTTCCAGATTACTACTGATATAATCTGGCAATTGTTTGGCTTTAATCTAAGTATTAGTGCTACTAATTACTGATTAAATATGAAGTAATTTGACCTAGAGATGTCTAAATTTAACTAGTAATTAGTAGCTATAATATAGCTGACATCATTCCCAAGGCATTTCTCTCCTCCTAACTCATCCTGTATATTTTAAACTCAATTATTTGAATTTTGTATGTAATTCTATTTTGATATATTTCTATTCTATTATTTTGTTCCCCATATAAAGAGTGGAAAATCTTATACTAATTTAAATAAATTAATATAATTAAATATATTTTTAGATTTATAAACATCCATACTTATGATAATTTCCATTATAAAGTATAATATATATTTTTTATTTTATTAAAATGTTAATAAATGTAGTAAAAGTTTACTTTAGTTAATAAATTCATTGCACTGTTTTTAATGCAGCATTTTTCTTCCTGTGATAAGAAATTCCAACGAAACCTGTAATAAAATCATCAAAGCTCGTTAAAATACTTTTCATAAAAGTTTCTCAAACTATAAAAAAAATTAAATTTTAATATATAGGGTTCTTAAGAACTCCCTTTAACTTTTAAATCATCTGTCGTATTGCAATGGAAGTAATTGGCAGCCGTAGGAAGGTGATCATGGGCAGTCCAATAAATGAGATTTTTAGCACCCTTATGGTAAAATATGGAACTAAAGAAAACTAACTTGAAAACCCACAGAGGCAGGCTAAAAAGTCAAATTACGAAATGTAAGAACACTGCTTAATTAGTACAAAACAAAATGTGGTTTGGCAGAAATACTTACAGGAAAGAGCAGAAAAGACTAAAAACATAGCAAATGTTTATGTACAAAACAACACAGATGAAATGCTACTCAACCAATCTGCTATGTAATCTCTTGTACAGTGTTCAAAGTGTGCACCATTGGTGACAATGCACTTCTGGATTTGGGGCAGAATGTCATCTCTAACAGCATGCAGCATTGCAGGGATTATAGAATTGCAGGTATTGATGATGCATTCCTTTAAATCTGTCATGGTGGAAAGTACCATAGCATACACTTGATCTTCTGTGTATCCCAAAAGAGGAAGTCATCAGTGTAAAGTTGAATGACTGTGACAGCCATTCTGAACAACCACCATACTCAATAACTCTGTTGCCAAATATCAGAAATTGGTTTTCTGCTGACAATTTCTTAGCCTTTTCTGCTCTTTCCTGAAAGGTATTTCTGCTAAACCAAATATTGCTTTGAGTACAAAATGATAAATAATCTCTCATTTTGTAATTGGACTTTTCTGCCCATCTCTGCTAGTTCCGAGTTAGTTTTCTTTAGTTCCGTATTTCACCACTAGAATGTTAAAATCACATACAATGGACTGTGCATAATGTGACAGTCACTTTCCTATAAGTGCCAATTACTTCCACAGTGCTGACAGGTGGTTTAAGTTATAAAGGGTTATGGGCTTTCCTAAGAACCCCGTATTAAACTTTTTCATAATTAAAATAATTATTATAAACAAACTCCATTAGAAGACTTACTTTATATGGTGCTCTATTAGCTGAAGTCCAAAGTGACGAACTACGGGTGGATTTTCAATCGACGACAAAAGTAATCCGCAATGCGCACAGAGTGGCGAAGTCTCTTTAAAATTTTCACATATCTACAATTATAAAGTTTATTTTCATTACAAAACATATTATCTTATACTACAATATATAAAATGTCATAATAAAATAAAACCAATTGTGATAAAACCTAGATTAATAATAAAGCCATTTATAAATAGAACAATTATCAGAATCTAAATTTTCAAAATTTAAAACATTACACAATTTCAAGGTTTAGATTATTAAATTTAAAGAATGTTAACTTATTAATTACCATATTCTTAATTCTTTAATAATCAAACTAGAGAAAACAACACATTAAACCAATGAAATTTGAAGTTTTACTTAAAACATTTATTCACTTTTTTGTCAAAGAATCTTTCAGTGTAAATAACCTACTGAAAAATTAAACTAATGTTAACCCATTTGCTGCCTGTGAAAATAATTATTTTCAATTTTAACTGACCGACAGAACATTCCAAAACATGCGAAACTCCAGTGAGACTGGATCATTAATATCAATTCGATTTCGGATAAAGAAATAGTCTGCAGGAGGAAAATCCAAGAAACAGAACAGCTTACTTCCATAATCCTATATTTTGTCTAAAATTTTTAAGCTTTGTTACTGGCAGAGGGACCTTTGTATCAATAAACTCAAGCAATCCAATGTTAAGCATCACTACAAAATGAGTAAAAAGTCTAACTGTATAACAAGCATGAATTTCCTTTACCCAAGATTTAGATCAAATGAGATCTAAATTTTTGGATAAAGAATTCACACACAATCAAATAAATAAAAATTCCAAAAACTGAAATTAAGTTTTGTTCAAATTTATCCACAGCCTTTCTAAACCAATTCTTATCTATTTATGATCAGTGCAGCAATCTGAGCATTCAAAGAAAGAGGAGAAAACAAGTAACCAATCTATTTCTCCACTAAATAGCCAGAATACCAAGTCAATAACATGGTAGAGAATGTGGAAAGCCAATAGGCAAGTAAATACAGAGGGCTGGCTCTTGCACACTCTTCATTTCGAAAATATCAAAGATGTATTAATTTTGTTAATATAGTTACATGGGAAGTCATGCGTGAAGAATCGGGTGGAGCCTTTTTGTTAACCTTGAAAATCATTTTCTGTCATTAGTAGTAAAAGCGATTGTCAATGTCAACAAAAATGATTCCACTCAATTCTCCATACATGCCTTCTTATATAAATGCATTAAAAAAATTAATATATCTTCAATACTTTTAAAATGAAAATGTTGCAAGGAACTTTTGACTCATCCTATATAATCCATCATTGTATTTGGGAGTTATATTTAATTTATGTAGTCGTATCTGTTCTATTTTTTTAATAGAATTATCCATGCAAACTCTATTATTGAAAGCCCCAAAGACGCACGTGGATGGAACTTTCAAGCAGTGCGAGAAATCTATGTACCAGTGCCAACACCTATGAATAAAAAAGTGATCGGCATCTCCAGAAATTTCCCAATGGCCCTATCCATTCCTGCCTGAAAACAATGTCATAATCTTCTTTGTTAGATAGAAAGCCCAAAGAATAAATAGTGAAAAAGTTTGTGGAAAGACAATTTCCACATTAGAGAGGTAAGGCAACAGGATTGAACAGCATACCAATATATATCCAAAAACTTTTAGCCAATGTAAGGATTGAGTGATTAATTAGACTGATAGGTTACTCAAGGGAAAGGATCTGGCAAATAGATAAAATAACTAGGTCATACCATTATATAATGGAAAATGGGATGCCATTAACTATGAGAGACGCGAAACTAACAAGAACTGTAAACTATTGGAAAGAATTATAAAAAGTACATTGAGAAAAAGGATTAATATAAGTAGTAATTAGTCTAGATCTATGCCAGGTAGATCAATTTAATTAAGTTTTCTAAGTATACAAAACACGCTTTAAAAATTTATTATGTTATAAATGTATGTCCATGTTGTCCCAAATACTGGTAATACTCACATAGGTTTAAAAATATTAGGCTTAATTAACTAAGTAGTCTGTAGAATTTTTTCAGATATTTTACTAGTCCTTGGGCTTAAAAAAGGTTAAAAATGCTATATTAGACAATTTATTACAGAAAAATTAGTAAGGATTTACAAATAATAATTGCAGATTTGGAAAATCAGAGAACCTTGATGTATCTTATTCACAGATAATACAAGTTTGATTAATGAATAAGAAATAGTAAGGAAGAACTAGAAAGAGCTTTTGGTAAAGATGCAAGGTTGAACAAGTAGTAGGAAGAAAACATAACTTGTGGAATTTGGCTTGTAAAAATAGAGAAAAAATTAGACTTTGTAATAAGACAGTTAAAAAAATTAACAGATTGAAATATTTGGGATCACATTTACAGGTAAACAGAGAATTACATTGAGATTACAAATGGGATAAATATAGGACAGCAAGAGTGAGGCTACTGAGTTTCTTTGTAATAGAAAAATCAAGAATTACATTTAAAAGGAAATTTTATGGATTGCATTTAAACCTACAAACACATGTATCAAAACATCCAAGAACAACAAAAGGATTGATTGGAAGAGTACAGATGCCAAGACAAACTGTTGAGTAAACTGTGAAAACAGATAAAGGTAAAGTTCAACTGAAAGTAGTCAAGTTCAATAAAGACAGGAAATAAACTGAGGAAAATAGGATCGGTTAATCAAATTACAAAGCAATAAGACACGACATCATCAATAAAAAAAATTGGGAACTTGGATTTAAAAGAAGAAATTAATGTCATATTTTATTACAAAAAAATAAACAGAGAAACAAGAATAATTAAATACAACTGTAAACAAGAGTGGCAATTTCCTTTTATCTTTCAAAGATGCTGAATATTTACTAGACTTATAATTTCCCTCAGAGCAATAGGATCGTCGATCCGCCAACTTCAACCCATCACAACTCTTTGTCATTTAAGATAACTGTGATTTAGAACACCACAAGCAACATTCTAGTCATTTCAATGCAGGATAATCGTAAACAATAATCAGCTTACTTCCATAAAAATTTTTTTGTCAGGGACCGTACAATTCTAAGAACATCAGAGTATTCTCTAGCCAGATCATTCCGAAATTATTCAGATTACTACAACCCTTTGGAGATAATGACAAATCTCACGGATATAATTCAGAATAATGTTTTAAACATTTTTGTTTCAAAATACAATCCGGTAACTTTGAATAGCTACTCTTAAGGGACCGGCAATTAGATGGCATTGCTTCATCGGTTCTTTTCTGACGGGTAAAACTGCACATTTTTCTCGACGCTACCTAATTTGTATGCAAGGGATACCACAACTTAATAGAATATTTTGTTAATTTTTTTAGTGTTTTGTCCAAAAATAGAAAATATCACATGACAAATCGACGGGAATAAATTACGGCCAACTGAAGTCAAGTAAGGCAATAAAAATTCAATTGCGAAATCTAAAAACGAGCGACATCAACAAAAACGAAATGGTGCAAGAATGTGCAGAAAATTTTGGTACCAAACAAGAAATTTCTGATAAAGTTTTAAGTGCTAACTTAATACATTAGCATATTAATGCACGTATAGACAATATGCTCAGTTTATCACCTAAAACATTTGTAAAATGAGAATATTGGCTATATTTATAAATTAATTATCGTAAATTTTAAATCAGTTATCCAATTTAGTTTTGTACAGTTTTTGTTTCATATAACTCTATTAATAAAGTTAATATAATCTTCTTCTCACAATTTGAAAACATTTTGATTAGCTTTACAGTAAATGTTTTAAATTTAAACTTTGGATAACAGATACACATTTTAAAGCAGTTTTTTGTTACCATTTCCAACGGACACACCACCATCCCACTCAACAGTCTCGATGCCAGTCACCACTGGGTTGAAGACAAACTGGCAGGGCAAACAAAGTTTAAAAAGTTCCATCATGTCCAGGCATGGACAGCAAAAAGAACACCTACACCAATAAAAAAAATGGGATGGAGCAGATGGGAAAGACAGGCACAATGAGACGTCGGCATTACCTCCAAGCACACGCGCACTGATCAGAACCGGCACATCTCCCAGTCAAGAGGCATAGGGAAAGAAGGCGAAAGACAGGCACATTGCATCAAAATGTCCAGAGAAGACACGGCGGGGAACAATGTATCAAACCACAGCGTGCCACAGAACAGGCGGAGAATTCGGCCGATAACGGTAGACCAGAATGACGAAATCCAGCATGGCTCGCTCGGTCGGGACGAGAGAGCTCGACCATTATGGATTTAACTGGTTCGTACATTTCGTCGAAAGCGGGAGTTTTTACGTAACAAAGCGACGGTCCACGAGTCTAGCAAATCCGATGGAGACAATTCAAAGATTTCGGAGTTTTCCGAGCGATCGTCGACCGCGGAAAGTCGTCTTTTACCCGAAGATAGCATTTACTTTTGGTAAATTTTACTTAAAAGTGAGATCGGCCGAATACGTAAGTTCCACGCGCACGTAGAATCGCACTCGTAAACAAAAATCTCGTAAAGCGTGACCCGGCTACACCGACGAACGACGGAGAAAACCGATAAGCCGGCCGAGTTACCCGATAAGCTTCTCCTCTCCGTTCCTGGCCGATCGACGGATTCATGATGGTCTCCACCGCCTCAAACAGTTTCTCCGCTTCTAATTTCTCTCCCTCCATTTCGGCCATTCGAAGTTGGGTCCGGACGCCGGTTCGAACGTCCAACCGCTTCGATCGCCCCCTCTGCCGCCAAAAGTTCGAATTGCCCGGGAGGACGGACGTTCATCACTTATCGTAGAAACGCAATGGCGATTTTCTCCTACCGTTTGGAATAGAAAAATACCGTACGTACGATAGAAAGGTGCATTCCCCTTTTTTTTTTTTTTTTTTTTTTTTTTTTTAACTTTTGGTGGAGTGTTATTCAGACGACGGCGGATCCGGGATCGAATGTCGGAAGATCGGGATCCGCGTCCCTCTCTGATATTTTTGTTTTCTCTCTTGTTCGGCAGAAATACGATAAAGGCTACGGCTGACAGCTCTGAAAATTTTGAGTTGGACTTCCGGTGCTGGGAGGACACGCAGCGATCCCAACGGCGTGCGAAAAATTCCGGATCGGATGGGAATGGCGATTTCATACGTACGTCGCCGACCACGAAAATACGTTCCGTTCCATTTCTTGGCTGATAAATCGATTGCAAATACCCTAAAAAAATTATTTGCGTTAATTTTTTATTACTATTTTGTTTATTTGTTATATACTTCCTGAATTCATTCGTTTGCATATTTTTTTTTTTTTTTTTATCTGAATTCGGCCGAAAAAGAAAAATTGATAAATTTCTAGGTGGCGCCTGTATCCGCTACGTCAGCTTGCCATCTGGATGATTATTATTATATTGAACTATTTCTGTATTTTACTTTGTCTTATTGCTAAATGTTATTTTAAGTTGTCGCGTTATAATTTATTCTTTATATTAGAACAAATTGTAAAAATTATTAATGCAAATTCATTTTATAATAATAAATTTAATAATTAGAAAGAATATATTAAACTTTGCCTAACTGTTACACTGGTACAAGATTTTACATGAAAACTAAAGAAATGAAGTGAAAAGTTTTCTAAATATGAAAACTAAAAAAACAGGTTGAGTAGTTTTTTGAGAATAGAATTATTTATAATTGTAATTTACCCGAGAAATTTCTGAACTGAAAATAATTTATAACCTGAAAAAAAAAAATTAAACACCACAAATTATTTGTAATCTTAATTTAATGGACATCTAAAGTTAATTTTGTGATCAAGATTTCTCTTGAAAAATTAATTTACTTAAAATTTAATTGGAATAAAGTTGCCAAATTCCAACCTCTTTCAGATAATTTTATTATCCTCTTCATACATAAGTTAGATATAAAATACCAAGTTAGGTTTTAAAATACCAAAAATTAAAAACCACAACTTTAAGCAAATTACAAGATTACTTAAACTGGAATTTTGTTTCTGGTTACCAAAAACCTGACCAACAATTTATTGACGAGTTCCAAAATATCAAAAATTAAATCGAGAATTATCATCAGCCGTCGCGAAACTTTATTCCTGCACTTACATGCAGAAATATGTCTTACTTTAGATAAACTGAAGAAAACAGTGGAAACACTTAAATAAACTGTAACCTAAAAACCTTTTCAAAATAATTTCAATGTTATATTATTTTGTGTACCTGAATATCAATCAAGAAAATTAATTTCAGTATTGACAATAAAACTATTACACGACAAATTATTTATATCCTGAAAAATTATTTGTGATCTTAATTTACTCGAAATGTACTTAAATTATAAAAATGTATTAATTAAATTAAATAATAATTTGTAATCTTACTCGAAAAATTAATTTTGTGAATTTCATGAGCTGTATTTATCATACAAAAAATATAATTTTGGATGTTGGAAATTTTCATAGTAAGGTATATAAATTTTTTTTAACTCTTTCCGCCCTGTGGGCACTAAGAGGACCTCTTTTAGTAGGCCCATTATGGGTTCGGCCAGGCCCACAATGGGGCGACCGGGTGGTGAGGGACGGGGCCCGACATATCCAAACGGACCACCCCCCGAAAAATTCCTGGGGATTATTCGACCCGTTCGGATTCGATCCATAGTAAGGTATATGAACTTTTATTTAATTTATATAAAAAGTACGATATAATACAAGAGAGGGCAAATTTAATTTTTTAAACTTAACCGAAACAATATATAACATAAAAAGTTCCATCATTTGACATTGAAAAGTTGGGAGTACCTAAATCCTCAAATATTGGCAAAAAATGGACAGATAGAAATTTTTATTCTCTTAATGCAACTACAATTATTTAGACATCGAACTTCTTTGGATGTCTAAGATTGGATAATATTTTAAAAAATTGTTATTACCACAAATATTTTAAAAAGAAATGTTCTTTTTGCAATATTCTATCTTACGAACAATTCTTAAACAAAAAATAGCTATTTTCAAAATGAATACATTGTATAGGTATTTAATAAATAAGTAAGAAATATAATTTAAATAATTATTATATTGAACTATTTCTGTATTAGAACAAATTGTAAAAATTATTAATGCAAATTAATTTAATAATTAGAAAGAATATATTAAACTTTGCCTTACTGTTATATTATTATTTCAAGTTGTCCCGTTTTAATTTACTTTCTATATTAGAACAAATTGTAAAATTTATTATTGCAAATTAATAATTAGAAAGAATATATTAAACTTTGTCTTTTTGTTATAACATTATTTCAAATTGTTGTGTTTTAATTTACTCGACAAATTTTTATTTTAAAAATTACCAGTGCAACTTATTTTCTAATAATAAAATATTATTTCAAATTGTCATGTTTTAAATTTACTGAAATATTCTCAACCGCGATATTTTTAAATTTAAGTAAAAATAAAAAGTAATTTTTCATTAGAAGTTTCAACACGATGAATTGCAAGTATATATCTAGTTGATATATTTTAAAAAGAAATTTAGTTACCAGCCTGCAAAAATTGAATCATTTTAACTTACTCAATAAATTTTTATCCATTTAATAATTAATACAGAAACTTTACCTTATTGTCAAAATAAAATGAATTTAATTCAAATTTGTAATTAGAAAATTAATTTTGTGATCAAATATTGTTAAAATAAAATGAATTTAATTCAAATTTGTAATTAGAAAATTAATTTTGTGATCAAATATTGTTAAAATAAAATTAATTTAATTCAAATTTATAAAAACATTTAATAATTAATTTAAATTTGTGATCAGTATGTCTCATGAAATTAATTTTGTGATCAGTGCTACTCAAACCACTACTACTCATATAGCCTTCTCGGTGATATTCGAAAATCGCGAGCAGATATGGAAAGCTTAGGGGGCGAAGACTCGACTAATTATATAAGAACTTCCGGCAGAGACCGAAAGTCGTGTAAAAGTGGTGTAAAATTAAAAATACGATTAAAAATTGCAGCTCGGCATTACGACCATGTCACAGTAATTAATTGCTCGTTAAAATTTAAAAAATAAAGATAAAACTAAGTTTAAAATGTTAAAGTAGTAGCGAAGTTTGTAGATTCAAATTTCAATTTCTCTATTGTTTTTTTTTCCCCACGAGAAGAATGTCATCAACATGTCTGTCTTCACGCATAATGTCACCAGATCTGTATCTACGTGCAGACATAATTTTTATAGGGGAAAAAAAAAACTAAAAAAGGTGTGTACAGTAGAACCCCCTATAACACGGTAGATACGTTCCGTGTTATATGAATCCGTGTTGTACGAGTCACTTAAATACCTGAGCCAATCACAGCCCGGCACGTGTGCAGTTAGGGGCTACGGCTGTTTGAAAGGTTTTCTTCCATAAAATTAATCGACTCTAGACTAATCAGACTCAACATTTTCAAATCATGTATAATTTTTTGGGGAATAATCCATATAAATTATGCTATAAACAAATAACTGTAGGATTACTTACCGAGTGTGCACCGTTCGACGACGCCATTGCTTAACCTCTTCTCTCCCTTACACACACACAGACATACATACAGTAGACCCCCCTATAACACAAGTTCATATGACACAAATTCGTATAATACGGCTAAAAAATTGCGATCGGGTTCATATAACACGCTAAAAGAGACTCGTATAACACGGCAAAACGTCATCGCCGACTCGTGTCGTGACAGGATTGGTCGAATCTGGACCGATAGCGGATATTGTACAAACCCTTGAGTTTAAACTAGCACTGGACCTACTAAAAAAACATTTATTATTCAACGGCCATAAAAATTATATTTTTATTAATGATGTCTCCAAAGTTAAGTTATTTTTCTGCGAAAAATTCGCTGATCAGGAAACACGCGCCCGCCGTTTGATGAGCCGCTCCGCAATGAAAACAAGCTTAAACAAGAGAAAGGAAATTCAAGTAGATAACGCAAACACTGCCAAAAATTGTTATCCAACAACGCACCCTTTCATTGGTCGAATTGATCTGAATGAGGTAACCAATTGTCACTCTTCCTAAACTGATGTAAAAACAGGTAATAATAAAGACTAGCAGAGAAAACAGAAAAATTGTCTACCGGGAATTTCTCTTAAGCTTCAAAGCGGGTGAACAATATCGTGCTTCCCAAACATTATCATCCGTTCATACAGAAAACAACCCCCGATTTTTTTTTTTTTTTTTTTTTGAATTTCTCGATGTTTCAAGCTCCTCTGAATCCAAAAATGCAAAAATCTTCAGGGGGGTTCATTTTTGACCAATCGCCGTACTTTCCCTCTGTTATATATAACAGCCAGAAGAGTAATTGAGAAAAGTTGGATTACTCTAATTATATTGGAACTGGTAAGGAATTATGGTTTAGGGTTTATTAAAAAGAATATGAACCCCCCAAAAAGCACCCCCCCAAAAAAATCCAAATTACACCAAACACAATTGACTGTGTCCTCTAGTTAATAAATATGCAATAAATAAATAAATAAATAATTTAATTTCCTACCTATATTATAGCATTTACATCCAAGAATTCACCCATTACATGCACCTACAAAAATCAAGAAAAATTACATTATCTAGAAGCCCAATAAAAAATTTTAACATTATCGTTTAGTGTTTATACTTAGATTTTAATACTAAATTTAAAAAATAAAATTAAGTTTTAAAGTTTGTTAAAATTATTTCTAAATTTACAAATTCTTGAAAAAAGTTTCCAAGAATTCATTCATTAAATGACGTGATCTATAATTTCATATTGGTAGTATGTAGCGCCATCTAGGTGTGGTTAATTGAATTATTATGTTAATTACAGTGGTACCTCGGTATACGTCTGCTTTAGAATACGTCCTGTTTGGACTAAACAAATTTTGCTCAGTATACGACTTTTGTTCGGTATATGACTTAATTCAATTATACGCTCCATCTATGAACAAGTAGCACTATCAGTGTACTAGACCAGACTAGGGTGCTTTAGACCAGCGGTCGGCAACCTTTCTGACCTCACGGACCATAAACTCACAATTTTAAATCCCGCGGACCACTATCATAAAGATTTTTAAACGATACAAAATCTGTACTATAATAATGATCATAAAAGTTCAATTTTACTCTATTAATATGAAACTCGCGTGTTTAATTATAACAAATTAACGCAAGCCTAAAGTCCATTGCTGCTTGTTTAAAATAAGTTCATGGATTCTTAGCGATTTTCCACGAAAGACGACTATCGCACTCACAATATTGTTTATTGTTCATTATTTATTGATAGCAGTCACTTCGTATGTGGTTTTAGATTCGAATAAAAACCCCAACGAGTGAAAAAAAGCAACTAAGCATTTTGCATTTCTTTCGTAATACAGAGTGAACATAAAGTCTCTATACATTTCTGTGAAAACGCAAATTTATTAAACATCTACCATACACACTGCAACATGTATCACATTAGGACCACAAATCAGTACATCTCTATGTGATTGCCCTCCAAGTCTAGGCACAGCCGCCAGCGTTCTTCCACAGACTGAAACACGCTGTTCAACATAGCTGGTGAAATTTTTTCGCCACTGCGTCTGTAATTCGTTGTTTCAAGTGCGGTATGCTGTTGATCTTCACCCGGTACACCTGCGACTTGATAAACCCCCATGCAAAGAAATCTAAGGGAGTCAGGTCTGGTGAGCGAGGGGCCCGCAGTCTTTGTGAACGATGACCAATCCATCTACTAGGGAAAGTTTTATTCAGGTAATCACGGACATCCGATGCAAAATGGGGTGTACCGCAAAAGTGAATGTGTGGTTAGGGATCAAGAAGACCAGGGTCTATGGACCGTTTATGTTTGCAGAGACAACAGTTACCGAACACACATACCGCGACATGTTGAAACAATTTTTGGAGCTACGGTTGCTACAAGATGGGATTAAGGACTCAGTTGTTTTTCAGCAGGATGGGGCACCACTCCATTTTGCATCGGATGTCCGTGATTACCTGAATAAAACATTTCCTGGTAGATGGATTGGTCATGGTTCACAAAGGCTGTGGGCCCCTCTCTCAACAGACCTGACTCCCTTAGATTTCTTTGCGTGGGGGTTTATCAAGTCGCAGGTGTACCGGGTGAAGATCAACAGCATACCGCACTTGAAACAACGAATTACAGACGCAGTGGCGAAAAAATTTCACCAGCTATGTTGAACAGCGTGTTTCAGTCTGTGGAAGAACGCTGGCGGCTGTGCCTAGACTTGGAGGGCAATCACATAGAGATGTACTGATTTGTGGTCCTAATGTGATACATGTTGCAGTGTATATGGTAGATGTTTAATAAATTTGCGTTTTCACAGAAATGTACCTCACATAACCTTCAGTTGATCAATGTCCAAATTTCTCTACGGACCACCAAAATTTTTTCGCGGACCATTGATGGCCCGCGGACCACCGGTTGCCGACCATTGCTCTAGACCAGACTAGACGTTCGCGGTGCCACGGCCTATAACTTTGTTAAATTTCTTCTGATTTTAATTTTTAAGTTATCGACCGTGGCACCGCGAACGTCTAGTCTGGTCTAGAGCAATGGTCGGCAACCGGTGGTCCGCGGGCCATCAATGGTCCGCGAGGAACATACTTTTGCGCCTGGTCAGTGATGCATGAGAATGTAGAAACAATTTTGATACTCTGGACTGTGCTTTTAAACAGATTTTTAGTATAAATACAGTAAACCATTATAACATCATACTCATTAGTTACAATTTTAAAACTTTTATTATAAAATCTGCTTTAGTATTCACTAATACAGAAACTGAAATTGGTGAATACTAATTTCAGTTTCTATACAGCAGATAAGTTTCTATACAGTGGATATATATATATATATTTTTTATATTATATTTATAAAACTGAGGTAATTATATGAATTAGAATTAATAGAATTTAAATAATAATTGTCATCTCTTATCAGTTTAAAATTATTTTTATAAATGGTAATGTATTTGGTTCTTATTTCTAATATTTTAAAAATTTTTTCAGAGAATTTAAATTACTTGAAAAGAATCAAATTCCATAATTGTAGTTATTTAAATGATGAAGGTTTAGAAATGTTAGACCTTGTGAAAGACACATTAGAACACTTGGAAATAACAAGTTGTGGAAATGTTACAAATAAAGGACTGACACCTCTGAAGAATTTAAAGTAAGATTTCTTAAATTTCTATTTTAAACAAATTATAAAGTAAGAGAAAATCATTTAAATTGCATTTTAAATGACTTCTATAACAGTTTTCATCTTAATATCCAATTACATCATTTTAATTTTAGTTATTAAACTTTCATGTTAGGTTTACATTTAAATTTGATATTGTAGCTGTGCAAGCTAACTTCTTTTCATTTAGTAAATAGAAATATTTTAACAAATATATAATATACTAGTTGACCCGGCCAAGCGTTGTTGTGGCTCAAAATGTATCTATTATAAATGTACAACACTTCCCCCGTGGGGGAAATTTCAAAAAAATCCCTTCTTAGTGTACATTCTCTTGACATACCTATTAAAACGCAAAAAACCGCATACAAAATAGTATAAATAGAAGCAGAGTTCTTTACGGTAAGCCTTAATCCTGTCCCTTTCCCCGCTGGGGAATATCGAAAAATCCCTTTTAGTGTATATTCTGTTGACGTAACCTATTAAAACGCAATTAAAAACGCAAAAAAACGCATGCAAAATAGTATAAATAGAAGCCGAGTTCTTCACAGTAAGCCTTAATCCTGTCCCTCTTTCCCCAGTGGGGGGAATTTCGACATGTATATTATATAAAAACACGTGCGTATTCGAATGCAACGTTGTGTCAAAATTTCAAAGGAATCGGTAGGAACAAACGAACGTTATATTTTATTTATATAGATAGATAGAAAATGATCTGGTTTAGTCCGTTCTCACAGAAAAACAATGCCTGACAGAAAAGCAAACTTAGGTCGTCGGAAGTTAGCGCCATCTGTTGGACATAAAAGCCTTAATCCTAGATGTTATCTTTTAATTTATATGAATGTTTAACGGAATAATATATAGCCTATGTCCATCCTGAAGGTCCATTCTAAATATTAGTGAAAGAATTTTTGAAACCGGATGAGTAGTTTTGGAGATTACCTGTTACAACCAAACTTAGTTACCTCTTTATATATATATTATTATATATTTTTTTTTAACTCTTTCCGCCCTGTGGGCACTAAGAGGGCCTCTTTTAGTAGGCCCATTATGGGTTCGGCCAGGCCCACAATGGGGCGACCGGGTGGTGAGGGACGGGGCCCGACATATTCGAACGGACCACTCCCCGAAAAATTCCTGAGGATTATTCGACCCGTTCGGATTCGATCCCGGGTCCCCCAGAGCGGTAGGCTGCCACCTTTGCCGCTCGGCCATCCGGCCGTCTACCTCTCTATATATTAGTATAGATATAGATATAGATTGAATTAGAAATTTGTATATAAATTTTTAAGAATTTTATCCTAAGTATACACTGCTTAATGATGATTATATATTCCCAGAAATACATCATTAAGCAAACTTCGTTGAATGTACGGTACATAGACAAACCTTATGTGGCATAGTTTACGACTCATATAGGCTATACATAACACAATGAGGAATATTTGTGTCTAAATAGATCTAAACATAGACAAGGTATGGGCAGTTATAAATTTTTCAGTTTCATTATAGCGTTATGGGACCTCCATTGTATACATGGTCTGTTGATAATCAAAACACTGCTAAATGGCACATATCTATATTAATTGAAATTATTAACTGAAAACTATTTCATAAATTGCAGCATCATATATATGAGTACATAAATACACTAATCATCAGGGTATAGTCATAAATCAAAAGGTGCCAGGGTGTTAATTAGTACCCCGAGTTTGAATCATCACTGTCTATGGAGACAGTGATGATTCACCATTCATCACCACTCATCACCATATGGAGGTTATCACCATAAAAAAAAAATTATTTTGATGGTGGCACCTTCATTTTTTGATGATTTCTCAAAGAATTGTGTATATGCACAACATACCTTTTGGTGCAATATCTGCAAAATGGCTAAAATATTACAAAAATGACATATATTTGTATTCAGTGCAAAAAACTGTGCAAGAAGTAATTTTCTGTTTTTTTAGTTAAGTCTAAAGACCAACCTATATGTTCAGAAAGTATATGGCTTTTTCCCTGCTTTAAAAAAGTACCAGGGCACAACTACAGTGCTGCCTATAATATTATGTATATTTTATTTATTTATTTTTATATATGAAATTTGGTGGTCTCGAGGACAATATATGCCATCCCCCTACAACGAATACCAATAATAATAACAAAAACTTTAAAAAATTAAAAGCTAGTGGCTTTCTTTCTTCAGTAACACATCACACAAAGAACAGTTGATTTATGAATATTTTATTAAAGGTAATGCATTTTGGGTCTTAGTGACCCCTCTTCAGTCCTTAGAATAGTTGGTTGTCGGTTACAATTGACATGAGAGTATGTTGGGTTATTGACTTGGTAATCAGTTTACTAAACTGACGTTTTAAATAGAAAAACTTGTAAGAATAACTAAACAAAACATTTTATGCGTGTGACATACTGCTCATTTTATCCTTTGTTCACTATGGCTTAGACCAAGCATTATATATAACAAGATTATAAAAAGTAAAGGAAAAGATAAATGAAAAACATATTTTTCATTTTCCAGATCTTAATTAAACAGTAAATTTTCATTTTTTAAACTATTTGTTCGTATAATCAAATTGGATTTTATCAGTAGATTCCTTACTATTAAGTAGTCTACACACGTATAAATTCCGATTTGTAGACCATAAATAATTTAAGCTGTAATTGTTGTTTCCAGAAAAAAAAATATAGCGTACCTTCATTGTTATTTAAATAATGTAAAGATTTTTTAGCGTTAATAATAATTTTATATCAATTTTTCCGTAAGGTAATTAATATATTTTATTATTATTTTTTTTTTAAATAGAAACTTGAAGTATCTGTTGTTGTTCGATCTTCCAGAAATAGTAAACAGAGAAGCTTGTGTGGAAGACTTGAGAAATTCTCTTCCCGGATGCGAAATACACTTTCCTGCGCCAGAAAAGCAATAAAGTGCTAAATTATCGATTAATCTTGCAAGTAGCGCTTAAACATTCTTCGTGAGTTCAAAAGGAAACAAATAAATAATTATTTTTATTATTATTTACTAACTATGATTTGATAATGATTATTCAATAAATTCGATGCAGTCTATTGACTTTTATTCTTCGCGTACACAAACGCATTGTCGTCGTTAACCGTCCGCGATCGACAGTTTGAAATTGCGTCGATAAGGGTCCGGTTTCAAATTCGATCGTTGTGATGTCGAATTTCCTCTCTCACTACCCAGTGTCTCATTCTGTTCCCGGCCAAACCCACGATGGGATCGATTAAAAGGTCCCGTTAGCATTCACAGTGCGTAAAAGTAGAGTCGTTCCATACCAGATCAATCAACTGATCAATAATTTTGATCCTCTGCTGCCACTGATACATTGTTGCAACAACGTGCTACTGTACGTGAGAAAAATGGAAATCTCTTTTTCTCTCAATCCAGCGGGTTTACAACGGATTAATGGGAAAATAGTTACATATCAAATATACCATTATAGAATTCACAAGCAGTTTTGTAAATATAATCGCATTCAGAAAAAAGAAAAGAAAAATCAGTACAGTATCAAGAAGCGCCAGTAACACGGCGTACGCAGCACTTTTTACTAGGATATCATGCTCATTCTGTGATGAAAATTTGGATATAAGCTTATGAAATGTCTGAATTTATATGGGGCCGGGAGGAGGAAGGAGCGCCAATAAAGTGTCGTGCCCCGGACGTCAGTTATGTTCGCTACGCCACTGGCATTAGCTTAGCTAGCCCCAATTATACCGTTACGATAGACTTGACCCGCAACGGGGTCGGTCAGAAGGGGTGAGGAATGGAAAGCCCCCGTAATAAATAGAGGGTGAAGACGGGTAACATTTTACATTGCGCCCATTTGGCTGATATAATTTGTTATACTGCTTCAAATTAATGTAAAAATATCAGTAATTAGACTACACAACAGTATAAAAAATCTATTTCAATTTAAATGCTTGTAATTGTTTATAAAATGTTTATTGTAAATTGTTTATAAACATAAAAATGTTTATAATAAACAACTTTTTAAAAAATTTTCATTAAATGATTATCCCAGGAATATCCTCAGTAAGTGGTACAACTCATGTTTAAACTATATATTTAATGTAAAAAACGAGGTAAAAAATACAACTTATATAAAATTTCCTTATATGATCAAGTTATTTGAAAAATATAAACCACTTTCTAAAGAATTTTCTGTATGTATAGTGGCCAGTCAAAAAAACAAGATGTCCAGTATGATTAACTTTGTGAATAGTGGAGAAAAAAAGGCGCCGGAAGACCAACTAGGAACCGCAGGAGTAGTCTATAGGTTGTCTGGTACCTGTCCAACTCCAAATGTTTACATCGGGGAAACAGGGAAAAAGCTTGAAATAAGGATAAAGGAACACGAAGCGGCGATCAGATTAAGAAGAAAAGAGTCAGCGTTGTTACTACACCGTAATGAATTTAATTGTAATATAAATAATAATAATGTAAAAATATTATATAAAAAAGAAAATTGTACCGAAAGACGAATAATAGAACATTTTTGTATCATCGCACATGTAAATGCTCTGAATTTGAATACCGGCATAGCTGTCGATGCATGCTGGGATAGATTTGCTTGACAAAAGGAATGCAACGATTGATATTTTGATGGTTCCACTGAAGAGGAATGCGTTTGGAATATATTAATTGTAAGAAAGAAAATAGAATAAAACTGGTAATAATGAAAGACTAAGGTCTCTTTTCATCATTGATTCGTCTATTTAAACTCTAACTTAATCCGACTTCGAGGAACGATAAAAGTAGTTTTTACTTGTTTTAAAACTGAAAATAATTATATTTTTAGTATTTTATTGGGCAAGATTCTAGATGTTTATGAGGGGGTCGAAACCTTGACAGGGCGTTAGAGCATATTAATACAAACAAAAAAATTCTAATAAACTATGGGTGTACGGGCGACCCTTCGCGAGATATAGCCCTCGAAAGATGCGCCTACGTCAGTTCCGGCCTCGCTATCGCGATCGGGAGTCGCGTCGCTTGCCGTTAAAATTGCTTTTAGAAGACGTTTCCCCCCTTTTTTACTTCGTTCACGAACTACCATGAATCGATCACTAGTTTAGCACTTGGCGGCGTGTGGTGGCGCCCGTACGAGAGGTCAGTCGGGCCGCCATGTTCGCTGCCATAAGTAACATTTATTTTTCGTCTCCGGTCCAAAAATAGGGTACCGTTGAACTCGTCTCGGTTCCCTGAGTTCAAATATATAATCAAAGTCCTGAAATTCCATAGGGAGAAATCTATAGTACTCCCAATAGGGCTTGCTGCCTGTTAAACGCGCGATAGGCTTAGCGGAGAAAGCGTCATCAGTTCCGACGTCGATAGTCATTTTGGGGGGGCCTATATCTCGCGAAGGGTCGCCCTTACACCCATGGTTTATTAGACTCTTTTGTCCCTATTAATATGTTCTAACGCCCTGTCAAGGTCCCAACCCCCTCATAAACATCTAGAATTGCGCCTTTTATTGGGTATACCGATCCCATTGTTTTAATTATTGAATTTATATATTTTCATTTATATATGACGTATTTGTGTATAGTACAACATCTCTAATCTAAGATAGGCAATGTATCATTCTTTGACGCATCTTCACCAGTGACGTCAGTACTAACTAACAGCTTTAAATAGAGGAATTTGCTGCCATTTTCTTGTCAAAATAGTAATAGAAGACAGAGGAAATACTGGAAATCGAAAAAATGGCTGAAACGATGAATGAAGATACTTGTGTATTCCTTACATTTCAGTCGACGATATCAAGTATAGATGAAACTTATTGTAAGTATCAAATAATAATTTATTCTGTACAAAACTTGTTCGTATGCCAGCGATCGAACGATCGATCGATCGATCATCGTGTGAACTTTGCGTGTTTCTTGATTTTGGCTCGATCGATCTTTCGTTCACTTAAGTTAATTCTAGTTATAACAATTCGCTGATGATCGATTTAATTCTTATTTGTTTTATTGTGTAATGGAGCATGCATACTTGCCAACCTTTTGAATGGGAAATCGGTAGAAACACGCTGACAGCATAAAATGAAAGAAAATTATTTATTAACATTGATATTGCGCAATGCTTCTATTAAATACCTTCAATAAGCAAAATTGAATTTTATAGTACCTCCTGTTATGCGCCTTTGTGCGACGTTTTCGCTGTCTTTTGTTACAGTGTACTCGTGACAGTTTCTATCAGTCAGTTTATTGACTTTCACTGCAATTATTAAGGACAATGATATTTCCGATTGTGATTTACTTCCTATCTCTGTCTTACTTTTTCTTATCATACTGAATATCTTTTCCTTTTGCTACACAGCAATACAGGAGAGGTATTGCAATGCTGTGTGAAAAATCATCTCTTAAAATTTCACATGTATACATATTTCTTATATGTAAGCTCACGGGTGTACGAGTGGCAAAGCAGAAGAGACAACTGCCCTCACATATTGATAACACCGATGGTCTCGATTCAATAACTCGTAAATTCCAGAAACCAACTTTTTTGGAAGGAACAAAAATCTAGCGACGAGTTGCATAACTTTTCCGACAAAAACTTAAAATCGAGTATGGCGCCATCTGTTACGAGATTTTATTTTAATCGATCGATCGCAATTCTTTCCCTCTGTTAAAAAATTAACACAAATGATTTTATTTATTTATACTTCAAATTATATTTTAGAACAAAAGTAGAATAAAATATAACAATAACTAGACATTTATAACGAAATTAATAATGAAAATATTGATAAAAATATGAAATAATTCTCAAACAATTAAAGTGGAGTATTTACTTTTCAGTGGAAGAATTCTACGATCAGCAACTTCAGAAAGAACGAAAATTTCAAGTGTTGAGTCTAACTGAACCTGTATCGCCTCCTACTTATTGTTCAACCCCAATACCCAGAAACGACGATAGCGATTTAGACGAATTACGCAGACGTATTGAAGGTATACCCACAGAGGACGATAGCGATTTAGACGAATTACGCAGACGTATTGAAGGTATACCCACAGAAGACGATAGCGATTTAGACGAATTACGCAGACGTATTGAAGGTATACCCACAGAGGACGATAGCGATTTAGACGAATTACGCAGACGTATTAAAAGTATACTCAGAGAGGACGATAGCGATTTAGACGAATTACGCAGACGTATTGAAGGTATACCCACAGAGGACGATAGCGATTTAGACGAATTACGCAGACGTATTGAAGGTATACCCACAGAGGACGATAGCGATTTAGACGAATTACGCAGACGTATTGAAGGTATACCCACAGAGGACGATAGCGATTTAGACGAATTACGCAGACGTATTGAAGGTATACCCACAGAGGACGATAGCGATTTAGACGAATTACGCAGACGTATTGAAGGTATACCCACAGAGGACGATAGCGATTTAGACGAATTACGCAGACGTATTGAAGGTATACCCACAGAGGACGATAGCGATTTAGACGAATTACGCAGACGTATTGAAGGTATACCCACAGAGGACGATAGCGATTTAGACGAATTACGCAGACGTATTGAAGGTATACCCACAGAGGACGATAGCGATTTAGACGAATTACGCAGACGTATTGAAGGTATACCCACAGAGGACGATAGCGATTTAGACGAATTACGCAGACGTATTGAAGGTATACCCACAGAGGACGATAGCGATTTAGACGAATTACGCAGACGTATTGAAGGTATACCCACAGAGGACGATAGCGATTTAGACGAATTACGCAGACGTATTGAAGGTATACCCACAGAGGACGATAGCGATTTAGACGAATTACGCAGACGTATTGAAGGTATACCCACAGAGGACGATAGCGATTTAGACGAATTACGCAGACGTATTAAAAGTATACTCAGAGAGGACGATAGCGATTTAGACGAATTACGCAGACGTATTGAAGGTATACCCACAGAGGACGATAGCGATTTAGACGAATTACGCAGACGTATTGAAGGTATACCCACAGAGGACGATAGCGATTTAGACGAATTACGCAGACGTATTGAAGGTATACCCACAGAGGACGATAGCGATTTAGACGAATTACGCAGACGTATTGAAGGTATACCCACAGAGGACGATAGCGATTTAGACGAATTACGCAGACGTATTAAAAGTATACTCAGAGAGGACGATAGCGATTTAGACGAATTACGCAGACGTATTGAAGGTATACCCACAGAGGACGATAGCGATTTAGACGAATTACGCAGACGTATTGAAGGTATACCCACAGAGGACGATAGCGATTTAGACGAATTACGCAGACGTATTGAAGGTATACCCACAGAGGACGATAGCGATTTAGACGAATTACGCAGACGTATTGAAGGTATACCCACAGAGGACGATAGCGATTTAGACGAATTACGCAGACGTATTGAAGGTATACCCACAGAGGACGATAGCGATTTAGACGAATTACGCAGACGTATTGAAGGTATACCCACAGAGGACGATAGCGATTTAGACGAATTACGCAGACGTATTGAAGGTATACCCACAGAGGACGATAGCGATTTAGACGAATTACGCAGACGTATTGAAGGTATACCCACAGAGGACGATAGCGATTTAGACGAATTACGCAGACGTATTAAAAGTATACTCAGAGAGGACGATAGCGATTTAGACGAATTACGCAGACGTATTGAAGGTATACCCACAGAGGACGATAGCGATTTAGACGAATTACGCAGACGTATTAAAAGTATACTCAGAGAGGACGATAGCGATTTAGACGAATTACGCAGACGTATTGAAGGTATACCCACAGAGGACGATAGCGATTTAGACGAATTACGCAGACGTATTAAAAGTATACTCAGAGAGGACGATAGCGATTTAGACGAATTACGCAGACGTATTGAAGGTATACCCACAGAGGACGATAGCGATTTAGACGAATTACGCAGACGTATTAAAAGTATACTCAGAGAGGACGATAGCGATTTAGACGAATTACGCAGACGTATTGAAGGTATACCCACAGAGGACGATAGCGATTTAGACGAATTACGCAGACGTATTGAAGGTATACCCACAGAGGACGATAGCGATTTAGACGAATTACGCAGACGTATTAAAAGTATACTCAGAGAGGACGATAGCGATTTAGACGAATTACGCAGACGTATTGAAGGTATACCCACAGAGGACGATAGCGATTTAGACGAATTACGCAGACGTATTGAAGGTATACCCACAGAGGACGATAGCGATTTAGACGAATTACGCAGACGTATTAAAAGTATACCCACAGAGGACGATAGCGATTTAGACGAATTATTAAAATATTTTGAAAGTTTCTAGTCCGAGTTAGCACGTGAAGGAAATTCGGATAATGAAGAACAGAAGAAAACGAAAACAAACGATAACGTGGCAAATGTCAAACGAAGATTTTTTCAGTTCATGCAATCGAAAGGGAAACGTCCAAATTCAAGCTGTGAAGCCGTACTCGATTCAGACAGTCCTTCAACATCTGCAAGCGTGGAATAAAAAAGCAATGTCCATATTCTCGTAGCGGATGGTTCAATTCCCAGAAATTCATTGCCCTCACGAATCTAACTTTCACTGTTCTTTACAAAGCAATGTTCAGTTACTTAAGATATGTTGTAGTTAGTGTTACTGATATATTAAATGTATAACTTTTGTAAGTTTTGCTATTTTATATTTTATTTCGTGCTTAGAAATAATTTATATGCCATTTAGTAAGAAGAAATTAACAATTATCTATACTGGCTTATTAAATAACTAACAGATGAGCCAGGCGTTGCTCGGACAAAGAATAAAAACAAACATTAATTAAGATTATTTCGTACTTCTAACCCTTCTATTATATTATAGTATTTGATCTATATAACTATAAAGGGTATATTACATAAGGCTACTCCTCTACTTCCGATTTCTAGTCGCCCGATTTTTTCAGTCGCAAAAATAAAACTGATTGTTTCAGTACAAGAGCATACACTTGCGACTGAACAATCGCAGCGATTAAAAAATTGCAGCCGGTGCTATTTTCGCTCTAGACGCGACTGTCGCTCTACCCAATGAATCACACAGACAGGTATGGATGTATATCCACTTGCGTTTTCAAGCAGTCTGCAGTCTTGTTCTGGTAATTATATGTTACTAGCTGACCCGGCCACACGTTGTTGTGGCTCAAAATGTGGCTATTATAAATGTATAACACTTCCCCCGTGAGGGAAATTTCAAAAAATCCCTTCTTAGTGTAATTCTCTTGACGTATCTATTAAAACGCAATCAAAACCGCATACAAAATAGTATAAATAGAAGCAGAGTTCTTTACGGTAAGCCTTAATCCTGTCCCTTTCCCCGCTGGGGAATATCGAAAAATCCCTTTTAGTGTATATTCTGTTGACGTAACCTATTAAAACGCAATTAAAAACGCAAAAAAACGCATGCAAAATAGTATAAATAGAAGCCGAGTTCTTCACAGTAAGCCTTAATCCTGTCCCTCTCCTCCAGTAGGGGGAATTTCGACGTGTATATTATATAAAAACACGTGCGTATTCGAATGCAACGTGGTGTCAAAATTTCAAAGGAATCGGTAGGAACAAACGAACGTTATATTTTATTTATATAGATAGATAGAAAATGATCTGGTTTAGTCCGTTCTCACAGAAAAACAATGCCTCACAGAAAAGCAAACTTAGGCCGTCGGAAGTTAGCGCCATCTGTTGGACATAAAAGCCTTAATTCATATATAAATATATTTTTGAAAGGGGGAAATAGTGGTCTTCACATATGCCAGAAACCTTCGCGGGAATGTATTAAACAACTTCCCAAAGTTTCATGGCGATCGGATAAATGGTGTAGTAATGCATGAAGGACAAACAGACAGCCAGACAGACATACATTCGTTTTTATATATATAGATTGATGGACCAATTATTTCCACCAATTTTTTTATTTAAAATTGGTTAGATTGATCACTCGGTGCGATAAACCGTTACGTAAGATAAATAATATAGCACTTGATTTATGTAACTACAAAGATTAAGGAACATTAAAACGAAAACAGTATAAAGAGTTTGGTCATTTTAGCCTAGTATTGTCACGTTTATCGCGATACTCGGATGGTACGAAATGTCGCAGTTTCATTGTAAGTCAAATACACACCAATTGAAAACACGATATCTTAAAAAATTGAAGATATCATATTTTTTCCTAATGTTATCTCAAGAAACTGTTCCACTCACAGCCTAGTATCAAACGGTAATCTGCCAACCAAATCAAATTTAGCAAAAAATAAACCAAATATTTCAGCATCCTCAAAAAGTACTTAAAATTTGTGCAGTCTGATAACTTCGTAATTTTCTTATTCGAATGCCACCATAACGCTGCTCTGATATAAAGAAGGTACTATTGCGGAAGGGGTTGACCTTCTCCCGGAAACGATGATGGCCAACGACTATTAATTGATACTGGTCTATAGTATACTGGCACAGTAAAGTGACTTTCATCCAACACTTGACTAGTTTTCCATCTTTTATTCAGTTAGTACGCCATGTACAGATGCGTTTCGGGAGTTTGTCCCTCCTCAGCTAACTAAACACGAAAACAGGCACAAAGTAACATAAGAAACACTACATATTTAAATTTAAGCTAAACATACAAATTATTTCATAACCAGTAAAACATACCTCAAATTGAATCATACGCCCACAAACAGCATTTAGTGGATTGACAGGTGACGATAGAGGTTGTATAACGATTATTGTAGTATTTACAGACACAGCTCCCGTACATCTGTCACGACAACACAGTCGGGTTCCTTTAATTTTGAAAATAACAGTGAACTACTTTATACATACAATAAAACTGCGTTTATGATACACCAATGCATCTACAATTTTGTTGTTCCCAATACAGAAGTCAATAGTCGTATCTATGATCGACACAAACGAGTACGAGAGTTATGTATAAGCAAAAGAACATGCCTCAAAACTGATCAAGTGAAGTATGAGTTGGTTTGACATGTAGCACGCCTAATAACACAGTATTTAAATATACGAGTTATAAAATTAAATTATTGAGACAGAAATTAGACATTATCAATAATTAGCTTATCTATAGTGTATGGCATAGAACACAGTATAAAATCACGATAAGTATTGCGTTCTTTCAGACACATTTTATAAACCACTATTCCGACACTTCTATCTTGTTAATCAATTTGCATATATATCAGCATGCAGCAATATCACACTTTGAATTCTAACGTGAATTATTAAAGAAAATTATTGCTAAAAATACATTCAAAGTTTTATACATAATGAAAGCATCATACAGGACATTAAGCAATTTGAATTAACGTGCAATAATAACCAATAATCAACCAATCATAATATTTTCATCCAATTTTCACTGACTCTAACGCTTAGATTCCTGTTTATACAATTCTGATGTTTATTTCTTAATATTTTTACACTCTCTTTAAATTTTTGATCATATGCTTTCTCTTCAGTGTGTAAAATCTGTATGTTTGATTTGTCGATATTACAGTTGTTGATTACGCAATGGTCACGAAAAACAGAGTTTAAGCGGTTGTATTTTAAGTCTGATATATGCTCTGTGACATGTATTTTTAGTTTGCGTTTAGTCTCGCCTATGTACAAGTACAAGCTATTAGTTTTGCGTGTACAGGGTATTCTATATACTATATTTTTCATTTCTTTCTTATTTACTTTTTGTTTTCTTGTACTTTGTTTAGCGGTCAATCTAGAGATTAAATTTTTATAGTTTGGGGCCAATTTTATATTATTTTACCGTATCTCTTTATCCATTTTTTCGTGCATATTTTTTATGTATGAAAAACTTAGATATTTAACTTTTGATTTTGTTTTTTCTTTCTTACTTGGTATTTTAATAATGTTGTGTTTTCTTTGTTGCCACTCATTGATTAATCTGGTAGGGTAATCTGGTAAATTTTTTCTTTAGATGATTTATATGTTTATTTTTATTTATTTCTTCGCTAGTTCTGGTTTGTATTATTTTTATATTTCATATAAAAAACATTCTTTTTAATATGCAAAGGTATATTAGAGTGATAATTTATTGTGGTTTCGATCGAACATGGTTTTTTAAAAAATTCAAATGTTAACTTGTTTTCTTAGTGATTACGACATCAAGATCGAGATAAATTTTAACTTTAAATTTAAAGTTAAAATTTATAACGCTCCAGAACAAGCAGTCCGTTAAAGAAAGAATCATTTCGATTTGTTCTCCCGAAGAAGGCGTTTGGAATTAAAATTAGAAAGCTGCATTTTGTAAAGGTTGATAGAAGTCGAGACGGAAACTTTATTAAAACTGTTTCGGTATTTAAACAATAGTAGCCACCATTTTAAAAAACACGAGGGTCATTCTAAAAGTAAAGAACGTTTGTCTCTCTAGATATTTTTATTTAAGATAATGAAACAAAACTTATTGTACAACACACATGATACCTTAGCTATTTTTCTGCGTAGTCTCCATACAAATTTAAACATTTGTCAAAGCGTATCACCAGCTTTTCTATACCTTCTGCACGCTCAGTTACCGCCAAGTTCTTGAACCAGTGATTAACGGCTTCTTTCAGTTTGTTGTCACTTCCGTAGTGATTCCATACCAATAAAGGCTTCAATTTGGAGAAAAGATGGTAATCACTCCGAGCCATGTCCTGGCTCGAAGTCCAGCAACACGCAGATGTGGGTTATTGCTGCTGCGTTGACGAAGAACTTGCTTATGCAGTTTAAGTGTGAAGTTTTTGAACATTTTCCTTATAGCCAGGACTTGGCTCGGAGTGATTACCATTTTTTTTCCAAATTGAAGACTTTTTCAAGATTATTTCAAGATTCCCAGAAATAAACACTCCTTCGGATGACAGTAAACCGGAAGGCAAAATTGTAAATGTTGCCAACAGGGTGCAGACTAGGTCAAGAGGGTCGAGCGGTCGCGAAGAGTCGTATGCGGGCGATAGGCACTGAGACAGACTCTACGGTTACAAGGAACCGTTTATTTCACACGAAAGAAGCTTACAAGATTTCCGCGATATTGGAAGTTTTAGGTCGGCAGCAGCCTCCTGGTCTTTAATATAGTCCCATTTTGAAGGAGTGTCCCTGGGTCGCAAATGGCCAGTTCCCTCGACGTCTCGACGACTCCGGGACGATGCGGTCGACCTCCGTTGATGGAAAGATGTCGATCCCAGATCGGGAGAAGGAGACGAAGATGGGCACGAGACACACCCACAACAATAGATCCGTCACTTGGATCTTTCGGGAGAAAAAGCCGTCGCGTCCTTGAATTTTCAGGTTTTATCCGTTTTCCTCCGATTCCACTTTCCGATTGGTCTCTCCGCGTCACCTGGTGACAATTCGAAACCTTTCGGGGGCGCGGGAGAGGTCAAAATCGAAATTTAATTCGATTCCCATTCGGAGATAGACGATCTGCGTTTTTCTATTGTTCTATTGTTTAAAAGTTCGCGTCGTTTTCATTAAGAAAAACTATTTCTAACTTCTATTTTTTTTCTAAAAAAAAATAACTTTTTTCCTAAAAACAAATGATTTTAACGCGACTTTCAGTGAGGTTCGGACCTGTCCAGAGCTTCACAAAATAGTTCATTGTTTAAAGCTACTTTTGATGTTTTAATAACAGTCTAGTATAAAGCCACACGAGCTACAGACTCCTCTCGCATACCAGTGAAAGTGAAGTAATAACAGTCTAATGCGATCCTGGTAATATCCTAATGGCCATTTTTAAAATAATTAAGTTGTTTATAAAATTGATGGAACGTTGTCATAACGTGACTTCCCTCTCCCTCCCACCCACTCGACCTTCAACCACCAAAATTTTATAGCATCGATTCCTCTATTATACAAATCTCCATGCAAAATTTCAGAAAGTTTCGACCAAAAGCACGGGAGTTATTAAGCTTTAAATCGAGTGAACAAAATTCTGCCCTCCCACACACAATTTGAGGCTTTTCTTTGCATTTCTTGACATTTCAAAGTCCCACGTAATGTTGAAAAGTGGGGTCATTTTTGAATCGATTACCCTCCATTATATGTAACATAGGAAAAAGTAAACACTACAACATGTATCCCTTCGCGTTACGCCCTCTCCCAGTGGCCGAGTAAATAAAAACCACCGAACAGTGATAGTTGGTCGCGGCCCCCTCAGTGGCCAAACGGTTCTGTTTGCTGGTAGTACGGTCGTTGGTTCGTGCCTCGCCTGGACGGGGCTGGCCACAAAGTTTTCTGGGTTTTCTCCACGTCTCTAACGCCTATATTGAGGCCAGTTACCCTTAAAAGATCTTCTGGTAGGCATTTTCCACGGCTCTTCTGCGAGTAATTTCGTATGGTCAAGCAGAAAGCTTCAGCCGGCTCTTCCGAGGATAAGCGACTACGCAATAACCTCCACATTAACGTCGATATTAAAAAGAAAGACTTGGTCGCCGGTTCGAGCCTGGTCAACTGACCAGTCAAGAAAAGTTTTCGGGATTTTCTTCAAGTTTGTAAAACTGAAATACGGGTTCCCGAATGAAAGTCCTCCCGGGAGGCATCGCCCACGTGTTTTGTTGCCATATACAAATAACCAATTCCTCCGCCTAACCGATTAACTTTCGGCTTATAACCGAAAGCAAGAACATAATAGAAACACAATGCAATTAATTGCTAAATTAACAGACCGTGTCCTGGAGAAAATTGAAAATCTATTTTCAAAATTCCTGATTGGGTTCGAGGTAAATCTTTTCTTTTGACCACCGATCCGTTCGGAAACGATTCCGAAAACAAATTTAGCGTTTGGATAAAGAAATTTCTCACACCCAATATAACGGAATATAGATTCAAAACATCTGGCCAATACGAAATCGCCAGTTGTGGCACATTACCCGACGAATTTTATAAATATGGCTTCTTATACAACGGAAGTTTAATTATATTTTTTGTAAACGGAAGTTTCTTCAGCGAATACAAGGAAGAAAAAAGAATCGCCAAATATAGTTTGATGACAAAAGAAACGTCGAAGGTGAAAGAGCTAGACGACGGTTACTTTTTCAACGACAACCTGATCTTCTTTTACGCGGACGAGTATGGCGTCTGGACTTGCTACTACACTCGAAATAGCGCGTATGTAGTGTTGAGGATCGATCCGAAGAGTATGGCCATTTTGTCGAAGCAGTTGTTCCCGCCGATTGCTAGTTATACAGGTTTTTCGTCGCATCTGGCAGAATTTACTGCGTCTTAGATCAGAAAGACGAGATTAATTTTTTATCGGATTTCTTCTCCAGAGACAATCAAAACGTTTCTGTAAATTTCTACCCCGATGAATTCGCTCGTCACCGTTATTTTTTCTCTTACAATTATAAAAGTCGATATCTTTATGTTTATGACGAAAACATATTTATGAGACACAAATTATATTTTAATTGTTCGAATTAATGTTAATCATTTCAATTGAAATTCTGTTATTTTGATTAAATATTTACAAATAATATCCTTTTCTTTTCAATTTAATATCATTTGCATATTTTAAAATTTGTCACTAGAAAATGATTCTAATAAATTCTATTCAATATCAGACTTCGAATTCATTTTCTTTTGAAAACCCTTTCGGCCCTCTAAGAGCCGGTATCCGACTCCGACCTTACCCTTTATTTTACTTTCAGGCGCGATCCCACGACTAACAACAAGTGTTCAGTGGTTAATATCATACTGATATCTACATTTATCGAAGTGTCTGTTTTCTAAGAAATTTCTTTAAAATCCGTTAAGGCCACAGTAAAATTTATACAATTTCTGCGACCGGGATGCTATGGAATTGATCTGGTCACAGTCTCGCTTTTCATATGTTAAAAATTCAAAGTTTATTTTCCGACTATCGCCAAAAAATAAATAATAGAAAGTGGACACGAAGTGGAAAAAACCTTCGCTCTACACAATTGTAACAAAAAACTGAAAACTGTAATATCTGGATTTTGTGAATACGTCTTCATAAATTTCGACATAATTGAACGCGAGAAAAATACATTTATTTTCGATCAGTTTATTAACAAAATCATTACGTAACAGCTGAATTTTGAATATAATTACGAAAAAGTTCAGAGTCAGTATGTGCAGAATTTACCTTTTATTTTTTACCTTTACCATACACTTTGAAAAAGCTTTAAAGATGGTTGGTTCTGAGCCACCTCTCAAGCTCGTAGTTTTACCTGTTCTATCAAAACACGATTCTTCAAAATGTCTGAGCACAGAACCTGGTGTATGTGTAAGTGTAGTAAAAATTTTAGTATCAAAATACTGTTGTTACATTTCTTGCCAAAGATGGCACTGTAGATAACTGAAAGCATTTGTAAATTTGTTAAAATAAGAATAAAAAAATAATAAAGTTTTTAGTGTAAGCTGTAAGCTCTAGTAACAGCTACACTAATTATGTAATCTTATCATGCGCCATTTAAATTCAGTGGTGCTGAAGCGAAGGCATCTATCTATCTGCGGAGTTGGCATCCACGCTCGAGATAGCAACTGACAGCCTTATATTCTAGAACTTCGGGTCTCACCAGGTTAATTTTCAATTAAGTGCTTGAATATAAGGAATTTACCTCTGACACTTATCACATGTGTATCGAGTCGATGGGATTTCGTGCTAATTTTAGTTGCACCACGCTGTGTTACCATTATAGGACAATCGTTGCATTTTATAGAAAAAACCAGGCCATTCGCCATCCCACCACGTCCTCATAGTAACACCGTCTCCTGAAAATAAAATCTTTTACCTGAATTTTATGAAAGTGAAATATATTCTTATAAACTTGTTTGCTGATTTCTGCTTTACAAATTTCGCTTTCTACTTAAATGATTATTGAGACTTTTGTTTAAACTTGACGCAGGATGACGGTTAAGTGAAATAAACTAAATGTCATAATAAAAACTAAATTAGGAATAAACTTATTCATAAAAATTTAATGTTATAAACGAACTCGTATATCTTGTGTACCAAAGCCCCTTTAGCCGCCATTCAAAATTATCGAGTGGCGTTTTCACTTCCCAAGACGAGGACCTAGAAGATTGGATTTTGGGAAGTAGTGTTGGTGTTATGTGACGGGGTTGTTTACAGCTGTGATGCGTGATATGTAAATGAATGAATGTGATGAACAAATTAAATAATGATTCAATTTTGAATGATATCGTGAGGGGTGTTTGTAAGGAAATGTTGTAATGAATATATATATAACATAAAATCTTCAATTAATTAAATACGCGATAACAAAAGCATTAAATAATACACTTAACCGATGATGAGTATGCCGTGATCAAAATGGTGAAAACTCTTTACCAAGGTCTGGTAATTGCAATTGTTGAACTGATCCAGATGGACATAAATTTGTGATATTTTACTGCTATGTATCAATTACTCTTGTACCAATTAATGTGATATCAATGATATATATGACTTGTAATATCAATCGTGTATTTGTATGGACTTGTTCCCTGGTCCCACTCCAGATACTTACAATAGAAACGTGCTCCCGGGCCCAAGAATATTCTTACGAAGTATAGCAACGAGAATTTGAAAGTAATAAGAAATGAATCGCGTAACTATACCGATGAGTTTTCGACTTGTAATATCAATCGTGTGTTTGTACGAATGTCTCATGGACTTGTCACCGAGTCTCACGCCAGATACTTACTTTAATTAGAAGCAGTGAGTATTGTAAAAGTATCAGTAATTAGACTACACAACAGTATGAAACATCTATTTCAATTTAAATGTTTATAATTTTAATTGATATATGACGTATTTGTGTACAGTACAACATCTCTAATCTAAGATAGGCAATGTATCATTCTTTCACGCATCTTTACCAGTGACGTCAGCACTAACAGTATTAAATAGATGAATTTGCTGCCATTTTTTTGTCAAAATAATAGAAAACAGAGGAAAAAACTGGAAATCGAAAAAATGTCTGAAACGATGAATGAAGATACAAGTGCATTCCTCACATATCAGGACACGATATCAAGTATAGATGAAAGTTATTTTAAGTATCAAATAATAATTTATTCTGTACAAAACTTGTTCGTATGCCAGCGATCGAACGATCGATCATCGTGTGAACTTTGCGTGCTTCTTGATTTTGGCTCGATCGATCTTCCGTTCACTTAACTTAATTCTAGTTAAAAAATCTAACACCAATGATTTTATTTATTTATACTTCAAATTATATTTTAGAACAGAAGTAGAATAAAATATAACAATAGCTAGACATTTATAACGAAATTAATAATGACAACATTAATAAAAATATGAAATAATTCTCAAACAATTAAAGTGGAGTATTTACTTTTCAGTGGCAGAAATCTACGATCAGCAACTTCAGAAAGAACGAAAATTTCAAGTGTTGAGTCTAACTGAACCTGTATCGCCTCCTACTCATTGTTCAACCCCAATACCCAGATACGACGATTTTGACGAATTACACAGACGTTTTGAAGATATGCCCACAGACGACGACAGCGATTTAGAGGAATTATTAAGATATTTTGAATGTTCCTGGTCCGAGTTCGCATGTGAAGGAAATTTAGATAATGAAGAACAGAAGAAAACGAAAACAAACGATAACGTGGAAAATATCAAACGAAGTTTTATTCAGTTCTTAGAATCGAGAGGGAAACGATATAAGCTATAAATTCGTACTCGATTCAGACAGTCGTTCAACATCTGTAAACGTGGAATAAAAAAAGCAATGTCCATATTCTCGTAGCGGATGGTCCAATTCCCAGAAATTCATTGCCCTCACAAATCTAACTTTCACTGTTCTTTACAAGGCAGTGATGATTCACCATTCATCACTGCTCATCACCATGATTCAAACTCACCATTCATCACTGCTCATCACCATGATTCAAACTCACCATTCATCATTGCTCATCACCATGATTCAAACTCACCATTCATCACCATATGGAGGTGCCACTGTAGGAAACCCGTTCTGAAACAGCGGATTCCACCCCGTCAGTTCGTCTCACAAAATCAAAAAACAGTCAGATAATCCACACAAAATAACTTTAATCTAAACTCAGGGACCACCACTTCGTCCTTCCTCTCTCTCTTGTGTCCCGAACTCCTCTCACCGTACCTCTTCCCGCTTTTTTTCTCCCTTCCTTTTTATGGTTCTTTGTCTATATTTATTATCCCCTTTTACAACCCTTTATTACCGCGTGTAGGTGGATTGCACCCTTTCCGACCAAACCGCAAGTGAGGGAGGACGAGAAGGTCCGATATCACTACAGCCACCATTAAAAAAAATTATTTTGATGGTGGCACCTCCATTTTTTGATGATTTCTCAAAGAATTGTGTATATGCACAACATACCTTTTGGTGCAATATCTGCAGAATGGCTAAAATATTACAAAAATGACATATATTTGTATTCAGTGCAAAAAACTGTGCAGGAAGTAATTTTCTGTTTTTTAGTCAAGTCTAAAAACCAACCTATATGTTCAGAAAGTATATGGCTTTTTCTCTGCTTTAAAAAAGTACCAGGGCACAACTACAGTGCTGCCTATAATATAATATATAAAAATAAATAAATAAAATATACATGAAATTTGGTGGTCTCGAGGACAATATATGCCATCCCCCTACAACGAATACCAATAATAATAACAAAAACTTTATAGAATTAAAAGTTAGTGGCTTTCTTTCTTCAGTAACACAACACACAAAGAACAGTTGATTTATGAATATTTGAAAGGAAATGCATTTTGAGTCTTAGTGACCCCTCTTCAGTCCTTAGAATGGTTGGTTGTTGGTTACAATTGACATGAGAGTATGTTGGGTAATTGACTTAGTAATCAGTTTACTAAACTGACGTTTTAAATACAAAAACTTGTAAGAATAACTAAACAAAACATTTTATTCATGTGACATACTGCTCAATTTATCCTTTGTTCACTATGGATTAGACCAAGCATTATATATGATAACAAGATTATCTTTTCCTTTACTTTTTATAAATGAAAAACATATTTTTCATTTTTCAGATCTTAATTATACAATAAATTGTCATATTTTAAAATATTTGTTCGTATAATCAAATTGGATTTTATCAGATTCCTTACTATTAAGTAGTCTACACGTATAAATTCTGATTTGTAGACCATAAATATAAGCTGTAATTGTTGTTTCCAGAAAAAAATATATAGCGTACCTTCATTGTTATTTGGATAATGTAAAGATTTTTTAGCGTTAATAATAATTTTATATCAATTTTTCCGTAAGGTAATTAATATATTTTATTATTATTATTTTTTTAAATAGAAACTTGAAGTATCTGTTGTTGTTCGATCTTCCAGAAATAGTAAACAGAGAAGCTTGTGTGGAAGACTTGAGAAATTCTCTTCCCGGATGCGAAATACACTTTCCTGCGCCAGAAAAGCAATAAAGTGCTAAATTATCGATTAATCTTGCAAGTAGCGCTTAAACATTCTTCGTGAGTTCAAAAGGAAACAAATAAATAATTATTTTTATTATTATTTACTAACTATGGTTTGATAATGATTATTCAATAAATTCGATGCAGTCTATTGACTTTTATTCTTCGCGTACACAAACGCATTGTCGTCGTTAACCGTCCGCGATCGACAGTTTGACATTGCGTCGATAAGGGTCCGGTTTCAAATTCGATCGTTGTGATGTCGAATTTCCTCTCTCACTACCCAGTGTCTCATTCTGTTCCCGGCCAAACCCACGATGGGATAGATTAAAATGTCCTGTTAGCATTCACAGTGCGTAAAAGCAGAGTCGTTCCATATCACATCAATCAACTGATCAATAATTTTGATCCTCTGCTGCCACTGATACATTGTTGCAACAATGCGGTACGTGAGAAAAATGGAAATCTCTTTTTCTCTCAATCCAGCGGGTTTACAACAGATTAATGGGAAAAATAGTTACATATCAAATATACCATTACAGAATACACAAGTAGTTTTATAAATATAATCGCATTCAGAAAAAAAAAGAAAAATCAGTATCAAGAAGCGCCAGTAACACGGCGTACGCAACACTTTTTACTACGATCTCATGCTCATTCCGTGATGAAAATTTGGATATAAGCTTACGAAATGTCTGAATTTATATAGGGCCGAAGGGCGTCAATAAATTGTCGTGCCCCGGACGCCAGTCATGTTTGCTACGCCACTGGCATTAGCTCATAGCAGGCCCCAATTATACCCGTAACGATAGACTTGACCCGCTACGAGGTCGATAAAAAGGGTGAGGAATGGAAAGCCTCCGTAATAAATGGAGGGTGAAAACGGGTAACATTTTACATTGCGCTCATTTGGCTGATATAATTTGTTGTACTGCTTCAAATTAATGTAAAAATATCAGCAATTAGACTACACAACAGTATTAAAAAAAATCTATTTCAATTTAAATGCTTATAATTGTTTATAAAATGTTTATCGTAAATTGTTTATAAACATAAAAAAATGTTTATTATAAACAACTTTTTAAAAAATTTTTATTAAATGATTATCCCAGGAATATCCTTATTAAGTCGTATAACTCACGTTTAAACTATAAATTTAATGTAAAAAAACGAGGAAAAAATCAGACTAAGTTAAAGTAGTTTTACTTGTTTTAAAACTAAAAATAATTATATATTTTTAGTATTTTATTGGGTATACCGATCCCATTGTTCTAATTACTAAATTTATATATTTTAATTGATATATGACGTATTTGTGCACAGTACAACATTTCTAATCTAAAATAGGCAATGTATCATTCTTTGACGCATCTTTACCAGTGACGTCAGTACTAACAGCTTTAAATAGAGGAATTTGCTGCCATTTTCTTGTCAAAATAATAATAGAAGACAGAAGAAAACACTGGAAATCGAAAAAATGGCTGAAACGATGAATGAAGATAACAGGACATTCCTTACATTTGAGCCGACGATATCAAGTATAGATGAAACTTATTGTAAGTATTAAATAATAGTTTATTCTGTACAAAAATTGTTCGTATGCCAGCGATCGAACGATCGATCATCCTGTGAACTTTGCGTGTTTGTTCATTTTGGCTCGATCGATCTTTCGTTCACTTAACTTAATTCTAGTTATAACAATTCGCTGATGATCGATTTAATTCTTATTTGTTCTCGTTTTCATTGTTTCTTTTTATTGTGTAATGGAGCATGCATACTTGCCAACCTTTTGAATGGGGAATCGGTAGAAACACGCTGACAGCATAAAATGAGAGAAAATTATTTATTAACATTGATATTGCGCAATGCTTCTATTAAATACCTTCAATAAGCAAAATTGAATTTTATAGTACCTCCTGTTTTGCGCCTTTGTGCGACGTTTTCGCTGTCTTTTGTTACAGTGTACTCGTGACAGTTTCTATCAGTCAGTTTATTGACTTTCACTGCAATTATTAAGGACAATGATTTTTCCGATTGTGATTTACTTCCTATCTCTGTCTTACTTTTTCTTATCATACTGAATATCTTTTTCTTTTGCTACACAGCAATACAGGAGAGGTATTGCAATGCTATGTGAAAAATCATCTCTCTTAAAATTTCACATGTATACATATTTCTTATATGTAAGCTCAAGGGCGTACGAGTGGCGAAGCAGAAGAGACAACTGCCCTCACATATTGATAACACCGATGGTCTCGATTCAATAACTCGTAAATTCCAAAAACCAACTTTTTGGAAGGAACAAAAATCTAGCAACGAGTTGCATAACTTTTCCGGCAACAACTTAAAATCGAGTATGACGCCATCTGTTACGAGATTTTATTTTAATCGATCGATCGCAATTCTTTCCATCTGTTAAAAAATTAACACAAATGATTTTATTTATTTATACTTCAAATTATATTTTAGAACAAAAGTAGAATAAAATATAACAATAACTAGACATTTATAACGAAATTAATAATGACAATATTGATAAAAATATGAAATAATTCTCAAACAATTAAAGTGGAGTATTTACTTTTCAGTGGAAGAACTCTACGATCAGCAACTTCAGAAAGAACGAAAATTTCAAGTGTTGAGTCTAACTGAACCTGTATCGCCTCCTACTCAATGTTCAACCCCAATACCCAGAGACGACGATTTCGATTTCGACGAATTACGCAGACATTTCGAAGCTATACCCTCAGAGGACGATAGCGATTTAGACGAATTATTAAGAGATTTTGAAAGTTTCTGGTCCGAGTGTGTACTTGAAGGAAATTTGGATAATGAAGAACAGAAGAAAACGAAAACAAACGATAACGTGGCAAATGTCAAACGAAGATTTTTTCAGTTCATGCAATCGAAATGGAAACGTCCAAATTCGAGCTGTGAATCCGTACTCGATTCAGACAATAGTTCAACATCTGTAAACGTCGAATAAAAAAGCAATGTACATATTCTCGTAGCGGATGGTTCAATTCCCAGAAATTCATTGCCCTCACGAATCTAACTTTCACTGTTCTTTACGAAGGAATGTTCAGTTACTTAAGATATGTTGTAGTTAGTGTTACTGATGTATTAAAGGTATAACTTTTGTAAGTTTTGCTATTTTATATTTTATTTCGTGCTTAGAAATGATTTATATGCCATTTAGTAACAAGAAATTAACAATTATCTATACTGGCTTATTAAATAACTAACAGATGAGCCCGGCGTTGCTCGGACAAAAAATAAAAACAAACATTAATTAAGATTATTTCGTACTTCTAACCCTTCTATTATATTATATTATTTGATTTATATAACTAAAAAGGGTATATTACGTAAGGCTTGTCCTCTACTTGCGATTTCTAGTCGCAAAAATAAAACTCATTGTTTCCAGTACAAGTGCATACACTTGCGACTAAACAATCGCAGCCGGTCCTATTTTCGCTCTAGACGGGACTGTCGCTCTACCCAATGAATCACACAGACAGGTATGGACGTATATCCACTTGCGTTTTCATGCAGTCTGCAGTCTTGTTCTGGTCATTATATGTTATTGATGGACCAATTATTTCCACCAATTTTTAATTTAAAATGTGTTAGATTGGTCACTCGGTGCGATAAACCGTTACGTAAGATAAATAATATAGCACTTGATTTATGTAACTACAAAGATTAAGGAACATTAAAACGAAAACAGTATAAAGAGTTTGGTCATTTTAGCCTAATATTGTCACGTATATCGCGATACTCGGATGGTACGAAATGTCGCAGTTTCATTGTAAGTCAAGTACACACCAATTGAAAACACGATATCTTAAAAAATTGAAGATATCATATTTTTTCCTAATGTTATCTCAAGAAACTGTTCTAATCACAGCCTAGTATCAAACGGTAATCTGCCAACCAAATCAAATTTCGCAAAAAATGGACCAAATATTTAAACTTTGCATCCTCGAAAACTACTTAAAACAAATTTGTGCAGGCTGATAACTTCGTAATTTTCTTATTCGAATGCCTCCATAACGCTGCTCTGATATAAAGAAGCGACTATTGCGGGAGGGTTTGACCTTCTCCCAGAAACGAGGATGGCCAACGACTATTAATTAATACTGGTCTGTAGTATACTGGCACAGTGAAGCGACTTTCATTCAACACTTGGCTAGTTTTCCACCTTTTATTCAGTTAGTACGCCATTTACAGATGCGTTTCGGGAGTTTGTCCCTCCTCAGCTAACTAAACACGAAAACAGGCACAAAGTAACATAAAAAACACTACATATTTAAACTTAAGCTAAACATACAAATTATTTCATAACCAGTAAAACACACCTCAAATTGAATCACATGCCCACAAACAGCATTTAGTGGATTGACAGGTGACGATAGAGGTTGTATAACGATTATTGTAGTATTTACAGACACAGCTCCCGTACATCTGTCACGACAACACAGTCGGGTTCCTTTAATTTTGAAAACAACAGTGAACTACTTTATACATACAATAAAACTGCGTTTATGATACACCAATGCATCTACAATTTCGTTGTTCCCAATACAGAAGTCAATAGTCGTATCTATGATCGACACAAACGAGTACGAGAGTTATGTATTAGCAAAAGAACATGCCTCAAAACTGATCAAGTGAAGTATGAGTTAGTTTGACATGTAGCACGCCCAATAACACAGTATTTAAATATAACGAGTTATAAAATTAAATTATTGAGACAGAAGTTACAGACATTATCAATAATTTGCTTACCTATAGTGTATGGCATAGAACACAGTATAAAATCACGATAAGTATTGCATTCTTTCAGACACATTTTATAAACCACTCTCCCGACACTTCTATCTTACGAATCAATTTGCATATATATCAGCATGCAGCAATATCACACTTTGAATTCTAACATAAATTATTAAAGAAAATTATTGCTAAAAATACATTCAAAATTTTATACATAATGAAAGCATCATACAGGACATTAACCAATTTGAATTAACGTGCAATAATAACCAATAATCAACCAATCATAATATTTTCATCCAATTTTCACTGACTCTAACGCTTAGATTCCTGTTTATACAATTCTAATGTTTATTTCTTAATATTTCTACACTCTTTAAATTTTTGATCATATGCTTTCTCTTCAGTGTGTAAAATCTGTATGTTTGATTTGTCGATATTACAGTTGTTGATTACGCAATGGTCACGAAAAACAGAGTTTAAGCGGTTGTATTTTAAGTCTGATATATGCTCTGTGACACGTATTTTTAGTTTGCGTTTAGTCTCGCCTATGTACAAGCTATTAGTTTTGCGTGTACAGGGTATTCTATATACTATATTTTTCATTTCTTTCTTATTTACTTTTTGTTTTCTTGTACTTTGTTTAGCGGTCAATCTAGAGCAGTGTTTCTCAAAGTGGGGCGTACGCTCCACAGGGGGCAATTTGCTGGTTAGAGGGGGCAATTTGAGAATTGACATGAGATAATTTACCCCCTTCGCTATGAGCTTTTTTAACGCAACGCTTTAGGTTACAAATAATATAAAAAAGCAATTTTTTAAATAGAGGATTTTAATTATTTATAATAATTTTTAAGATGGTATCAAAACCTAAACTACACTGGACGAGAAAAAAAATAACGCACCATGAAGGACTTGTTTAATTTGAATAAAAATTGGTCTGTGACATCGTCATAGTTAGACAGGTATATGATTGCAACCATAAAGCAAAAACATACCTTATTGTGCAGTAATGTTCAATACAGTGCAGGCACTAATATCCCGTTGAGCCGCCTCTAGCGCGGATACAAGCTGTGATACGCCTTGGCATGGAGGCATAAAGGTCGCGTAAAATGTTCTGTGTCATATCTGTCCCTGCGTGATGCAACTGGGACTCAAGATGTGTCAGATCCCGCGGCTGTCGCAGCTGGTGTCCCAGGTAGTCCCACACATGTTCTATTAACGATAAATCTGGAGACCGTGCAGGCCAAGGAAGTGTGGCAATGTTACATAGGCATGCTTGGGAGACCACTGCGGTGTGTGGCCGGGCATTATTCTGCTGGAATATGCCTGTCGGAAGCCCTGCCATGAGGGGCAACACATGTGGCCGGAGGATGTATTGCACATATCGTTGGGCTGTGAGGGTAGTACGCATGACAACTAGAGATGTCCGACTGTCGTATGTTATGGCTCCCCACACCATAACACCAGGGGTTGGGCCCGTGTGCCGCTCCACAGTATAGGTTGGGTTGACGCCTTGACCAGCGGGCCGCCATACCCTCACACGGCCATTGTGAGCCCCCAAACAAAAGCGGGATTCGTCGCTGAAGACAACACGCTGCCAGTCGGTAGCTGTCCATGATTGTCATGCAAGACACCACTGCAGACGGAGGTGTTGGTGGGTGGCTGTTAATGGTAGAACACATACTGGGCATTGGGAGACCAATCTGCCTTCTACTAAGTGTCTGGAAATGGTGCGGCTGGATACACGGTTCCGTAACGCAGGTGCTACTGCGGCATGAATGGTAGATGACGAAGCTGTAGGCGCTGTCCGTGCTTGACGTACAATGAGACGATCCTCCCGCCTGGTGGTCTGTCGATAGCGTCCAGAGCCTGTTTGCCATTCATGCGTACCCCTACGTACCCACTGCTCATAACACATCCTAACAGTTCCATCAGAACGGTTCAGATGGCGGCCAATCTGGCGGTATGACAATCCTCCTTCTCTCAATCCAACGATGTGACCTCTCTCAAACTCACTTAACTGAGTGTAAGGCCGTCGAATATGTCGTAGAGGCATGTCTATCACTCAACGAAGTCACAACCATCAACACAAGCGCAGGACATATGCACAAGTCATCACAGTGTGCACCTTTATACCAGACAGAGGAAGCACTTGGATAAGTGAGTCTACCCTCTGGTCGTGATACAACACAAGAACCTGACTCCAAAAGCTAATCATTTACATATCTAGCTATGATGATGCAACATACTAACTTTTATTCAAATCCAACAAGTCCTTCATGGTGCATTATTTTTTTTTTTGTCGTCCAGTGTATGTTATTAGAGTTCGCAAGTACAGTAGAGACTCGTAAATCGGAACCCCGGTAATAGGAATCGCTGGTAATCGGCACGATTTTCAGTCGGACTGTGTCGTGCTGAATCGAACGTTTTTGATACTAAATTTACTTCAAAAGTATAATTTTCCTGTTTTTATATTCTTCGATATATTTATTTTGTTTGTACAAAATGCAGAAATAATTTTTAACGATACGATAGCCTCGATTATTATTATAAAAATTTTCGTTAGGCTTAAAATCGACGAAAATTCAACACGAAGCGACACGCAACGGAGAAAAATTTGAACATCGGACAGGTTAATATATTTTTTCGTACATAAACCGTAATCGGAACAAATCACTAATCTGAACAACCCCAGTCCCCAATTGATTCCGATTTTCGGTTCACTACTGTAACTTTTCAGCTTTTCCCTTTGCTGTATCTCTTGTCGCAGAAATCTTGTATCTTTTAAAGTCGCTAACAACGTTTTTGCAAAATTTTTCTAAGAATTTAACTCTTATATTTTTAACACCTATATGCCGTAATATTTTTAATTGTCTGTCATTTATATGATTAAATGAATTTATTGATACATGTTGTATAAATATAATTTTTACGTATTGAATAATTTTTGTTTATTTTTTAACATTTAACTTTTTATATAAGTTTTTAAAGTTTAAAACTATTGATAATATTTATGAACTAATAAATTGTGCTACTTTTGTTAGTTTGAATATATCTAATAGGAGTGTCTTTGATAAAGGAGTCCATAAGAATTTAATTCCCGCAATCTAATCTTCTGGAATCTTCAGGGCTTGCGTTTATCCCTAGTATTACTTGCGGCAAAATGTATATCTACACAAAAACAATTTTTTCTTAATTTACGTTTACTCTGTCACATTGAATTATTTTTACAAAATTTTATTTTTTTTAGCCCATAAAAAATGAGTGGAACAACAAAAAAGAAAGTTCGTCAATATTCAGAGGAATATCTGAAATATGGATTCATACCAGCAGTTAATGATGAGAGGATGCCGTTTTGCTTAATATGCCAGCAATGTTTGACAAACGAATCTATGAAATTGGGTCGGCTTGAAGCACATTTGAAGGCCAAACACAAGGACTGTATTAATTCAGATTTAAGTTTCTTCAAAACATTGAAGGAAAAGTTCGAGAAAAGGACGACATTACTTCAATATTCACGTCTAGAAATGTAACAAATAGTCGTATCCAAGAGGCTAGTTACCAAATCTCTTTGTTAATTGCTAAATCAGGGAAGAGCCACACAATAGTGGAGAATCTAATAAAGCCCTCTATTTCTGCTTTTATGAAAACCGTTTTAGAAAAAGATGACTAGGGTGTAGTAGCAATGCCTCTTAGTAACAATACTGTCAGCCGAAGGATCGACGAGATGGGCGATGACATTGAAAAACAACTTGTTTTGAAACTAAAAACCAGAAATTTTTCTGTGCAGATGGACGAGTCAACTCTAAGAGACAGTGAGGCCGTTCTTATCACTTATGTTAGATATATTGAACGTGGACAGTTTGCAGAAGAAATGCTATTTTGTAAACAATTAGAAAGGACTACCAAATCGAGAGACATTTACAACATATTCAAATGCTACTTGGATGACAATGAAATTCCCATGAAGAATGTTATTTCGTGTGCTGCAGATGGTGCCCCAAATATGATGGGCAAGAAAAATGGTTGTTTACAATTGATGAAAGCTGACAATCCAGAAATGACCCTTATTCACTGCGTTATTCATAAAGAAAACTTGGTGGCTAAAAACATGTCTCCTATCCTCCATGAAACACTAAATGCAGTTATCAAATGCATTAACTCGATAAAAGCCAGCGCTAAAATCGAGCGCTTATTTAAGCTATTTTGTAAGGAGCAAAATGAAGACCATGTACGATTGTTACTACACACTGAAGTAAGGTGGCTATCAAAAGGGAATTGTTTGAAACGATTTATTGAGTTGTTTGATTCGCTTAAAAAGTTTTTAATTGATAAGCCTGAAATGAAGTTCTTATTGACAACAAATGGCAATACATATGTAAGTTACTTAGCCGATATTTTTGAGAAGCTAAATATATTGAACAAGCAACTACAAGGACCAAGCAAAACACTGGTCGATGCCAAAGCAAAAATATTTGGTTTTGTTAAGAATCTAGAATTAAGTCAGAAACACTTAAGTAACAGAAATTTTGAACAGTTTCATTGGCTCAACAAGTGTAATGTTTCTGACTCTGCAATACTTGAAATTGTTAATCATTTAAAAATTTTAATTACGGATTTTAAAGAGAGATTTGCTGATTTAAAAGAAATGAATTTTCCGACATGGATGGTGCAACCAGTTTTGGTGGATTTAGCTGATATATCCAATCTGCAATATCAAGAAGAACTCGCGGAGTTGCAAAGTGACGAATCTGTAATAACTCTATTTAATATTAAAGGTGCGATGGCATGGCTTTGCGATGAAACAGAAGCAAAATACCCCAATACCACAAAATGTGCAAGAAAACTCTTATTACCGTTTCCATCTTCATATCTAGCTGAATGTGGCTTTAGTGCTGTGAGTGATTTGTTGACTAAAAAAAGAAATCGTCTGGATATAACACAACGTGGAGATTTGAGACTTAAGCTAACTAAGCTTGAGCCAGATATAAAATCGCTGTGTAAAAAGCATCAAGTCCACAAATCACATTAAATTAAGTTTTAAAAATATCTTATTTTTATTTATTAAAAGTTCGTTTCTTTGTTTTGACAACAGTTGTAAGAAATTGCTTTCAAAATTATCATTCATATTACTAAAAAGAACAAAAATAAATTTTTAACTAAAATTATTACATGGGGGGACATGATGATTTTAGAAATGTTAAAGTGGGGCGTGGCCTAAAAAAGTTTGGGAAACACTGTTCTAGAACCTCGGGTCTCACCAGGTTAATTTTCAATTAAGTGCTTGAAAATAAAGAATTTACCTCTGACACTTATCACAAGTGTATCGAGTCGATGGGATTTCGTGCTAATTTTAGTGGCACCACGTTGTGTTACCATTATAGGACAATCGTTGCATTTTATAGAAAAAACCAGGCCATTCGCCATCCCACCACGTCCTCATAGTAACACCGTCTCCTGAAAATAAAATCTTTTACCTGAATTTTATGAAAGTGAAATATATTTTTATAAACTTGTTTGCTGATTTCTGCTTTACATATTTCGCTTTCTACTTAAATGATTATTGAGACTTTTGTTTAAACTTGACGCAGGATGACGGTTAAGTGAAATAAACTAAATGTCATAATAAAAACTAAATTAGCTATAAACTTATTCATAAAAATTTAATATTATAAACGAACTCGTATATCTAGTGTACCAGAGCCCCTTTAGCCGCCATTCAAAATTATCGAGTGGCGTTTTCACTTCCCAGGACGAAGACCTAGGGGATTGGATTTTGGGAAGCGGTGTTGGTGTTATGTGACGGGGTTGTTTCAGCTGTGATGCGTGATATGTAAATGAATGAATGCGATGAACAAATTAGATAATGATTCAATTTTGAATGATATCGTGATGGGTGTTTGTAAAAAAGTGTTGTAATGAATATATATATAATCTTCAAGTAATTAAATATTCGATAACAAAAGCATTACATAGTACACTTAACCGATGATGAGTATGCCGTGATCAAGTGGGTGAAAACTCTTTACCAAGGTCTGATAATTGCAATTGTTGAACTGATCCAGATGGACATAAATCTGTGACATTTTACTGCTAAGTATCGATTACTCTTGTACCAATTAATGTGATATCAATGATATATCCGTACCAGTGTGTCTTAGACTTGTAATATCAATCGTGTATTTGTATGAACTTGTTCCCTGGTCCCACTCCAGATACTTACAATAAACGCGTGCTCCCGGGCCAAGAATATTCTTACGAAGTATAGCAACGAGAATTCGAAAGTAATAAGAAATGAATCGCGTAACTGCACCGATGAGTCTTCGACTTGTAATATCAATCGTGTGTTTGTACGAATGTCTCATACACTTGTCACCAGGTCTCATGCCAGATAATTACAATACTCACTGCTTCTAATTAAAGTAAAAGTATCAGTAATTAGACTAAACAATAGTATGAAACATCTATTTCAATTTAAATGTTTATAATTTTAATTGATATATGACGTATTTGTGCACAGTACAACATCTCTAATCTAGGATAGGCAATGTATCATTTTTTGACGCATCTTTACCAGTGACGTCAGTACTAACTAACAGCTTTAAATAGAGGAATTTGCTGCTATTTTTTGTCAAAATAATAATAGAAGACAGAGGAAAACACTGGAAATCGAAAAAATGGCTGAAACGATGAATGAAGATAATAGGACATTCCTCACATTTGAGCCGACGATATCAAGTATAGATGAAACTTATTGTAAGTATTAAATAATAGTTTAGTCTGTACAAAACTTGTTCGTATGCCAGCGATCGAACGATCGATCATCGTGTGAACTTTGCGTGTGTCTTGATTTTGGCTCGATCGATTTTCCGTTCACTTAACTTAATTCTATTATAACAATTCGCTGATGATCGATTTAATTTTTATTTGTTCTCGTTTTCATTGTTTCTTTTTATTGTGTAATGGAGCATGCATACTTGCCAATTTTTTGAATGGGGAATCGGTAGAAACACGCTGACAGCATAAAACGAAAGTAAATTATTTATTAACATTGATATGGCGCAATGCTTCTATTAAATACCTTCAATAAGCAAAATTTAATTTTATAGTACCTCCTGTTTTGCGCCTTTGTGCGACGTTTTCGCTGTCTTTTGTTACAGTGTACTCGTGACAGTTTCTATCAGTCAGTTTATTGACTTTCACTGCAATTATTAAGGACAATGATTTTTCCGATTGTGATTTACTTCCTATCTCTGTCTTAATTTTTCTTATCATTCTAAATATCTTTTCCTTTTGCTACACAGCAATACAGGAGAGGTATTGCAATGCTGTGTGAAAAATCATCTCTTAAAATTTCACATGTATACATATTTCTTATATGTAAGCTCACGGGTGTACGAGTGGCAAAGCAGAAGAGACAACTGCCCTCACATATTGATAACACCGATGGTCTCGATTCAATAACTCGTAAATTCCAAAAACCAACTTTTTTGGAAGGAACAAAAATCTAGCAACGAGTTGCATAACTTTTCCGGCAACAACTTAAAATTGAGTATGACGCCATCTGTTACGAGATTTTATTTTAATCGATCGATCGCAATTCTTTCCCTCTGTTAAAAAATTAACACAAATGATTTTATTTATTTATACTTCAAATTATATTTTAGAACAAAAGAAGAATAAAATATAACAATAACTAGACATTTATAACGAAATTAATAATGACAATATTGATAAAAATATGAAATAATTCTCAAACAATTAAAGTGGAGTATTTACTTTTCAGTGGAAGAACTCTACGATCAGCAACTTCAGAAAGAACGAAAATTTCAAGTGTTGAGTCTAACTGAACCTGTATCGCCTCCTACTCAATGTTCAACCCCAATACCCAAAGACGACGATTTCGATTTCGACGAATTACGCAGACATTTTGAAGCTATACCCTCAGAGGACGATAGCGATTTAGACGAATTATTAAGAGATTTTGAAAGTTTCTGGTCCGAGTGTGTACTTGAAGGAAATTTGGATAATGAAGAACAGAAGAAAACGAAAACAAACGATAACGTGGCAAATGTCAAACGAAGATTTTTTCAGTTCATGCAATCGAAATGGAAACGTCCAAATTCGAGCTGTGAATCCGTACTCGATTCAGACAATAGTTCAACATCTGTAAACGTCGAATAAAAAAGCAATGTACATATTCTCGTAGCGGATGGTTCAATTCCCAGAAATTCATTGCCCTCACGAATCTAACTTTTACTGTTCTTTACGAAGGAATGTTTAGTTACTTAAGATATGTTGTAGTTAGTGTTACTGATATATTAAAGATATAACTTTTGTAAGTTTTGCTATTTTATATTTTATTTCGTGCTTAGAAATGATTTATATGCCATTTAGTAACAAGAAATTAACAATTAACTATACTGGCTTATTAAATAACTAACAGATGAGCCCGGCGTTGCTCGGACAAAAAATAAAAACAAACATTAATTAAGATTATTTCGTACTTCTAACCCTTCTATTATATTATATTATTTGATTTATATAACTAAAAAGGGTATATTACATAAGGCTAGTCCTCTACTTGCGATTTCTAGTCGCAAAAATAAAACTCATTGTTTCCAGTACAAGTGCATACACTTGCGACTAAACAATCGCAGCCGGTCCTATTTTCGCTCTAGACGGGACTGTCGCTCTACCCAATGAATCACACAGACAGGTATGGACGTATATCCACTTGCGTTTTCATGCAGTCTGCAGTCTTGTTCTGGTCATTATATGTTATTGATGGACCAATTATTTCCACCAATTTTTAATTTAAAATGTGTTAGATTGGTCACTCGGTGCGATAAACCGTTACGTAAGATAAATAATATAGCACTTGATTTATGTAACTACAAAGATTAAGGAACATTAAAACGAAAACAGTATAAAGAGTTTGGTCATTTTAGCCTAATATTGTCACGTATATCGCGATACTCGGATGGTACGAAATGTCGCAGTTTCATTGTAAGTCAAGTACACACCAATTGAAAACACGATATCTTAAAAAATTGAAGATATCATATTTTTTCCTAATGTTATCTCAAGAAACTGTTCTAATCACAGCCTAGTATCAAACGGTAATCTGCCAACCAAATCAAATTTCGCAAAAAATGGACCAAATATTTAAACTTTGCATCCTCGAAAACTACTTAAAACAAATTTGTGCAGGCTGATAACTTCGTAATTTTCTTATTCGAATGCCTCCATAACGCTGCTCTGATATAAAGAAGCGACTATTGCGGGAGGGTTTGACCTTCTCCCAGAAACGAGGATGGCCAACGACTATTAATTAATACTGGTCTGTAGTATACTGGCACAGTGAAGCGACTTTCATTCAACACTTGGCTAGTTTTCCACCTTTTATTCAGTTAGTACGCCATTTACAGATGCGTTTCGGGAGTTTGTCCCTCCTCAGCTAACTAAACACGAAAACAGGCACAAAGTAACATAAAAAACACTACATATTTAAACTTAAGCTAAACATACAAATTATTTCATAACCAGTAAAACACACCTCAAATTGAATCACATGCCCACAAACAGCATTTAGTGGATTGACAGGTGACGATAGAGGTTGTATAACGATTATTGTAGTATTTACAGACACAGCTCCCGTACATCTGTCACGACAACACAGTCGGGTTCCTTTAATTTTGAAAACAACAGTGAACTACTTTATACATACAATAAAACTGCGTTTATGATACACCAATGCATCTACAATTTCGTTGTTCCCAATACAGAAGTCAATAGTCGTATCTATGATCGACACAAACGAGTACGAGAGTTATGTATTAGCAAAAGAACATGCCTCAAAACTGATCAAGTGAAGTATGAGTTAGTTTGACATGTAGCACGCCCAATAACACAGTATTTAAATATAACGAGTTATAAAATTAAATTATTGAGACAGAAGTTACAGACATTATCAATAATTTGCTTACCTATAGTGTATGGCATAGAACACAGTATAAAATCACAATAAGTATTGCGTTCTTTCAGACACATTTTATAAACCACTCTCTCGACACTTCTATCTTTGTCTTTGTCTTTGTCTAATGTTGGTTCATATGGAGATTATAGCCCTATATATTTAGCTTTTTTTTCCGATGAGTGTCGTGATGATCGCTATGCGACCGAAGAGCCGGCCGTTTATCTCACGGCCTTAACGTATTGCGTGGGAAACCGTGCCTTCCGGGAGGACTTTTATGGGGAACTGGCCTCCTATTCAGTCGTTATTGGCTAGGAGAAAACCCGGAAAACTCCTAGCAGCCAGCCTGTCCGAGTCGCGGCGCGAACCCACGGCCGAACTTCCCAGTGTTTAGGGTCCGGTCACCACCGCTATGAGCGGCAACGGAGACCACTCGCCCACTGGTGGGGCGACACTTCTATCTGGTTAATCAATTTGCATATATATCAGCATGCAGCAATATCACACTTTGAATTCTAACATGAATTATTAAAGAAAATTATTGCTAAAAATACATTCAAAGTTTTATACATAATGAAAGCATCATACAGGACATTAACCAATTTGAATTAACGTGCAATAAAAACCAATAATCAACCAATCATAATATTTTCATTCAATTTTCACTGACTCTAACGCTTAGATTCCTGTTTATACAATTCTGATGTTTATTTCTTAATATTTCTACACTCTTTAAATTTTTAATCATATGCTTTCTCTTCAGTGTGTAAAATCTGTATGTTTGATTTGTCGATATTACAGTTGTTGATTACGCAATGGTCACGAAAAACAGAGTATAAGCGGTTGTATTTTAAGTCTGATATATGCTTTGTGACACGTATTTTTAGTTTTCGTTTAGTCTCGCCTATGTACAAGTACAAGCTATTAGTTTTGCGTGTACAGGGTATTCTATATACTATATTTTTCATTTCTTTCTTATTTACTTTTTGTTTTCTTGTACTTTGTTTAGCGGTCAATCCAGAGATTAAATTTTTTTAGTTTCGGGCCAATTTTATATTATTTTTCTGTATCTCTTTATCTATTTTTTCGTGCATATTTTTTATGTATGAAAAACTTAGATATTTAACTTTCGATTTTGTTTTTTCTTTCTTACTTGGTATTTTAATAATGTTGTCTATTCTTTGTTGCCACTCATTGATTAATCTGGTAGGGTAATCTGGTAAATTTTTTCTTTAGATTATTTACATGTTTTTTTATTATTTATTTCTTCGCTAGTTCTGGTTTGTATTTTTTTATATTCCATATAAAAAACACATGGTTTTTTAAAAGGTTCAAATATTAACTTGTTTTCTTTCCTAGTGATTACGACATCAAGATCGAGATAAATTTTAACTTTAAATTTTAAGTTAAAATTTATAACGCTCCAGAACAAGCAGTCCGTTAAAGAAAGAATCATTTCGATTTGTTTTCCAGAAGAAGGCCTTTTAAAAAGACCGAAAACCTTTGCAATTAAAATTAGAAAGCTGCATTTTGTAAAGGTTGATAGAAGTCGAGATGGAAACTTTATTAAAACTGTTTCGGTATTTAAACAATAGTAGCCATCTTTTTAAAAAATACGAGGGTCATTCTAAAAGTAAAGAACGTTTGTCTCTCTAGATATTTTTATTTAAGATAATGAAACAAAACTTATTTTACAACACACATGATACCTTAGCTATTTTTCTGCGTAGTCTCCATACAAATTTAAACATTTGTCAAAGCGTATCACCAGCTTTTCTATACCTTCTGCACACTCAGTTACCGCCAAGTTCTTGAAACAGTCATTAACGGCTTCTTTCAGTTTGTTGTCACTTCCGTAGTGATTCCCAATCAAAAAAGTCTTCAATTTGGAAAAAAAAGTGGTAATCACTTCGAGCCATATCCTGGCTCGAAGTCCAGCAACATGCAGATGTGGGTTATTGCTGCTGCGTTGACGAAGAACGTGCTTATGCAGTTTAAGTGTGAAGTTTTTGAACATTTTCCTTATAGCCAGGACTTGGCTCAGAGTGATTACCATTTTTTTTCAAGATTATTTCAAGATACCCAGAAATAAACACTCCTTCGGATGACAGTAAACCGGAAGGTAAAATTGTAAATGTTGCCGACAGGGTGCAGACTAGGTCAAGAGGCTCGAGCGGTCGCGAAGGATCGTATGCGGGCGATCGGCACTGAGACAGACTCTACGGTTACAAGGAACCGTTTATTTGACACGAAAGAAGCTTACAAGATTTCCGCGATCTTGGAAGTTTTAGGTCGGCAGCAGCCTCTGGGTCTCCAATATAGTCCCATTTTGAAGGAGTGTCCCTGGGTCACAAATAGCCAGTTCCCTCGACGTCTCGACGACTCCGGGACGATGCGGTCGATCTCCGTTGATGGAAAGATGTCGATCCCAGATCGGGAGAAGGAGACGAAGATGGGCACGAGACACACCCACAACAATAGATCCGTCACTTGGATCTTTCGGGAGAAAAAGCCGTCGCGTCCTTGAATTTTCAGGTTTTATCCGTTTTCCTCCGATTCCACTTTCCGATTGGTCTCTCCGCGTCACCTGGTGACAATTCGAAACCTTTCGGGGGCGCGGGAGAGGTCAAAATCGAAGTTTAATTCGATTTCCGTTCGGAGATAGACGATCCGCGTTTCTCCATTGTTATATTGTTTAAAAGTTCGCGTCGTTTTCATTAAGAGAAACTATTTCTAACTTCTATTTTTTCTCTAATAAAAAGATAATTTTTTCCTAAAAACAAACGTTTTTAACGCGAATTTCAGTGAGGTTCGAACCTATCCAGAGCCTCACAAAATAATTCATTGTTTAAAGCTACTTTTGATGTTTTAATAACAGTCTAGTATAAAGCCGCACATGAGCTAAAGACTCCTCTCGCATACCAGTGAAAGTGAAGTAATGACAGTCTAATGCGATCCTGGTAATATCCTAATGGCCATTTTTAAAATAATTAAGTTGTTTATAAAATTGATGAAACGTTGTCATAACGTGACTTCCCTCTCCCTCCCACCCACTCGACCTTCAACCACCAAAATTTTATAGCATCGATTCCTCTATTATACACATCTCCCTGCAAAATTTCAGAAAATTTCGACCAAAGGCACGGGAGTTATTAAGCTTTAAATCGAGTGAACAAAATTCTGCTCTCCCGCACACAATTTGAGGCTTTTCTTTGCATTTCTTGACATTTCAAAGTCCCACGTAATGTTCAAAAATGGGGTCATTTTTGAATCGATTACCCTCCATTATATGTAACATAGGGAAAAGTAAACGCTACAACATGTATCCTTCGAGTTACGCTTTCTCCCAGTGGCCGAGTGGATAAAAACCACCGAACAGTGATAGTTGGTCGCGGTTGATCGTTGGTCGCGTCAGTGGCCAAACGGTCCTGTTTGCTGGTAGTACAATCGTGGGTTCGTGTTTCGCCTGGACAGGCTGGCCGCCTAAAGTTTTCTGAATTTTCTCCACGTCTCTAACGCCTAAATTGAGGCCGGTTACCTTTAAAAGATTTTCCGGTAGGCATTTCCCACGGCTCTTCGCGAGCCTGGTCAACTGACCATTCAAGTGAAGTTTTCGAGATTTTCTTCAAGTTTGTAAAACTGAAATACGGGTTCTCGAATGAAAGTCCTCCCGGGAGGCATCGCCCACATGTTTTGTTGCCATATACAAATAACCAATTCCTCCGCCTAACCGATTAACTTTCGGGTTATAACCGAGAGCAAGAACATAATAGAAACACAATGCAATTAATTCCTAAATTAACAGACCATGTTTTGGAGAAAATCGAAGAAGGATCTATTTTCAAAATTCCTGATTGGGTTCGGGGTAAATCTTTTCTTTTGACCACCGATTTGAAAACGAATTTAGCGTTTGGATAAAGGAATTTCTCACACCCAATATAACAGAATACAGATTCAAAACATCTGGTCAATACGAAATCGCCAGTTGTAGCACATTACCCGACGAATTTTATAAATATGGCTTCTTATACAACGGAAGTTTCTTCAGCAAATACAAGGAAGAAAAAAGAATCGCCAAATACAGTTTGATGACAAAAGAAACGTCGAAGGTGAAAGAGCTAGACGACGGTTACTTTTTCAACGACAACCTGATCTTCTTTTACGCGGACGAGTATGACGTCTGGACTTGCTACTACACTCGAAATAGCGCGTATGTAGTGTTGAGGATCGATCCGAAGAGTATGGCCATTTTGTCGAAGCAGTTGTTTCCGCCGATTGCTACTTATACAGGTTTTTCGTCGCATCTGGCAGAATTTACTGCGTCTTAGATCAGAAAGACGAGATTACTTTATTATCGGATTTCTTCTCCAGAGACAATCGAAACGTTTTTGTAAATTTCTACCCCGATGAATTCGCTCGTCACCGTTATTTTTTCTCTTACAATTATAAAAGTCGATATCTTTATGTTTATGACGAAAACATATTTATGAGATACAAATTATATTTTAATTGTTCGAATTAATGTTAATCATTTCAATTGAGATTCTGTTATTTTGATTAAATATTTACAAATAATATCCTTTTCTTTTCAATTTAATATCATTTGCATATTTTAAAATTTGTCACTAGAAAATGATTCTAATAAATTCTATTCAACATCAGACTTCGAATTCATTTTCTTTTGAAAACCCTTTCGGCCCTCTTAGAGCCGGTATCCGACTCCGACCTTACCCTTTATTTTACTTTCAGGCGCGATCCCACGACTAACAACAAGTGTTCAGTGGTTAAAGGCCACTAGTGGGTCTTGAATTAATAAAGTTTTTTTGAAAGTATATAGCATGTCACACGAGAAACGCATAACATTTTGCTATGAAACGGTTTTTATTGGTTAATATCATATTGATTTCTACATTTATCGAAGTGTCTGTTTTTTAAGAAATTTTTTTAAAATCCGTTAAGGCCACAGTAAAATTTGTACAATTTCTGCGACCGGGATGCTATAGAATTGATCTGGTCACAGTCTCGCTTTTCATATGTTAAAAATTCAAAGTTTATTTTCTGAATATTGCCAAAAAAATAAATAATAGAAAGTGGACACGAAGTGGAAAAAACCTTCGCTCTACACAATTGTAACAAAAAACTGAAAACTGTAATATCTGGATTTTGTGAATACGTCTTCATAAATTTCGACATAATTGAACGCGAGAAAAATACATTTATTTTCGATCAGTTTATTAACAAAATCATTACGTAACAGCTGAATTTTGAATATAATTACGAAAAAGTTCAGAGTCAGTATGTGCAGAATTTACCTTTTATTTTTTACCTTTACCATACACTTTGAAAAAGCTTTAAAGATGGTTGGTTCTGAGCCACCTCTCAAGCTCTTAGTTTTACCTGTTCTATCAAAACACGATTCTTCAAAATGTCTGAGCACAGAACCTGGTGTATGTGTAAGTGTAGTAAAAATTTTAGTATCAAAATACTGTTGTTACATTTCTTGCCAAAGATGGCACTGTAGATAACTGAAAGCATTTGTAAATTTGTTAAAATAAGAATAAAAAAATAATAAAGTTTTTAGTGTAAGCTGTAAGCTCTAGTAACAGCTACACTAATTATGTAATCTTATCATGCGCCATTTAAATTCAGTGGTGCTGAAGCGAAGGCATCTATCTATCTGCGGAGTTGGCATCCACGCTCGAGATAGCAACTGACAGCCTTATATTCTAGAACTTCGGGTCTCACCAGGTTAATTTTCAATTAAGTGCTTGAATATAAGGAATTTACCTCTGACACTTATCACATGTGTATCGAGTCGATGGGATTTCGTGCTAATTTTAGTTGCACCACGCTGTGTTACCATTATAGGACAATCGTTGCATTTTATAGAAAAAACCAGGCCATTCGCCATCCCACCACGTCCTCATAGTAACACCGTCTCCTGAAAATAAAATCTTTTACCTGAATTTTATGAAAGTGAAATATATTCTTATAAACTTGTTTGCTGATTTCTGCTTTACAAATTTCGCTTTCTACTTAAATGATTATTGAGACTTTTGTTTAAACTTGACGCAGGATGACGGTTAAGTGAAATAAACTAAATGTCATAATAAAAACTAAATTAGCAATAAAATTTTTCATAAAAATTTAATGTTATAAACGTACTCGTATATCTAGTGTAGCAGAGCCCCTTTAGCCGCCATTCAAAATTATCGAGTGGCGTTTTCACTTCCCAGGACGAGGACCTAGGGGGTTGGATTTTGGGAAGCGGTGTTGGTGTTATGTGACGGGGTTGTTTACAGCTGTGATGCGTGATATGTAAATGAATGAATGTGATGAACAAATTAAATAATGATTCAATTTTGAATGATATCGTGAGGGGTGTTTGTAAGGAAGTGTTGTAATGAATATATATATAACATAAAATCTTCAATTAATTAAATACGCGATAACAAAAGCATTAAATAATACACTTAACCGATGATGAGTATGCCGTGATCAAGATGGTGAAAACTCTTTACCAAGGTCTGGTAATTGCAATTGTTGAACTGATCCAGATGGACATAAATTTGTGACATTTTACTGCTATGTATCAATTACTCTTGTAGCAATTAATGTGATATCAGTTTTATATCTGTACCAGTGTGTCTTAGACTTGTAATATCAATCGTGTATTTGTATGGACTTGTTCCCTGGTCCCACTCCAGATACTTACAATAGAAACGTGCTCCCGGGCCCAAGAATATTCTTACGAAGTATAGCAACAAAAATTCGAAAGTAATAAGAAATGAATCGCGTAACTGCACCGATGAGTCTTCGACTTGTAATATCAATCGTGTGTTTGTACGAATGTCTCATGGACTTGTCACCGAGTCTCACGCCAGATACTTACTTTAATTAGAAGCAGTGAGTATTGTAAAAGTATCAGTAATTAGACTACACAACAGTATGAAACATCTATTTCAATTTAAATGTTTATAATTTTAATTGATATATGACGTATTTGTTTACAGTACATCATCTCTAATCTAAGATAGGCAATGTGTCATTCTTTGACGCATCTTTACCAGTGACGTCAGCACTAACAGCTTTAAATAGAGGAATTTACTGCCATTTTCTTGTCAAACTAATAATAGAAGACAGAGGAAAAACTGAAAATCGAAAAAATGGCTGAAACGATGAATGAAGATAATAGGACATTCCTCACATTTGAGCCGACGATATCAAGTATAGATACAACTTATTGTAAGTATCAAATAGTTTATTCTGTACAAAACTTGTTCGTATGCCAGAGATCGAACGATCGATCATCGTGTGAACTTTGCGTGTTTCTTGATTTTGGCTCGATCGATCTTTCGTTCACTTAACTTAATTCTAGTTATAACAATTCGCTGATGATCGATTTAATTCTTATTTGTTCTCGTTTTCATTGTTTCTTTTTATTGTGTAATGAAGCATGCATACTTGCCAACCTTTTGAATGGGGAATCGGTAGAAACACGCTGACAGCATAAAATGAGAGAAAATTATTTATTAACATTGATATTGCGCAATGCTTCTATTAAATACCTTCAATAAGCAAAATTGAATTTTATAGTACCTCCTGTTATGCGCATTTGTGCGACGTTTTCGCTGTCTTTTGTTACAGTGTACTCGTAACAGTTTCTATCAGTCAGTTTATTGACTTTCACTGCAATTATTAAGGACAATGATTTTTCCGATTGTGATTTACTTCCTATCTCTGTCTTACTTTTTCTTATCATTCTAAATATCTTTTCCTTTTGCTACACAGCAATACAGGAGAGGTATTGCAATGCTGTGTGAAAAATCATCTCTTAAAATTTCACATGTATACATATTTCTTATATGTAAGCTCACAGGCGTACGAGTGGCAGAAGCAGAAGAGACAACTGCCCTCACATATTGATAACACCGATGGTCTCGTTTCAATAACTCGTAAATTCCAGAAACCGACTTTTTTGGAAGGAACAAAAATCTAGCGACGAGTTGCATAACTTTTCCGGCAACAACTTAAAATCGAGTATGGCGCCATCTGTTAGGAGATTTTATTTTAATCGATCGATCACCATTCTTTCCCTTTGTTAAAAAATTAACACAAATGATTTTATTTATTTATACTTCAAATTATATTTTAGAACAAAAGTAGAATAAAATATAACAACAGCTAGACATAACGAAATTAATAATGACAATATTAATAAAAATATGAAATAATTCTCAAACAATTAAAGTGGAGTATTTACTTTTCAGTGGAAGAACTCTACGATCAGCAACTTCAGAAAGAACGAAAATTTCAAGTGTTGAGTCTAATTGAACCTGTACCGCCTCCTACTCGTTGTTCAACCCCAATACTCAGAGACGACGATTTCGATTTCGACGAATTACACAGACGTTTTGAACCTATACCCTCAGAGGACGATAGCGATTTAGACGAATTAATTAAACGTTTTGAAGATATACCCACAGACGACGACGACGACGACGACGATAGCGATTTAGACGAATTATTAAGATATGTTGATATTTCCTGGTCCGAGTTCGCACGTGAAGCAAATTTAGATAATGAAGAACAGAAGAAAACGAAAACAAACGATAACGTGGAAAATATCAAACGAAGTTTTATTCAGTTCTTGGAATCGAGAGGGAAACATCCAAATTCGAGTGGTGAATCCGTACTCGATTCAGACAGTCCTTCAACATCTGTAAACGTGGAATAAAAAAGCAATGTCCATATTCTCGTAGCGGATGGTTCAATTCCCAGAAATTCATTGCCCTCACGAATCTAACTTTTACTGTTCTTTACAAGGCAGTGTTCAGTTACTTAAGATATGTTGTAGCTAGTGTTACTGATATATTAAAGGTATAACTTTTGTAAGTTTTGCTATTTTATATTTTATTTCGTGCTTAGAAATGATTTATATGCCATTTAGTAACAAGAAATTAACAATTATCTATATTGGCTTATTAAATAACTAACAGATGAGCCAGGCGTTGCTCGGACAAAAAAATAAAAACAAACATTAATTAAGATTATTTCGTACTTCTAACCCTTCTATTATATTATAGTATTTGATCTATATAACTATAAAGGGTATATTACATAAGGCTAGTCCTCTACTTGCGATTTCTATTCGCAAAAATAAAAAAACTTATTGTTTCCGGTACAAGTGCATACACTTGCGAGTAAACAATCGCAGCGATTAAAAAATTGCAGGCGGTGCTATTTCCGCTCTAGACGCGACTGTCACTCTACCCAATGAATCACACAGACAGGCATGAACGTATATCCACTTGCGTTTTCATGCAGTCTACAGTCTTGTTCTGGTCATTATATGTTATTGATGGACCAATTATTTCCACCAATTTTTAATTTAAAATCATTATTATTATTATTATTTATTGATATAAATTAGTTCTTACAATGGAGGAACAATTTAGTTACATAATGTTATTTAATATACATAAAAATAAATTATCATAAAAATTCTAGACATTTAGAGAAGGAGAAAATCTCAAATAAAGTAATTTTTGACATGTCGTCATTTTTTAAATGATTATACTTGAAATCTTCTACTAGTACAAAACATTTTAATTGATATAGCACTTGACAAGATCCAAACAAGTGTTTAAGAGATTGTCTTCCTCTTTACTACCGCAATAACTACAAAACTTTTCTCTTGATATATTTATCCGGTAGCTTTTTAACATAATCCGAAAGTTATTAAGTCTAAGTTGCATAATGAGGCTTTTCGTGGAAAAATTAGTTTCACAGTTTAAGTAGTTTTTGTATACCAACCCAGGCGCGTTTCGAACAAGTTATCTCGTTTAGCTGAAGTAGACGATATATCCTGATTCCACAGCTGGTCTGACTTAGTTTGAATTATAGCCATTTAAGTGAGTTTTCAACAATGAAGCTGATCGAGTTGAAAACAAAAAGGAGTAACCCAAGCTATCAAAAATATTCTTGACTGAAGCAGGCCAACTTTTCTTATCAGGTTTAACTGCTGTTAGAAAAACATTATAAGTAATTCGGCGCAAGTCGTATGAGGGTAACTCCATAACTTTTGATCAAAACAGAAGGATAGTCTTGACAAATTTCAATTCCAATGGAGGTTTTTCCAATTCGAGACGAACTGCAGATCTTGAAGCTGAACGTTCTATTTTAAAAAGTCTCTTAGAATATTTCATCTGTATTTTTTCTAGCTTAGACAGAAACTCCAGTCCCCAGACCGGGAATAAATAAGTCATCTTAGAACCAATAAAAGCGTCAAAAACTTTAAAGATACTATTTATAGAACTTAACCTTATTCGTTTTTTGGAGAGTAAGCATATAGCCTGACTTATTCTGTATGTCTTTGGTTGTTAAATCGAAATGATGATTATACGCACCTGAAGAAGAAAAATGTATTTCTAGGTACTTAAAAAATGACACAAAACTAATTTCAGCATTATTCACAAATATCTTATCAGATTTAAGTAGTCTGCCTCCGTTGCGAAAAATCATTCCCTTCGTTTTAAGCAATGCGGGTCAACAGATTCTCCAAGAGCAAATCCCGAAGTTTCAGAGGTAGAAAACAGTTGTGATAAATCGTTAATAAATAATATAAACAACAGGAGCTTAAAGGTTCCCCCTGAAGCAACCCACCACCGGAAATGACACCCTTAGTATTTGCCAGATTGCGTCTCACATTATATCTTGTGTTACAAAATAAATGTTTTAATAGCTTAATAAATGAAGTTGAAACTCCTAATAAATGTAACTTTTCCCATAAAATATTAAAATTGATTCTATCGAAAGCCTTTTCCAAATCCACAAATATCTAATAGATTTTACGTCTTTTTCTTGACAAGACATACTGTATTAAACCGTTAAATATAAAGAGTACTTTTTTTTTTTTTGTAACTCTTTCCGCCCAGTGGGCACTAAGAGGGCCTCTTATAGCAAGCCCATTATGGGTTCGGCCAGGCCCACAATGGGGCGGCCGGGTGGTGAGGGACGGGGACCGACATATCCAGACGGACCACCTCCCGAAAAATTCCTGGGGATTTCTCAAGCCGTCCGGATTCGATCCCGGGTCTCCCAGGGCGGTAGGTTGCTAACCTTGACCGCTCGGCCACCCGGCCGTCTATAAAGAGTACTGTACATGGTCCCTCTTCCTGTAACAAATGCTCCTTGAAAGTGGGAGATAACATTAAATTCTATCGTCCATTGATTCAATCGATCTGCCAAAATTCCAGTAAATAACGCTATTGGACGATAGTTTTGAGGATTTGGTTTGTCTCCTTTCTTGTAAACCATTTGCAACACTACATTTTTCCAATGCTCAGGAAATTTCGATGTTTCCTTAATCTTGTTAAAAAGTTTGAGTAATTTTAAACACATTTCATCAGGTAGGTATATAATAAATTCATTTTTTATACCATCCATACCAGGGGCTGGTTTTCTTTTAAGTTTGCTAATTGAAATTGGATCATCTAAAATAGGAGAGAAACTATCACGGTCAAAATCAAGAATTGAATCAGAACTTGGATGGCAAAAGTTATATTCTAAAAAACGTTCCCAATCACGGAGAAGAATTCGATTATCGGATTTCTTTCTCCTGTTAAATCCATTAACAATAGACCGAAACTGTATAGAAGATCGCGCAGACTGCAACTGTCTACTGATATTTGACCAGTAGTTCTTCTTTTTAGTCTTACATAATGAATAAAAAATTGCTTTAGAATCACAGTATTTTATTAGATCTTCATTACTACGGGACATTCGAAACCTCCTCAGCGTCTTGTTCTTTATTTTCTTCGCTGTTCTAAAGTCGCCGTCACACCAAACTGAAGACGGTAATTTTGTCGTTCCCAGGTATGTTATCATTCTACATTGTTCAGCTGATGACTTAATCAAATCCAGAATCACAGAATATCTGTCCTCTATTCCATCACTTAAGACAACATTTACATATTTGGCCGAAACTGTTTTAGAATATAAACTGGATTTGTCTTCTTTCCAGATTAGTCCTTTTTTCTTGTCAATCAAGTTAGATTTTCTATCCTCGTCAGTATCTATCAGGATTTCAGAAATGACCAAATGATGGTCAGACATATAATCTTCAGAAATAAAAAATTTATTCAATTTCTCTACCAGACTCTCGCTCAAGATCACTAAATCGATTACTGAAGCACCCAGTTTGGAAGTGTAAGTAAAGTCTGCTGGTGATTCAGAAGGATATCGACCATTTATTATGTATAAATTATAAGTTTTCGATAGTTCAATAAGTAAATTTCCTCTTTTATTGCAAATTTTATCATTTGATAATCAGATGTTTGAAATCGCATCCCCATGATAAATAGTGTCCAGTCAAGCCAATTCGTGCATTAAAATCACCCATCAGCAGAAGATCATAATTTGAAGTATAATCAGAAATCAAATCCTCCAATTTTGCAATTAAAGTTTCAAAGATATGAATATGAAGATATGCTAATATAACTATCATTTCTCGTACCCTTTATTTTGCTTCCGGTTAAATTTCACTCTAACAACCATTATATGTTGCCATGACAGCAGCAAGTTTATTTCCCCCAGGTCTTCATTTATACCTAGAAGCAACCCGCCAGAAGGTCTACCTCTTCTCAAACTTTCAGTAGCCATTACCTCAAAAACTTTTAATCTACGGTTAAGGCTTTTAAATCTCAAACACAGTGGAACTGTAGACCAAGTCTCGGTTAATCCCAAAATATCAGTTTCAGAAATATGTTTAACAAAACTACTTGAGTCATTATTTTATGACTTCTTGTTCTATTGTAATATCTATATTGTTTTACTGATATTGGAGTTTCATACTGAGATGAAATGTGACCGAATGATGACGTTTGTATTGACGTAGTCTCATTTTATAACACTTCTTTCAAAAATTTTTTATGTATGTAAATTTGTCACGACACTTCCAGTTTCTGTCAAACGTAACCTTCCAAATTGACAAAATTAAGTGTCGTTTTTTTCTAATTTTTCAAATTAGATAGGTGATGATTCATAGAGTGTATGGGTACACTTTATCCGTGTTCATAACAAATAACACGGTATAAAATATGAGTAATCGTTTTTACATTTTCCTAATTTTGTATACTAAGTATTTATTTTGCTTATTATTTGCTTGACTGCCTGCTAACTTTTATTTCAGCTTGCAGACTTTATAGGCTAATTTTTAAAAAATAATCAAGTATTCCATGTTTAAATTAAGCACTTAAATACCACTAAAGTTCCAATTTAATCTGCTGACTTTTGTCTGCCAGCTGAAAAGGGATTACGAGCTAACGGAGAGGTGCGTCACACAATCGAAAGTGGCAATATCGAATAATAATACGGCTATGATATACGCCTACTGTCTAAGACGACGGATTCGTTTAATCTGTGAAAAATGTATAGTAAGTATGTATTTTCCACATCTAACAACTCGTATTTTTTTCATTTCTGAACGGTACTTTCTTAGTTCTAATAAGTGTCCTCCAGTAACCCAATTATTAAAATCATTGAACTCGGGTAGTTCGTATGTCGTGGATTCGGGCATGGCCAATGGGTCACGTGGATTTTTCAGGTTTTCTTCACGTTAGTAACGCCTATAGTCCAGCTTTCCATAAAAGTCTTCCGGGGATGCATCTCGCTCATGTGTCGCGTTGCCGTAACCAGATAAACCAAACTAATTCTAATGAGCGATTATTTATTGTGACATCGTCACAACGCCAGCTTGCAACTTTTCGTCACAATGTTCTTTTAGTGGTGGTCTTGCCCCTCTATATCATACTTTTCTTTTAACAATAGAGTCGTGCCGGTAATCTAACTCCATTTAGAGGAAAATTTCAAATTGAAGTAACGTTGACTTCCGGTTTTCATTGGAAGTTCGTATATAATTAATCTGGCCTCCTGCCCCTAAGCTTTCCATATTTGGTTTCAACTTTTATCTATCTAACTCTTTTCTCGAGATTAAAGAAGGACAGACACACACGCAGTGGACGATAATCGGAATTTATAGGTCTACAATTTTGCATTCCAATAATTTTTCTATAAGTGCAATATTTACGAGAAAATACTTCCCACGTAATTTATACAATCTGTTGCCAAAATTTAAACACTTTATAATCACATAAAAGGAAATATTCTAAATTTTTACAAGACTTTTTTTTATTAGACTGCAATTTGAAAAATTGTAGACCTATAAATTCCTACCGTTGTTCGACAGCCTGTCTTTCCTTAATCTCAAGAATGGAATCAGATAGATGAAAACACATACGGAAACCTTAGGGGCAGGAAGCCCCGATTAACTATATATGAACTTCCGATGCAAACCTGAAGTCACGTTATTTCAGTTCAAAACTTCCCCTGAAAGCAGTTAATAGATGACCGGCGCAACTCTATTGTTAGAAGTATGATGTACAGGTACTGTACTGTACAGTACAGGAGCAAGCCATTGCCAATTTGAGGTGGAAAACATATATTTTAAATTATATAAATTAAAAATTGCAGCCCAGTATTGTGATGATGTCACAATAAATAATTGCTTGTTTAAACAAGTTTTATACGAACTCTTTCGGACGTTAAAGTTAGCAATTTCGATCACATGCGGGGCCATTACAACCTGTCTAACACGGATCAATTTTCAAGTAGACCAGTATTAATTAGTAGTCGTTGGTCATTCTCGTTTCCGGGAGAAGGTCAACCTCTTCCGCAATAGTCCCTTCTTTATATCGCAGCAGCGTTATGGTGGCATTCAAATAAGAAAATTACGAAGTTATCAGCCTGCACAAATTTGTTTTAAGTAGTTTTCGAGGATGCAGAGTTTAAATATTTGGTCCATTTTTTGCTAAATTTGATTGGTTGGCAGATTACCGTTTGATAATAAGCTGCGAGTGGAACAGTTGATTAGAGTTAACATTAGAAAAAAATATGATACAGTAGTGAAACGAAAATCGGAATCAATTGGGCACTGGGGTTGTTCAGATTAGTGATTTGTTCCGATTACGGTTTATGTACGAAAAAATATATTAACCTGTCCGATGTTCAAATTTTTCTCTGTTGCGTGGTCGCTTCCTGTTGAATTTTTCTCCGTTGCGTGTCGCTTCGTGTTGAATTTTCGTCGATTTTAAGCCTAACGAAAATTTTTATAATAATAATCGAAGCTATCGTATCGTTAAAAATTATTTCTGCATTTTGTACAAACAAAATAAATATATTGAAGAATATAAAAACATGAAAATTATACTTTAGAAGTAAATTTAGTATCAAAAACGTTCGATTCAGCACGACACAGTCCGATTGAAAATCGTGCCGATTACCGGCGATTCTGATTACCGGGGTGCCGATTTACGAGTCTCTACTGTATCTTCAATTTTTTAAGATATCGTGTTTTCAATTGGTGTGTACTTGACCAATGAAACTGTGACATTTCGTACCGTCGGAGTATCGCAATAAACGTGAGAATAGTAGGATAAAATGACCAAGCTCTTTATAAGGTTTTCGATTTAATGTTCCTTAAATATTATAGCATTTGATTTATATAACTACAAAGATTATCTTACGTAACGGTTTATCGCACAGAGTGACCAATCTAACACATTTTAAATTAAAAATTGGTGGAAATAATTGGTCCATCAATAACGTATAATGACCAGAACAAGACTGTAGACTGCATGAAAACGCAAGTGAATATACGTCCATGCCTGTCTGTGTGATACCTTGGGTAGAGCGACAGTCACGTCTAGAGCGAAAATAGCACCGGCTGCAATTTTTTAATCGCTGCGATTGTTTAGTCACAAGTGTATGCACTTGTACCGGAAACAATGAGTTTTTTTATTTTTGCGACTAGAAATTGCAAGTAGAGGACTAGCCTTATGTAATATACCCTTTTTAGTTATATAAATCAAATACTATAATATAATAGAAGGGTTAGAAGTACGAAATAATCTTAATTAATGTTTGTTTTTATTTTTTGTCCGAGCAACGCCGGGCTCATCTGTTAGTTATTTAATAAGCCAGTATAGATAATTGTTAATTTCTTGTTACTAAATGGCATATAAATCATTTCTAAGCACGAAATAAAATATAAAATAGCAAAACTTACAAAAGTTATATCTTTAATATATCAGTAACACTAGCTACAACATATCTTAAGTAACTGAACACTGCCTTGTAAAGAACAGTGAAAGTTAATTCGTGAAGGCAATGAATTTCTGGGAATTGGACCATCCGCTACGAGAATATGGACATTGCTTTTTTTATTCCACGTTTACAGATGTTGAACGACTGTCTGAATCGAGTACGGATCCACAGCTCGAATTTGGACGTTTCCCTCTCGATTGCATGAACTGACTAAAACTGCGTTTGATATTTTCCACGTTATCGTTTGTTTTCGTTTTCTTCTCTTCTTCATTATCCAAATTTCCTTTACGTGCTAACTCGGACCAGAAACTTTCAAAATATCTTAATAATTCGTCTAAATCGCTATCGTCGTCGTCCTCTGAGGGTATACCTTCTAAACGTCTGCGTAATTCCTCTAAATCGCTATCGTCCTCTGAGGGTATACCCTCTAAACGTCTGCGTAATTCCTCTAAATCGCTATCGTCCTCTGAGGGTATATCTTCAAAATGTCTGCGTAATTCGTCTAAATCGAAATCGTCCTCTGAGGGTATATCTTCAAAATGTCTGCGTAATTCGTCGAAATCGAAATCGTCGTCTCTGAGTATTGGGGTTGAACATTGAGTAGGAGGCGATACAGGTTCAGTTAGACTCAACACTTGAAATTTTCGTTCTTTCTGAAGTTGCTGATCGTAGAGTTCTTCCACTGAAAAGTAAATACTTCACTTTAATTGTTTGAGAATTATTTCATATTTTTATTAATATTGTCATTATTAATTTCGTTATAAATGTCTAGCTATTTTTATATTTTATTTACTTTTGTTCTAAAATATAATTTGAAGTATAAATAAATAAAATCATTTATGTTAATTTTTTAACAGAGGGAAAGAATTGCGATCGATCGATTAAAATAAAATCTCTTAACAGATGGCGCCATACTCAATTTTAAGTTTTTGCCGGAAAAGTTATGCAACTCGTTGCTAGATTTTTGTTCCTTCCAAAAAAGTCGGTTTTTGGAATTTACGAGTTATTGAAACGAGACCATCGGTGTTATCAATATGTGAGGGCAATTGTCTCTTCTGCTTCTGCCACTCGTACGCCCGTGAGCTTACATATAAAGAAATATGTATACATGTGAAATTTTAAGAGCTGATTTTTCACACAGCATTGCAATACCTCTCCTGTATTGCTGTGTAGCAAAAGGAAAAGATATTTAGAATGATAAGAAAAATTAAGACAGAGATAGGAAGTAAATCACAATCGGAAAAATCACTGTCCTTAATAATTGCAGTGAAAGTCAATAAACTGACTGATAGAAACTGTCACGAGTACACTGTAACTAAAGACAGCGAAAACGTCGCACTAAGGCATATAACAGGAGGTACTATAAAATTAAATTTTGCTTATTTAAGGTATTTAATAGAAGCTTTGCGCAATATTAATGTTAATAAATAATTTTCTCTCATTTTATGCTGTCAGCGTGTTTCTACCGATTCCCCATTCAAAAGGTTGGCAAGTATGCATGCTCCATTACACAATAAAAAGAAACAATGAAAACGAGAACAAATAAGAATTAAATCGATCATCAGCGAATTGTTATAACTAGAATTAAGTTAAGTGAACGGAAGATCGATCGAGCCAAAATCAAGAAACACGGAAAGTTCACACGATGATCGATCGTTCGATCGCTGGCATACGAACAAGTTTTGTACAGAATAAATTATTTGATACTTACAATAAGTTGTATCTATACTTGATATCGTCGACTGATATGTGAGGAATGTCCTATTATCTTCATTCATCGTTTCAGCCATTTTTTCGATTTCCAGTTTTTTCCTCTGTCTTCTATTATTATTTTGACAAGAAAACGGCACCAAATTTCTCTATTTAAAGCTGTTAGTACTGACGTCACTGGTAAAGATGCGTCAAAGAATGATACATTGCCTATCCTAGATTAGAGATGTTGTACTGTACACAAATACGTCATATATCAATTAAAATACACCTATCCCTCGTTTTACACGGTACTTTTTTTACACGTTTTCGCTTTTACACGGTTTAAAAATTAAATGTAGAAAATAAACTGGCTATGATCAAAAGGAACAATTTTTAACTCTAATCTACATCTATATTCCAATCCACCTTAATTATATGTTATAGTTGATATTTAGGATACTAGGTGAGAGTTTTATTTCAATCCGTCAAATAGTAACCGATAACCGATATAGGGTACTCCCCCATACGCAGGAAGTTGCATTCATTGCACATAGTTTTAAACCAGAAAATTTTAATTTTTCATATTCATAAGTAACAAACGATTACATTATTTTTAATTACATTTTTTACATTACATTACACAATTACATTACATTTTTATGAATCTATCAGATTTTATTTTTTGTTCTTTTGTACTTTGTATTTAATTAATAAAAGAATGTATATATTTTTTTGCCTTTCAATATTTTTGTTTGATTTATGTACCTTTAAAAAATTGAAAAAATTCATAATTAATAAACAACGAAATTATGCGTTTTTTGCATACTTTTCGATTTACACGGTTTTACATTCAAAACGATACAAATTCGATTTACACGTTTTTCTCAGGAACCTATCTTCCGTGTAAATCGAGGGATATGTGTATATAAATTCAATAATTAAAACAATGGGATCGGCATACCCAATAAAATACTAAAAATATAATTATTTTCAGTTTTCAAACAAGTAAAAACTACTTTAACTTAATCCTACTTCGAGGAACGATACGAGTTTAAATGGACGAATCAATGATGAAAAGAAACCTCAGTTTTTCATTATTATCAGTTTTATTCTGTTTTCTTTCTTACAACTAATATATTCCGGATGCATTTTTCTTCAGTGGAACCATCGAAATATCAATCGTTGCATTCCTTTTGTCAAGCAAATCTATCCCAGCATGCATCGACAGCTATGCCGGTATTCAAATTCAGAGTATTTGCATGTGCGACGATACAAAAATGTTCTATTATTCGTCTTTCGGTACAATTTTCTTTTTTGTATATTTTTACATTATTATTATTTATATTACAATTAAATTCATAACAGTGTAGAAACAACGCTGACTCTTTTCTTTTTAATCTGATCGCCGCTTCGTGTTTCTTTATCCTTACTCCAAGCTTTCTCCGTTTCCCCGATGTAAATATTTGAGGTTGGACAGGTACGAGCAGTGGCGTAGCGTAGTGGGGGCGGTAGGGGCAGCCCGCCCGGGCGGCAAAATTTCACAATATATAATAATATCTTGTAAAAATATCTAAATAAGGGAGCGGCGAAATTTTCCTCCGCCCCGGGCGGCTGACACCCACGCTACGCCACTCGGTACGGACAACCTATAGACTACTCCTGCGGTTCCTAGTTGGTCTTCCGGCGCCTTTTTTTCTGCACTATTCACAAAGTTAATCATATTGGACATCTTGTTTTTTTGACTGGCCACTATACATACAGAAAATTCTTTAAAAATTGGTTTATATTTTTCAAATAACTTGATCATATAAGGAAATTTTATATAAGTTGTATTTTTTACCTCGTTTTTTACATTAAATATATAGTTTAAACATGAGTTGTACCACTTACTGAGGATATTCCTGGGATAATCATTTAATGAAAATTTTTTAAAAAGTTGTTTATTATAAACAATTTACGATAAATATTTTATAAACAATTACAAGCATTTAAATTGAAATAGATTTTTTATACTGTTGTGTAGTCTAATTACTGATATTTTTACATTAATTTGAAGCAGTATAACAAATTATATCAGCCAAATGGGCGCAATGTAAAATGTTACCCGTCTTCACCCTCTATTTATTACGGGGGCTTTCCATTCCTCACCCCTTCTGACCGACCCCGTTGCGGGTCAAGTCTATCGTAACGGTATAATTGGGGCTAGCTGAGCTAATGCCAGTGGCGTAGCGAACATAACTGGCGTCCGGGGCACGACACTTTATTGGCGCCCCTTCCTCCTCCCGGCCCCATATAAATTCAGACATTTCGTAAGCTTATATCCAAATTTTCATCACAGAATGAGCATGATATCCTAGTAAAAAGTGCTGCGTACGCCGTGTTACTGGCGCTTCTTGATACTGTACTGATTTTTCTTTTCTTTTTTCTGAATGCGATTATATTTACAAAACTGCTTGTGAATTCTATAATGGTATATTTGATATGTAACTATTTTCCCATTAATCCGTTGTAAACCCGCTGGATTGAGAGAAAAAGAGATTTCCATTTTTCTCACGTACAGTAGCGCGTTGTTGCAACAATGTATCAGTGGCAGCAGAGGATCAAAATTATTGATCAGTTGATTGATCTGGTATGGAACGACTCTACTTTTACGCACTGTGAATGCTAACGGGACCTTTTAATCGATCCCATCGTGGGTTTGGCCGGGAACAGAATGAGACACTGGGTAGTGAGAGAGGAAATTCGACATCACAACGATCGAATTTGAAACCGGACCCTTATCGACGCAATGTCAAACTGTCGATCGCGGACGGTTAACGACGACAATGCGTTTGTGTACGCGAAGAATAAAAGTCAATAGACTGCATCGAATTTATTGAATAATCATTATCAAACCATAGTTAGTAAATAATAATTATTATTTATTTGTTTCCTTTTGAACTCACGAAGAATGTTTAAGCGCTACTTGCAAGATTAATCGATAATTTAGCACCTTATTGCTTTTCTGGCGCAGGAAAGTGTATTTCGCATCCGGGAAGAGAATTTCTCAAGTCTTCCACACAAGCTTCTCTGTTTACTATTTCTGGAAGATCGAACAACAACAGATACTTCAAGTTTCTATTTAAAAAAATAATAATAATAAAATATATTAATTACCTTACGGAAAAATTGATATAAAATTATTATTAACGCTAAAAAATCTTTACATTATTTAAATAACAATGAAGGTACGCTATATTTTTTTTTCTGGAAACAACAATTACAGCTTAAATTATTTATGGTCTACAAATCGGAATTTATACGTGTGTAGACTACTTAATAGTAAGGAATCTACTGATAAAATCCAATTTGATTATACGAACAAATAGTTTAAAAAATGAAAATTTACTGTTTAATTAAGATCTGAAAAATGAAAAATATGTTTTTCATTTATAAAAAGTAAAGGAAAAGATAATCTTGTTATCATATATAATGCTTGGTCTAATCCATAGTGAACAAAGGATAAAATGAGCAGTATGTCACATGCATAAAATGTTTCGTTTAGTTATTCTTACAAGTTTTTGTATTTAAAACATCAGTTTAGTAAACTGATTACTAAGTCAATTACTCAACATACTCTCATGTCAATTGTAACCAACAACCAACCATTCTAAGGACTGAAGAGGGGTCACTAAGACCCAAAACGCATTACCTTTAATAAAATATTCATAAATCAACTGTTCTTTGTGTGATGTGTTACTGAAGAAAGAAAGCCACTAGCTTTTAATTCTTTAAAGTTTTTGTTATTATTATTGGTATTCGTTGTAGGGGGATGGCATATATTGTCCTCGAGACCACCAAATTTCATGTATATTTTATTTATTTATTTTTATATATTATATTATAGGCAGCACTGTAGTTGTGCCCTGGTACTTTTTTAAAGCAGGGAGAAAGCCATATACTTTCTGAACATATAGGTTGGTCTTTAGACTTGACTAAAAAAACAGAAAATTACTTCTTGCACAGTTTTTTGCACTGAATACAAATATATGTCTTTTTTGTAATATTTTAGCCATTTTGCAGATATTGCACCAAAAGGTATGTTGTGCATATACACAATTCTTTGAGAAATCATCAAAAAATGAAGGTGCCACCATCAAAATAATTTTTTTTTATGGTGGCACCTCCATATGGTGATGAATGGTGAGTTTGAATCATGGTGATGTACAGTGATGAATGGTGAATCATCACTATCTCCATAGATAGTGATGATTCAAACTCGGGGTACTAATTAACACTCTGGCACCTTTTGATTTATGACTATACCCTGATGATTAGTGTATTTATGTACTCATATATATGATGCTGCAATTTATGAAATAGTTTTCAGTTAATAATTTCAATTAATATAGATATGTGCCATTTAGCAGTGTTTTGATTAACAACAGACCATGTACAGTACACAATGGAGGTCCCATAACGCTATAATGAAACTGAAAAATTCATAACTGCCCATACCTTGTCTATGTTTAGATCTGTTTAGACACAAATATTCCTCATTGTGTTATGTATAGCCTATATGAGTCGTAGACTATGCCACATAAGGTTTGTCTACGTACCGTACATTCAACGAAGTTTGCTTAATGATGTATTTCTGGGAATATATAATCATCATTAAGCAGTGTATACTTTGTATATAAATTTTTAAGAATTTTATGCTGATTTCTAACTCAATATATTATATATTTGTTAAAATATTTCTATTTACTAAATGAAAAGAAGTTAGCTTGCACAGCTACAATATCAAATTTAAATGTAAACCTAACATGAAAGTTTAATAACTAAAATTAAAATGATGTAATTGGATATTAAGATGAAAACTGTTATAGAAGTCATTTAAAATGCAATTTAAATGATTTTCTCTTACTTTATAATTTGTTTAAAATAGAAATTTAAGAAATCTTACTTTAAATTCTTCAGAGGTGTCAGTCCTTTATTTGTAACATTTCCACAACTTGTTATTTCCAAGTGTTCTAATGTGTCTTTCACAAGGTCTAACATTTCTAAACCTTCATCATTTAAATAACTACAATTATGGAATTTGATTCTTTTCAAGTAATTTAAATTCTCTGAAAAAATTTTTAAAATATTAGAAATAAGAACCAAATACATTACCATTTATAAAAATAATTTTAAACTGATAAGAGATGACAATTATTATTTAAATTCTATTAATTCTAATTCATATAATTACCTCAGTTTTATAAATATAATATAAAAAATATATATATATATATCCACTGTATAGAAACTTATCTGCTGTATAGAAACTGAAATTAGTATTCACTAATTTCAGTTTCTGTATTAGTGAATACTAAAGCAGATTTTATAATAAAAGTTTTAAAATTGTAACTAATGAGTATGATGTTATAATGGTTTACTGTATTTATACTAAAAATCTGTTTAAAAGCACAGTCCAGAGTATCAAAATTGTTTCTACATTCTCATGCATCACTGAAGAGGGGCTATAAAGTTATGTTACCTCAAAACGCATTTGATGTAAAGATATACAGTAGAGACTCGTTAATCAGAACCCCGGTAATCGGAACGATTTTCAGTCGAACTGTGTCATGCTGAATCGAACGTTTTTGATACTAAATTTACTTCTAAAGTATAATTTTCATGTTTTTATATTCTTCAATATATTTATTTTGTTTGTACAAAATGAAAAAATAATTTTTAACAATATGATAGCCTTGATTATTATTATAAAAATTTTCATTAGGCTTAAAATCGACGAAAATTCAATACAAAGCGACACGCAACGAAGAAAAATTCAACAGAAGCGACACGCAACAGAGAAAAATTTGAACATCGGACAGGTTAATATATTTTTTCGTACATAATCGGTAATCGGAACAAATCACTAATCTGAACAACCCCAGTCCCCAATTGATTCCGATTTTCGGTTCTCTACTGTACTTTGAAAGTTTAATGCAATAAAGTCTTGTTTCACTTAACTTAGACTGGCTGTGTGAAAAATCAACCTATCAGAATTAAAGTGATTTTTGCATCTATAAACACTGAAATGTTAAGTTTGTTTAATTTGTGACTTATTAACCCATGAAATTTTCTTACTTAAATGAGGAAATCCAACGTACATCACTGAAGAATCTGTTGCATCTATTTCTTCTATTTTGTATCTCTGAAAGTTGCCTGTCGGTAGAGTATTATAATCAATTTGCCATTTGTCGATGTCTTTCCACTTTACTGATGCGCCGCATCTGATTAGCCATTCGGCTGCTGCTCGGTCGGGACCAACTTCTTTTATTCGTTCTGGATCAACTCTTAATTAATGAAACAAAATTTTTAGAAAAATTTAAAATATGTTTATTTTTAAATCTACACCATCTAAAATAAATATTACAAAATTACATTTTCAGTCTTCTGACTTACACTATGTTGTCAAAAGTTTCTGGACATCAGTTTTTGATGTTTCTTGCCTCTTCAGTGCTATTGTCAGTACAAGTATTTCCCTATTTATGAACAAGTTAGATTCCCAAAGTTTTGTCATAAATTGAAATCTTTGTAAGCCAAAAACTAACCTAAAACGTACATTTTTACACAAACTAGCCACTTATTGTTAGTGTTTGATCCTTCAAAGTACTTAATAGAATACATTATGCTTGTTTTCTTGCTCACTACTGCTTACTAGTAGGTATTTCAAACATGGTTTTTTTTCACCTAACACAGTTTTATAATGTCCAGCTTAGTGTCCATGGTAGTAGAGTGCTGCTTCTTGCATTTATCTCCACTGCTAGATTTACTATTATACTTTGGATGCATTTCTGACGCACTAATTGTAAAAAATTTTAAAAATTACAAACAATTACTTCAATGTTATCAACTTCAATGCTATTTCACAACAGAACCTCAAAAATCATGCAAAAACAAAAAATAATGATACAAATAGAAGTAAGTCCATATTAATTATTTATTACTGTCCAAGGACAGACTTCAATGCCACCAAAAGTATCAAGAGAACTTCAGAATCCATGCAAAATTTAAATTTTAGATGCAAGATCAAATTGTAAGTCTAAAAAGTTGTAAGTTAAATGTTCATAAGTAGAGTGACACCTGTAAAAGGTCAATCTTTTTTCTTCTGTTATGACCATCACCTTTTGGAGTAAGCTTTCCATAAGTTCTGTTAATCTGCTGCTGGAATTTGTTTCTACTCTATCTGTAGTATGATGAACAGCTGATGAATGGCAATTGGATAAGCAGATAAGAGGCAAAAGGGGCCTACTGCTCTACTTCTGGGCCACATATGAGCTCTCAATAGTCTTGCTGGCAGGTGTAATCAATGGCTTGCAAGCTACAACATGACCATGATAACAAAGATACAAATAACTCCTGATGAATACTTCTGTCACTGGTATCTGTTACTAAACTCATATGCAGTAGGCACTAAGGACATCTGATGATTTTGTTTGCCAACATACTTTAGAGTTTACTGATCCTTGTCTACCAGTTCCTTGGGTCTACTATGATAATGTCAATGACAACAGACTGGGACACATGCAATATGCTGGAAATTTCTCAGATCAAATGACCAAACTATCATACAACATTTGAAGAGACTCAATTCCTTATGTTCACTCATTTTGATGGCGCACTGTCTCCACACTGCTAATGCATTTGTATGTTTGCTTATATAGCATTAGTAGCATGTATTTGTATCATATAGACAAGACAACGTATGAGAGTGTCCAGATGCTATTGGTAACATAGTATATGTACAGTACAATAAATATATAGTTCTTTTTCTATTCTAATGTGGCTTTATTAAGCCTTGTTATTTATTTTTCTTTTCTTTATTTCCTTATACCATCTTCCAGCGGTAAAACTGTACTTCCGGCTTCAGTTTACCTAACCACACTGTACTTAGTTGACCCATGTAGTCTGAACTATAATAAAACAAAAGGGAGTGACACCCGATCGGTCGAGGGGTTACTGAGAGGAGAGAGGGCGATTGGAAGAAAAGGAAGGAAAACTTTCAGGGAGAGAGAAAAGCAGGACAAGCACATAACAAACACAATTATTAAGGAACAGAACCGAGGTTTTTTTTTTTTTATTATTATTGCCAGTCACCCCTTTGAATTTTTCATTCTGACAATTCCTGTATAATTCTTATCAACCTTATCTTGCTCTAGGGCCCTTTATTTTGTAAATTTAGTTAAGCTAGACGTAAGTTAGAATAAGTCCTTTGTTTTGTCGGTATGTGGAGACGAATTGGTGATATTGTTACGGGTGGTCCCAAGTATCTTTGTATTTTTCTAATTAGTAAGTGTGTACAATTGTTTCTTTGGAAACTATCGGTGTTAACTGTAATTAATAAACTTTTAATTTTTATCAAAGCCGAGCGATTCTCAGGATTCTGTTATTTATTACTCGGCTACAATGGTGTCTGTGACAGGATTCCGTTGGTAATGGGTTACGGTTTTTATTGTATAGAATGTAGCATCGTATTATCGTGCTTGTAGATTTAAGGCCCTACAATTTTGTAATCAATTGTATTGGTTTTTTTTTATATCACTAGTTATGGATGATTGTAACCAGAACAATCTTGCTACATCCTCAGGAGGTGAGGGTGAGGGGATCCCTCTGGTAGTCACAGGGTTCCTAGGAATGGTTCCCATTTTTTCTAATAGTGGCAGTGATTTGGTTAATGTCCGCCAATTCTTCAATACCATAGATAATATATCTCGTTTGGCTGGGTGGAACAGTGAAGTGAAATAGGCTGTCTTACAAGCTCGGTTAAAAGGGGGACCATTATCAATGTTCTTCAGCTTGGCTGATCAAGATCCTTGTACGTTTGAGAGAATTAGGCAAAATTTAATTCAATGTTACAAAAAACAAGAACTTAAGGAAAAGAATGCACTCGACCAACTCTTAAGTATTAGGCAGAACCATGATGAGACGATATGTGACTATGTCATCTGCATGAATATACTGTTATCAAAAGCCACTTCCAATAACGAAAAAATCAGTGCCTTGAGGGATGAAATTATTAGAGAGAGATTTATAAAGGGCCTACGGTCCCAGCTAAAAGAATATGTATTAAGGAGAGAACCCCAGGCCTTGGATCAGGCAATTAAGGAAGTGGAGAGAAAAGAACGGGTTGAACTCGAGTGTAACATTAGTAGAGAAAGTAAATTCGTACACACCATTGAAATAAAGAATCCAACTGCTAATGAGAACCCAAATGGTGTGGTGAATAATGTGAAAACAAAGGAAAACAATAGACTTGAAAGGTTGGAAAAAATGGTGGGGTCATTATCTGACACTGTTGATGATTTGGTCGAACGACTAGGTGAAAATGTAGATAAAAATAAGGATAGCCCGAACCGATCTGGCCTAAAAAAATGTTATATTTGTAGGAGTCCTCACCACCTGGCCCCCCCCAATGCCCTCAACAGAATAGAAATGATTTAAACTAATTACGGGACATGATGATAGCCAGAATCACGTCCCATTCATTGAGCTAACCCTGGCCCCTAATGTGTTCTTCTCTAAAAAGGGCCTTCCCCTCATTCTTGGTGATGTATATGATACCTGTATCGAGTTCCTGGTCTATACGGGTGCGGAAAGGTCTGTGCTAAACCTGAAGATCGCTCAGAGCGAGAATTGGAGTAGGGAACCGAACAGTGCACTTCATAGGAGCTGGAAACAACTACGAGGAATCGATGGAGAGGTTATATAATGTGAGTGGGAGTCTAATATCAAGATTGAAAGAGGAGGGAGAACTCAAAATGTTCAAATGACTTGCATGCACTTGCCATTCAAAGTTGAATACAAAGGAGTATTGGGGATGAGTGTGTTAAACAGATTCCCAGAAGTATTAATTGAAACAGGTGAGAATGTAACATCTTGAAAGGGAACTGAATTTGATGACTTTTATTGGTGTTGTGGATTCAAAAAGGAAGAATCCAATAGTATAGTGGAGATTGATTTATCCCATTTAGGAGACTACGAAAAAAGGGAAGTGGAGCATATCTTTACTGAACACCCCGGATGTTTCGCACGAAAAATTGAAGATTTGACCAATACTAAGGAATTTCTTCACACACCTATTGTTAAAAGTAACCAAATAATTAATACAAAACAATATAGAATACTAAAATAAAACACTTACTGAAATATAAACAGAATGAAAACAAAACACCTTGGTATTTCCAGCAAACAAGTAAAATTTAATAAAATAAAAACGTTTTCGACTATTTTTAATAGTCCTCTTCAGTTATCTCTTTAAATTGAAAATGGAACATAAAATAGAATGCTTCTTTAAACAGAATTAGAACAAAAAATAGAATGCCAGCAATAACATCATTTAAATTTAAAAAAATAAAATAAAAATAACATGAAATAAAAGTAACATAAAAATAGTACAAATTAAACAGTAAAATAAAACAAAGTATTAATATAATTAATTGTGGTAAAAAGATTTCCATGCACTAGAAAGACTATCAGCATCTCTATGGTTGATGCAACCTTTGGTATTATGCGCCTTGTAAATCTCGAGTTTTTCAATGTATTTAAGAAAATGTTTGTTAGTGGCAGTCTTAATTATGGAAGCTTTATCCCAATAAATATTGATATCTTGTTCTTTTGCAAAGGCTGCCAGTACAGTACTGTCCAAGTGTTTAGTAATTGAATATTTATGCTCCTGTAACCTCTGTTTTAAAGACCTCATGGTAGCACCAACATAAACTAACTCTGAATTAAAACGGCAGTCAGTTAATGGGATTGAATATACTCCTGATGTGTTGTTTCGATTTAGTTTCAACTTATCGTTCTGTAGAATTCTGTAAATCGTAGGATTACGTCGATAGATCATTTTAACATTGTTCTTGCGAGCTATTTTCTTAAAGATGGAATGTAGGAAAGGAATATAGTTGAGAACTACCTTTCGGTCTTGGCTGGTGGTAGTAGGATGTTTATTTGTTGGATTACAAAATTTATCAATAAGAGCGTTAATCTCTCGTAAATGATATCCTTGTTGTACAGCTATTGTGCGTATGTAATTTAGCTCTCTATATGTGTCATAAATACTTGTACAGTGGGTATAGGCCCGTTTTATCCAAGATCTAAAGGCTGCATGTTTAAAGTTGCTGGGATCGAAAGAATTCTTTGGAATAATAATAGGAAGATAGCTAGGCTTTCGATAAATGTTCGTCCATATTTCACCAAATTTACAAGTGATGGATAGATCCAGGAAGTTTACATTCAGGTCACTTTTTTGTTCCAATGATAGCGTCAAACCATATGGGTTGTTATTCATTTTGTTAAGGAACTCGCTAGCGTTATTAATATTCCTCCAAATGATGAACACATCATCCACATATCTTGCATATGAAAATTATGTCGTTGTTGAAGATGGTCAGTCTTTATTTTCATAAACGTCTAATAGCTGAGTTCCTTAACAAAATGAATAACAACCCATATGGTTTGACACTATCATTGGAACAAAAAAGTGACCTGAATGTAAACTTCCTGGATCTATCCATCACTTGTAAATTTGGTGAAATATGGACGAACATTTATCGAAAGCCTAGCTATCTTCCTATTATTATTCCAAAGAATTCTTTCGATCCCAGCAACTTTAAACATGCAGCCTTTAGATCTTGGATAAAACGGGCCTATACCCACTGTACAAGTATTTATGACACATATAGAGAGCTAAATTACATACGCACAATAGCTGTACAACAAGGATATCATTTACGGGAGATTAACGCTCTTATTGATAAATTTTGTAATCCAACAAATAAACATCCTACTACCACCAGCCAAGACCGAAAGGTAGTTCTCAACTATATTCCTTTCCTACATTCCATCTTTAAGAAAATAGCTCGCAAGAACAATGTTAAAATGATCTATCGACGTAATCCTACGATTTACAGAATTCTACGGAACGATAAGTTGAAACTAAATCGAAACAACACATCAGGAGTATATTCAATCCCATTAACTGACTGCCGTTTTAATTCAGAGTTAGTTTATGTTGGTGCTACCATGAGGTCTTTAAAACAGAGGTTACAGGAGCATAAATATTCAATTACTAAACACTTGGACAGTACTGTACTGGCAGCCTTTGCAAAAGAACAAGATATCAATATTTATTGGGATAAAGCTTCCATAATTAAGACTGCCACTAACAAACATTTTATTAAATACATTGAAAAACTCGAGATTTACAAGGCGCATAATACCAAAGGTTGCATCAACCATAGAGATGCTGATAGTCTTTCTAGTGCATGGAAATCTTTTTACCACAATTAATTATATTAATACTTTGTTTTATTTTACTGTTTAATTTGTACTATTTTTATGTTACTTTTATTTCATGTTATTTTTATTTTATTTTTTAAATTTAAATGATGTTATTGCTGGCATTCTATTTTTTGTTCTAATTCTGTTTAAAGAAGCATTCTATTTTATGTTCCATTTTCAATTTAAAGAATAACTGAAGAAAACTATTAAAAATAGTCAAAAACGTTTTTATTTTATTAAATTTTACTTGTTTGCTGGAAATACCAAGGTGTTTTGTTTTCATTCAATATAGAATACTGCAATGTTATTTGAGTGAACTAAATAAAATGATAGTGTCATATCTGAAAGCAGGGATTTGAGAGGAGAGTACAACTGAATGAAATTCCCCTCTTCACATTATCCCGAAAGAGTCTGGCAAGTTAAGGGTTACTCTCAATCTACGAAAAATTAACGAAGTAACCCAGTCCCAGGAGTTCCCTCTACCCGGGTGGATGAGATCTTAACAAAGTTTCAGGGAAGCAAATTCTTCTCGGTAATTGACCTAAAGTCTGGATATTTCCAGATACCCATACATAAATCCACCCGTCATTTCTTTGCTGTCTCTACTCCGTGGGGAAAATTTCAAATGTGCTGCCTCCCGCAAGGTGGAAAGAATAGCATAAGGTATTTTCAATACACCATGTCTAGGCTGTTGGGGAGATTCATAGATATCAATTGTTTCTTCTTTCAAGACGATATCATATTGTTCTCCCAATCCTTTGAAGATCATGTGAAACTCCTAAGGAAGGTAATCTCTATATTAGACAAAGCCAACTTGAAATTGCACCCAAAAAAATCTAAATTTGTGGTGAAAGAAGTGTGGTATCTGGGACACATCATTGATAGTGAAGGGATACGACCCAATCCCTGCAATGTGGATCCGATCAAAGAAATCCAACCCCTGCATAATGTGAAAGACGTCAGGAGTTTCCTCAGGATGGTGGGATTCTTCCACAACTTTATCCCCAATTTTGCCGAGATTGCTCTTCCTCTTACATATCTGACTAAAAAAATGTGAGGTTCCTATGGGATGACCAGTGCCAATCAAGTTTCGAAAAATTTAAAGAACTATTATCTAAACCCCTATACTATCTCATCCCGACTTTAAAATACCTTTTTCATACACTCGACGCTTCAAATGTCTGGGCTGGTGCAGTCTTAGAACAGGAAAGGGAAGGAAAACTCATTCTCATTGGCTACTTTAGTAGGAAGTTCCATGGGCCCGAATTAAAATATTCTACTATCGAAAAGGAATGCTACTCAATAATCTTAGCCCTCCGCCACTTTAAGCATCTTATTCTAGGTCAGAAGGTTACTGTGCTTTCCGACCACAAACCTTTAACCTTTGTGAAAAATCACAATAACCGCTTCATGAGATGTGCCGTCGAATTATCTAATTTTGATTTAGTCATTACGCATGTTCAAGAGAAGGGTAACCCAGTTGCTGATTTATTATCTCGACCACATGGTAGTAGAGAAGAAGCCTCCTCAAATGGCGATGTCATTAATTGAAACAGTGAAGAGTCGTGGAAAAAGGTAAAGAAGTCCCAGATTGAGGACAGAAAATTTGGTCCAATGAGAAAATTTAATTAAGTCCCCACCCTCTTACAATGATTACCCAAGTAGTGGCATACTTCCCAAGTATCAAACAGATGGTGATGTATTAGTCCCCATACAACTGGGGTGGTTTGGAATACGTCAATGGAGGCATGTTTGTGTAGGGGAAACAGCAATTAATGACGTAATCAAAGCATTCCATGAATCACCATTAGCTGGACACTACAGCAAAGAAAAACATGTAACCTGATAAGCCATTACTACTACTTTGAGAAGATGCAAAAACTCGTCGATAGATTTGTGAAGTTCTGCAAAGTTTACTAACAACATAACTTACATCAAGGAAAAACCCCCTTTCAAGAAACAGAAGTAGCTAATTATCCATTTCAAAAAGTGTCAATCAACGTAGTTGGCCCTTTAAATCAAACACATAAGGGTAACCATTATATTCTCACCATAATTGACACATTTACTCGATACACAGAAGCCGTCCCTTTAAAGGACCAATCTGCAGCCTCTAGGGCCAATGTGTTTTTCAAGAGGATAATTTGCAGATATGGCAGTCCCGAGATCATCTCTGACTGGGGCACTAATTTTGCGTCTTCCATCTTTAATGAAATGTGCAACATCCTTACCGTCAAGCACAATGTTACAACATCATATCGCCCTTGTTCGAACTCAGTTTGTGAATGTGTGAACAAATCCATCTGTAACCTTCTAGCCAGAATATCAAGAGGCAGCAACAACAATTGGGATACCTTCTTATAGTCTGCTGTGTTTGCTTATAATAATGCTACACACTCCTCTACTAATGAGTCACCCTCATTTCTTTACAGATTTGATCCTAGATTCCCTCATGCGTTCCCTGTTGAACAGACAAATGACCACCCAGGTATTCGAGAGTACTGGGATTTCCTTACATCTAAGCTACGATGCATCCGTGAATCGGTGTATGAATTAAGTTGCAACTGTAACAAACTTAACTGTAACCGCATCAACACAGGGAAAAAGGTGAGGAGCTTTGAGGTAGGGCATAAGGTTTGGATGTTGAGGAAAGGGAAGAGACAAGGCAAGTTTCCTCCAAAATATTTAGCCCATTCCACATCTCTCGTCTCCTGGGGCCTGTTAACGTGGAAATCGAAAATTGTAATAAAAAGAAAAGATTTGTTGTACATATTGACAGACTAAAACCGTGCTTCTCAAACTTCCATGAGCCTAGGCAAAGGTGTAACATCCCAATCGAAGACAAAGGATCACGATTTGGAGAACTTGAGGAAATTGAAGAGAAAGAAGACATCACTCACCTACCCACTGCGCAATGGATGAGCTACAACAGGTATAATCAACATAACCAGCAACATCATGGAGGCAACGAGAATTTAGGTAATAAAACTGTAACGGAACAGAGAGGTAGGATCTCCCACCCATATAACTTATGGGGGCGGAAAGTGAACTATTGCTGGCTTCACTTTGGAAGATGAATTGTAGTTCAGCATGCATTAATGGTTGTGTATCTTCATATTAATGTTTCTGTTAATTGTTAATATGTCTTTTGGTGGGGGCGTATGTGGCTTTATTGAGCCTTGTTATTTATTTTTCTTTTCTATTTCCTTATACCATCTTCCTGCAGTAAAACTGTACTTCCGGCTTCTGTTTACCTAACCACACTGTACTTAGTTGACCCATGTGGTCTGAACCGTAATAAAACAAAAGGGAGTGACACCCGATCGGTCGAGGGGTTACTGAGAGGAGAGAGGGAGATTGGAAGAAAAGGAAGGAAGACTTTTGGGGAGAGAGAAAAGCAGGACGAGCACGTAACAAACACAATTATTAAGGAATGGATGCGAGGTTTTTTTTTATTATTATTATTGCCAGTCACTCCTTTGAATTTTTCATTCTGACAATTCCTGTATAATTCTTATCAACCTTATCTTGCTCTAGGGCCCTTTATTTTGTAAATTTAGTTAAGCTATATTTAAGTTAGATGTAAGTTAGAATAAGTCCTTTGTTTTGTCGGTATGTGGAGACAAATTGGTGATATTGTTACGGGTGGTCCCAAGTATCTTTGTATTTTCCTAGTTAGTAAGTGTGTACAATTGTTTCTTTGGAAACTATCGGTGTTAACTGTAATTAATAAACTTTGATAAAAATTAAAAGCCGAGCGATTCTCAGGATTCTGTTATTTATTACTCAGCTACACTAACAAAGAAGAGAAATGAATAATTCAATAATTTCAGTCCTTTTTTGGTGTATTGTTAAATTCTCATTTAGGATACAAGTCATTAGCACTAATGTAATCTTTATTTTTTAATTAAATTACTCTTAAGCTCTTTAATTAGTTTTTTATAGTGTTTTTAATATATTTACACAAAATTTTAAAAAATTTAACATAAACATTTATAAGTTGTGCTTTAATTAATACGCAATTTTTTTTTATAATTTAAGTTCTGATGATAAAGATGAAAACTTCCAAACATGTTTAATTATTATTGAAAATGGATTTATTTTAAACAGGCTGACTTTTGGTATTTTATGGTAATAAGGAATGGAACCGATAAAATTTAGCACATCCATTTTATAAATTTAATATTTCTACAGGTAAATACAAAATTTAAATTGCATTGAAAAAAACAACATAGAAACCATTAAAAGATTTTAGTAGACTCATATAATTACTTTTTATACAACAAATATCTCTTTAATTATGCATTTACTGTCATTCAGAAAAGTGTCAAACAATTAAGAAGTTGGTTTACAGTATTGTTTACTAAGTGAAGTGTGCAATGCCATAATGTTGTAAATGCCAAAAAACAAACTTTTCAGGAGAGAGAAAAAACACTTTTTCTAATGAACAAACTTTAATCAAATGCTATAAAAATTATTTTAACAATTTACACTCTGGAATAAAACATTGGGTTTAATTTCAAACACCTAAGTATGATAGTAAGGAAACAAAAAAAGTTTAAAAACAGGGTTAGAGCCGTAACGTTGTAAATTCCAAAATTGTGCAAGTGCATAAAAGTGTAAATGCCAAAAACAATTGCAATCATAAAATTAATGTTTCTATAGCTGCAAAACAGTTTTGAATACCAAAAACTTACATTTAAATTATTAAACACAATTTACAAATTCAATATTAATTTTAACATTAAAAACTGGTAATAATCTAGTAGTGGCTGCTTCCTGGCTTCAACAATGTTGGGCCCACAGTTTTGGTACTTGAACTGGGCTGTAATCTTTATCAATTGTAATATAATTATGATAAATAAAGGAAAATATAAACAATAAGGTATTAATTTGATGTAATAACAGTGGCGTGCCATGACATTTGATGATAGGGAAGCTGTGTTTCTGTAAGAAGCCAACTTCCAGGGGCAATCAGTTAATTGCGCGTCAGTGATGACCTAGGGTCCATTCGTACGTGCGTGGTGGCAGAAGAGACGTATCTGACAAAAACCGACAAAAAAAGAAACATAAAATAAACATATACTATGTACAAAATAGTTTGCTTTAGGACAATCAGCCGTTCGGACATCCTGAGCGTCGATGTGGTCTTTGATGATCGATCAAAGGTGGTCCCGGGACAGTGGCGTTGACAAGTCTGTAGGGCACAGAGAAACCTACCTCTGTTGGCGTCGGGGACACGGTCTAAGTCCAAAGTGGCACGGGTTACAGGTTGGCACAACAGGCGAAAAACTGTTTTTTTATTTTTTCTGCGCGTTGACACACGGCGTTTTGGTTATTCGAAACATTAACCGAGTGCCAGGTGTCCTCGATTGTCAGAGATTATATCAATCTCCGTTCTTTCTTTCATCCATTTTGATTGGTCGTTCTCCCTCAATCACGCATCCCTATTGGTTGGTCCCTGGTTACTAAATGTAACGAGACTCTTACCTGGAGCCGGAGAAAGTCAAAATAGAAGATGAATTCGATCTTCCACCGATCATAGGACGACTTCCTTCCGCGATTTATGATTTCTGCCTGGCAGTTTGATATAAACAATGGGTGTCCGACTACAAACGACTTTTACCTATGTTTTTTTTAAACTAATAAATTTTTCTCTAAATTAATTACTTCATCATAAAGTCGCTGGTCGTCGACTCCATCAACGTATTCGAAAGCTTTTTTTCTATCGAAAGCAATGCTAGCGACCATGATTTTTCCTCCGACCGAGTGTTCCTGGCCAATGTATGAATTTACTCCGTGGTCGAAAAACTGCACTCAACAGACCCACCAGCAGATGGTACCGTAAATATTAATGATATTAAATCATATAATTCTTTTAGTATGTCTTTGTTTGGATCGACATTGATTATAGTATGTTTTATGTCTAAGAGTTACTTGTCAATATAGTCGGGACACGAATATAAATATTGCAATTCGCTGCGTAATTTAGATAAATCAAAAAATTTCCCATAAAATTTACTTAATTTAAAGAATTAAAACACTTAGAAAATTTGTTTTTCGTAATATTAAAATTATTAACATCTAAAAGTGATAAAAATTCTAAAGATTTTATGTCAATATAATTACAGTATAATTAAAAAAAAAATTATAATCAAATATAACTTTGCAAAAAAAGTACATAAAAATAACATTGAATACTCTTTACTTTTTAAATCTTAAACAATTCACTTAGTCAGATAGCTCCCTGCCAGTGGCTAAGGGATAGAATCGTTGGAAGCGTTACACGTGTGTAACTTCTACCAGCTAAACCGGGTGAGGTTGGTGCTCTGTAAAGCGCATGCGCCAATGCCCTCTGGCTGCTTTACACCATTCAGTTATTCTCGTCGTGAAAGCTGTCTCGTAAGCGTTTCCATTCCGCCACTGATATTCGAATATACAATGGTAATCTTATCGTTTTTTTCACATGTAGTATAGAAATTTGTAATAAGATACATAATGCAGTTATAATAAAATATTAATTTTAATTAATTCAAAGTACATTAAAATAAGAAACTTTATATTTTAGAAACTACAAGGGAAGGTGGAAGCGGCGCTTCCACCGCTTCCAATGACGGCACGCCACTGTGTAATAAAAGTTAAAATGTATTTAAAAACTTCAAATTTAAAAGATTAATGGAAGTCCAAATATCATTTTAAAATATCAAATAATAAGGTGATACAGGTTAACTATTAATAAACTGGCATTTTATTAGCAATATTTATTATCCGGTTCTCTGCATAAAAAACTCACTGCGTTACAAATTGGAATAACAAAATGATGTAAATGTAAACAGTAACATTTTATGCGCCAAAAGTCACGTGGCTTGCACTTTGTAACTTAAAATGTTATGGCTTGCACATAAATTCATCTTCAAAATATAGCCACTTAGAGCGCCACTATCGCCACAATATTTTTTTTGTAGGAAAAAACATTGCATTTAAAACTCATTTCTTCAATAAAACATATTTTGATAAAAATGGCATTTACAACCTTATGGCATTGCACACTTCAAGTATTAATGAATTACTATGAATTAAATTTTATTCTCTACATTTAATATCAGAATTATTCAATTAAATTCAACTTTATCTAATTCTTACTTGTTGAAGACGGTATTTAACCAACCCCATAATTTTCTGGCTTCAACATTTCTATTTTTACTCTGAAGAAGTTGAATGGCATTCTTTTGGAAGTTTATCTAAAGAAATATTAAATATTGATTTTTAAAATTTAAATACAATACAGAATATTTATAACATTATCTTTTAATTATAAATAAATATGAAAATAATTAACAAAAAATTAATAAGTCAATTCTTTTGAAAAGATCATATATTAAAAATTTCAAATTTTCTAATGCCATATGAAAGCATTAGAAATGTTCATATCTTTTGTATTTATATTATTCCAAGAAAGTATTCTAAAATTAAAGGTTAAACAGTTAGGTAATATAAAATAACATAAGTTTATATATTTACACTAAATGTATATTACAGCATATCAAATCAATCAAGAAAATGACCGACATAAAACAAAATTAAGGATACATATGTGATATCAGATGCAAAAAGGATATAACAAAAAAACAATTTTGAGATATTGATGCTGCAAGTCTGCACTTGTATTTGATAAAACGTGTGAAGTTTCTCATTTTGCAGATAGACTAAAATCTTAGACCTTTTCCAAAAAAATTTTTAAAGATGGAAATATAAATGCTCTTAAAAAACTATGTATGTAGGGTGGAATTAGAAGAATAAGATAAATTGGGTTTATCTGATAAATATCAACTAATAGAAGAGGATTACTATGGGGAATCAAATGCAAATAATGCAACAGCTGTAGGAGATGCTTTAGGAACCTTTCAAAAACAATCAAATCAATTTAAGAAAAATCAAGTCCTCTGAATCGCCAAACAGGTAAGTTTTGGAGAATGCATCTTGTAATAGGTCCTATCTGGACCAGTGGTTTCTTAGTCTTCTATATGTCTAATCTACAATGCCAATACAACGTGGATTAATTTATTGCTATATTTATATTATGATTATGAAGATTCAATATGTTACAACTTTGGCATTATTATAATCATCCTCATTTGATTCCCACAGCCACACAGTAATATTTGTGGAGGCTGCTTGTCTATTTCCTATTAGTACTGCAGTGATGAAGTATATTAATTAAACCAAAGTGCAATAGAATATATCAACTGATGTATATCTCGACATATTCAAGTATTACATCAATAGTTTGAGGAGGAGGGGATTAATTTGTTTCTGATGATTGTCGATAATGAGGGAAGAGGGGCGAGTCCTTAATAACGTAAGATTGCATCTGTTGTTTATTTTTGTCATTTAATCATCACAAAAGTGTCTGAAAGTAATTCTTGTATATTTATAAATGGTTTTAACTTCTGGCCTAATATAATCAGGGAAAGGGGATGCCTTGATTTCTGATGACTGGTGGTGATGGAGGAGGAGAGACTGAAAAAAGGCAAATTTTTGTTGATATAATACTAGAACAGCCCTTGAGTTCGACATTGGATAGTAGTATTATGTACTAATATAGTTTACAAGTATTATTTGATACTTGATGATGCTTAAGTGGGGCTTGAGCTGCTAGGCTATTCAGCCCCGGCAACCAAGTTGTACACACTAGTAGCAATAATACTTAGAAAAACAGTCAATACAATGACATCTCTGAATGAAATGGCTGAGACCTTATCAGAGCTATAGACCATACCCATAGGAACAGAAAAGTCAAAGGATCCACACCTCTATGTATCACCCTTTGTGAGATACGGCCCCACAAAATCAGCCTACTTCCAGGTCACAAGCAATCAGGAATTGCATCACTCTACTAAGACTATCACATTTAACTATTTAGCCCACGTGACTATGCCAGTTTTGAGTAGCCTACTTGGCTATTTGTGGAGTACTTGATTTTGTATAGTTATACAGGGTATGAGACTTGGCCCCAAAAGGGCACTGAGATGCAAATGATAGCAAGCACCGAAGCACACAACTATAGAGCTAGTGGAACTGAGTTGAGCACCACCTGTACGCAGACAAAGAAAATTGCTTCGGGAAAACACGTGCGTCTTTGGATTGGATATGTACTGAAAACACGGTGCTTGTTTTCTTCCTGTGATAATGATCCACAGGTTTCTCCCACACAAAACTTCAAAAAATAACTGTTGTGTAGTCAGTTGTAGTGTTACCAATATCACTGCACAGCCAGGTTCAAAAGTTAACCAGTAATGTGTGATAGTATTTTTTTTAAAATCGATATTAATATCGATAATACGACATACGTACGTACAGAATCAACACATTAAGTCAAAATAATCTACAGTCACTTCTTGAGTTACGACCACCTTGACTTACGAATTACATATTTTAAAAATGTATCAATTTTTTTATAGTTTTCATTAAATATACATCATATACATATATATCTTGCAATTGTTTGCGTCATCTTTAGTTTCGTCTGCAGTTAGTTACCCTTTGCGTGTGCTTGTATGAGATAGCTAACTGTTTTGTTGTTAAGTACAGTCACTTCTCGACTTACGACCATTTCGATTTACGTCCGAAGTTGCGGAACCGAACCCCGTTGTAAGTCGAGAAATGATTGTATTGACTAATGCAGGCATTACTTTGACCATAAACTGCTGAATGCATCTATACTGGTATATTATACATTATTTTTAAATATATACTTATAAATAATATATAAATATATAATTTATCAAATTTCTATTTATTAAAATATATATAGTGTTACATATAGCATATAAAATTCATACAGGATAAATTCATATATTGCAAGAATGCTATTATTCCTGAACAAGAATCAAATGAACAAAATGTTGAAACAAAAGTAATGAACATGAAGTACTAAACTTTAAAATTATCACATTGAAAAATCACTGGTAAGATCATCATCATCAGAATCTTCCATACTAGAATGTTTTTGTATGGTTGAAGCAGATGATGGTTTCCAAGTGTAACATTTATCATTGTTGCTTTTAAGTAGCTCCTTTGCTAATAACAGTGTTTCACAGGAATCAGTAAAAACTCGATTTTGTAGTTTAGTTTTTATTAGATTTAATTGCAAAAAAACATACGCTCAACTGCTGCACTCGAATGAGGAAGCAATAAAAACGTCTATTTACTGCCAAAGTAAAGTAAAAAAATATAGAAATACAGCACATATAGAATAAAAATGAATGTTTTGAAAGGTACTAAATTGAAAGGAAAGATATTAGAATTTCATGAATGGTACTGGGAAAATGGTGTTGGGTATCTTGGTACTGGAACAAGTACAAAAGTACTAGGTGGAACGACACTGGTGCTGCCTTTGTAGCCCCAATTCTGTTACCCGGCATCGTAGCTAGAGGCGCCTCAATCTAGTTTCGCCACTCCTTCCACTAGCTCTATATGCGAAGCATCAGTCAAGGCAAGCAATAGCAAGCCTAGACCAACACAGAGTATGGAGAATAGGCAATATACCAGTTCACAGAAAAAACTGATCTTTAGAGGTGAATATCTCGCAAAGGGTCACTCATATAGGTACAATTTCATCGACTCCTTTGCTCGTACGAGGGTCTATAACTCTAGGGTTGACAAATTCCTCATTCAGAGTTTACATCTTACTGTGAGAGATCATGTAATCATCAATACGGTATAAGGAACTATTTCACTAGTGCAGTACTTGCATCTGTCTGATTACGTTAAGTTGTGGTAATGTAGAAATTGATTAGTTAGGAGGGTATTAGTCTACAAGCATTATTTGTATATTTGTATTGTATCAGCTAGTTGGGCATGAGTTTCTAGGCTATATTACACCTTGGTATAGTGTGACATAACTGTCATGTAATAGTAGTTGTATGCACTTATGATGGTCATTATGCAAGGAATAATGTCTTCCAGGAGGTCTTTTAAGGGTAAGTGGGCATGGAGAAAACTAAGAAAACTCCACATAGCCAGCCCATCTGGCCAAGGTGCGAACCCAGAACTGAACTCCCAGTGTTCGAGAAACGGGACCACTTGGCCACTGGTGGACCTACAAGCATTTTTATTGTAGTCAATAGGAGTGACCTCTGAATATTTCTGTTTGCAGTAAATTCATGGATAATTTTATCCATTAAAATGAACTTACGTTTAAAATAAAAATTGCTTTACGTGGCTTGCGACAATGTTTACGTAATATCTTTTATTTTCAACATTTTCTTCGTTGAATCAAAAATAAATTTCATTTTGGTTTTCACTATTTAAAAATGGCGGTAGCGTTAATCTCGATCTGGCGTTATCCTCATTCCCATTTCGCGGCCATATTCCTATGGATGCGTAAAATCGAGAACTCGAGCGTCACGTGGATTAGAATCTTACCGAAAAATTCCTTAATAGAAACGGAATCGAGTTAAAATTTATGAACTTGCCAGTTTTCCTACAGATCGAATCATATCCGACGTCCTCTAAAAAAACAGAAAAGTTCGTCGCAGAAATTGACGCCCTCTTACGGAAGGATACGATAATGGAACCGTGATCAAATTAAAGTGTGCATCGTGTTTTATTTTCGTATATTTTGCGTAATAATTAAATTAACTAGCAGCGAATACATAACGGTTAGTTGTAAAATTCCCGTGAATCTTACAATATTAGTGCCTGAGAAGTGAATAGATACGATACTTAGTGCATTCCACATTTATTTTACATAAATCTCACATATATACAGAACAGGGTCTAACAAAGAAAGAGGTCACTGCCCTCGGTTACAGAGTTTATATATCGGGCGTCTCGCCCTCGGGCGCAGCGCTCGACGCGCCCTTTACATGTCGTAGTAAGACACGACATGACATCCCTTCCCTCCTAGAAAGATACATAATCTTTCCAATATTTCGGAGGTTCTCTCATGCGTGGCTGACGGTCCTCTCTGGGGTTGCTGGTAGGTGCACATAAACTCTGTTCCATTTCGTCTGGAACTTGCTCTTCCACGTCCGACTTGTCATTGGGAGAAGACTCTTCGTTTGTCGGTTTGAGTGTAGCTTCCTCTGGGAAACGTGGTCGAATTTGGTCTGTATGTCGCTTAATCATCTGACCATCCTCTGTACGGGCCGCATAAGTGACATTTCCTCTCACCTCCGTGATGTCAGCTGGGGTCCAGTTCTCGGCGGAATTGAAGCTTCGAACATAAACTGGATCACCCACTCGGAAGGCTCGATTTGGAGATATCATTTCCCCTTTCTCCCTGTTGCCTTCTTTCGTTGAGGGATAGCAATTATCTATGCAAGTCCGCAACTTCCGCCCCATCAGCAGTTCAGCTGGACTCACTCCCGTTGCCGACGACGGTGTCACATGCTGTGATATTAGCATTCTCGCTAACTTCAATCTTATGTCAGCTCCTTTCATTTTCTTCAGAGTCTGCTTTGTAAATTGCACCATCCTCTCCGCTTGTCCGTTAGACGATGGATGAAAGGGTGCCGTAGTGATATGTTGAATACCGTTGTTATTAAGAAAATTGCGAAACTCGCAAGATGTAAAGGCAGTGCCGTTATCTGATACGATCACTGTTGGTATTCCGTGCGTGGCGAACAGTTTCCGCAACACTTTAATCACTCCATTTGCAGATGTCGACGGCACTATATCCACTTCCAACCACTTGGACCTGGCATCCACCACTATGAAAAATATTTTGCCCTGAAAGGGGCCGGCAAAATCTATGTGGAGCCTATTCCACGGAGCTTCCTCCGGTTCCCAAGCGGACATTGTTTTGGGAGGGTTACGTTGGACTGCTTGACAGCTCGCACATGACCTAACTAATTTCTCAATGTCGCTGTCCAGGCCTGGCCACCAGATGTAACTCCTAGCCAGTGCCTTCATCTTAACAATACCCGGGTGTGCGACGTGCAACATATTGAGACATATTTTCCGTTGATGGGGAGGAATTACGATACGACTTCCCCATAGCAAACATCCTTTATGGATTGACAGTTCTACACTTCTGTTTTCGAATGGTTGAAAAAGGCCTGAAGTTTTCTGCTTGGGCCAGCCATTCACAACCCAAGTCTTCACCCTAGATAAGATTGGGTCTTTATCTGTTGCTAGAGCTATTTTTCTAGCTGACAGAGATGGACACTCCATGACGTCTATAAGGAAGATGTCTCTCTCGTTCTGTTGCTGCTCTAGGACTTCGGCCACCGGAAGACGACTCAACGCGTCCGCGTTTTGTATAGATTTTCCTTGTCTGTAGACGAGTGTGTAGTCATATGCTGACAGGAGGTTATTCCATCGGAGCATCCGGGGTGAAATGATGCTTGGAGTCGGTCTGGATGACGATAGTAAGGCAAGAAGAGGTTTGTGATCGGTCTGTATTTCCACTTGCCGTCCGTAGATATAGTCGTGAAATTTCTTAACTCCCGCCACGATTGCCAAGGCCTCTCTGTCTATCTGTGCGTAGTTACGTTCCGTTGCTGATAGCGTGCGTGAATAGTATGCAATGGGTGCCTCACTTCTGTCTGGCATGCGGTGGTTAAGGACAGCTCCAATACCGTAAGGTGACGCATCACATGTTAGCACTAACGGTTTTTTTGAGTCGAAGTGCGTTAGTACGGCGTCTGATGTCAACAATGATTTGACGGCCTTGAACGCTTTTTCATGTCTGGGCCCCCACTCCCACGGTGTGTTCGCATCCAGAAGACGATGCAAAGGTTCCGCAACCGTGGCTTTGTTTTTTAGAAAAACATGATAAAAATTAACTAGTCCCAGGAACCCTTGAAGCTCTCTTTTGTTAGATGGTACAGGACTGTGCCAAACTGCCCGGACATTCTCCTCCGAGGGATGAATTCCGTTTGCATCTATCTTAAACCCCAAAAATGTTACACTTGGAACGCCTATAACACATTTCTGTGTTTTAATGCGCAAGCCCGATGATTGGAATCTTTCTAGAACCTGCCTAACCTTATGTAGCAGATTTTCCTCGGATTTAGCCGCAATGAGAATATCATCGAAGTATGGGATTACCCCTTCTATTCCCCCTACAAGTTGTTCGATAAATGCTTGGAAAATCCCCGGCGCCGCGTTGATACCAAATTGTAATCTATTGACTTTAAAAGCCCCCTTGTGTGTAATAATCGTTTGAGCTCTGGCTGTATCATCATCTACCGCGAGCTGCTGATATGCCTGGGCCAGATCAAGTTTGGCAAATACTTTCGCATGTCCCAAATCTGCCAACAAGTGATTGATTGCTGGAATGGGATAAGCGGTGGGCCGCAGTGCTTTATTAAGTGTAATTTTATAATCCCCACAGATGCGTACCGATCCATCTTGCTTCAAAATCGGCACAATGGGTGTAGCCCACTCAGGATCTGTTATCGGCTCTAAAATTCCCTGCTTGACCCATTTCTCAAGTTCGTCGTCAACCTTTTGACGAATCCCCAATGGAACGCGCCTTGCCTTTAATCTGATGGGCGTTACGTTCGGGTCTAATTTAATTGAAATCGGTTGGCCCTTATATGTTCCTAACCCCTCTTTGAATACACTTGGAAACTCTTCCATCAACTCCTGGATTCGATCTCGGGAAATGCGATATACGCCTGAGACACATATCCCTAACTCTTTGAACCAGTTTCTCCCTAGCAAACTTATGTTGTTTCCCCTGGCCACGATTAGTGGAAGTTCTCGGGTGAAGTTGTTGTATGTGACCTTCACTTGGCATTGGCCGGCAATTCGAACTTGTTTCTTTGAGTACCCACGCAAAATGGTGCGGAAAGGGTATAACTTTGGGGAATTGTTACCAAAAATCTTGTTAAACGTGTCTTCTGACACGATAGTATACGGAGATCCCGAATCTACTTGGAACCGACTACTTTTCCCGTTAATTTTGACTAACGCGGTGATAGCTTCGGTCAACAAAGGATCAGCTACTTGATTCACGTGGACCCCTGATTTGACTACTTTTTCCGTTTGAGACGAAATGGAAAAAGAACGTTTCTCTGAACGGCATACCTTCTGAATATGACCCGATTTTTTACAAAGGAAACATTTGCTCTTTCGGTACGGGCATTCTTTGCGATTATGCTTCCCACCGCAGCCTTTACAGACTTTTATTGACTCGGGGTAGCTTGGTTGTCCCTTGCTCTTAAAATTGACCCTATTATATTCTTGATGCGTTCGCGAGCGTTCAATGCCCGGTTCCCCTTTGTTCCGGATTAGACCTACTTCAGTTTCAGTGCACGTGTTAGGCCTAACTTCTTTTGTGTAACGAACAGCGGCTTCAGCCGCTAAGGCCTCTTCCTGTGCCTCTAAAAACGATAGGTTTTTTCGAGCGAAAAGGCGACGTTGGAGCGTCTCGTCCAACAGACCACAAACGAATCTATCACATAACATTTCCTCTAAGTGAGGACCGAATTCGCAAAATTCTGCGAGTCTACGCAACTCCGCAATATAGACAGACAGAGATTCTCCCACCTTTTGATCACGTCTATAAAATTGATTCCTACGAACAATTCGTGAGGGTTGAGGGGCGAAATGTGACCTCAAGACGTCTTTCAGTTCTTGAAAGGATTTCGTGGCTGGCAAGTTGGGAGACAAAAGAGACCTCAATAGGTTGTACGTTTCTCGTCCACATGCCGTCAGCAGAATAGCTTTCTTCCTCTCTTCGTCTTCTATATTGTTAGCAGTTAGATATGCGTCGAGCCTCTCAGTATAAGAAATCCATTCACTTGGGTGTGTAGGGTCGAACTCTTCCAGACAGCCGAAGGTAGCCATTGATCTCGCTCCACGTGGTACCGGTGAAGATCGTGCTTATTCTGTTTCCTCAGGACTTATTCGCAATCCAATCCCATCCTCGTCGCCAGATGTAAAATTCCCGTGAATCTTACAATATTAGTGCCTGAGAAGTGAATAGATACGATACTTAGTGCATTCCACATTTATTTTACATAAATCTCACATATATACAGAACAGGGTCTAACAAAGAAAGAGGTCACTGCCCTCGGTTACAGAGTTTATATATCGGGCGTCTCGCCCTCGGGCGCAGCGCTCGACGCGCCCTTTACATGTCGTAGTAAGACACGACATGACAGTTAGATTTGTTGAAAATAAAGTATTATTGTTGATATCAATACTAATTGGCAAAAGTTGACCAGTTCGAGGAGTCCACTGGGCACTAAAAGGGCGTTTATTTATATACCCACGAGGATTAGGCCAGACTCACAATGGAGATGGCCGGTTGGTGAAGGGACCGCTCGTGAAAAATCTCCGAAGTTTCCGACCCAGACTCAAACATGACCTCTCCAGAGCGGCATATTGGCTGCGTTCAGCAGACTTAATTTAGCCGCTTGATTAAGTGGAGCTGTTCTTTAATAAAGTTAAGTAACGTTCGGCCGGATTGTCGTTAAAACGCGTTTTACAATGCGGCTGGCCACGTTTAACTGTATTGTGAAGCGGCGGAAGTCTCGGCCTCTTTACTAAATGTGAATTATGTACTGGGATTAGGAGCAAAGATATTAAAAAACACAAAAATCATACACTGTATAATCGAACTTATTTATTATAAACTATAATTATTACAATAGTGCAAATAAAAAAAAATTTATAGTACGGTATGTCAATTAATGAATTTAATTGTCCATTAAAAATTTTTAAAAATATGTACAGTATTGTTATTAAGTACTCTTAATGTTTACGTATTTTATTATGGTAAAAGTTTACATACCGAATATCTTTACAATTAAAATTATAGTTAATTCCTATTACGATTTCCTGTCTTCCCTAGCGGCGATTAAGCAAATTATACTAGTACGTTGCCAGATGTCGCAACTTTATCTGATACGTTTTTGTAACCAAGATCGAATTTCGTTACATATTATTTTTTTTATAAAAAATCAATTTTGAGTTATTTTTGTTGTCTAGTAATTATTTAAACATTCGTTAAAGTTTGATAACGATGCGAGATACGCAAATTTACATTTCGACCGTTAGGTAGCGCTGAGACTCTTCGACGATGATGTCACATCCGAAAGTGATTTAATTTACGTCACTTCCTGGTTCAAGATTCCAGAATTTTCTAGTATTCATCCGAGACTTACTCGTGCGGAAACGTGTTCTTCGAATTTATTAACGCTCTTGCGTCGATAACCAAAAAAGATGGCAAAGTGGGGCGAAGGAGATCCCAGATGGATAGTGGAGGAGAGACCCGATGCTACCAACGTCAACAATTGGCATTGGTAATTTCTTTTACGATATAATCGTCGTGCACGTTTTGAATGGAGTACGCGAAATAGCTCGTGCAGTCGGTAAACTCGACGAAGATGCGCGTTATAAGCGTGGACGCCGGTATTGCGAGTGACTTCAGAATGGACAAAGGGTTGTTTATAAGCCTAAAAATTGGCGAATGTTCTTTATTTTGGAACATTATATTACGGAATTCTGCTAAATTTTAGAATAGACGTGCTCTGCTCGGTTTTGAGTAGTTTCCAATCTCGTGTCCTCGCGTTAGAGCATGGCCCTCGAGGATTTTTCCCGGTCCCAAAGAAAATTTGGGGCCCGTAATGGTTCATATCACCATAAATTAATGTAGTTTTTTACGAAGAAAAATTAGTCTTAAAACTGCCTTTTAAATAGAGACACACAGAGTATTTTATTTATTAAAAAAAGATGTGGCAAAAGGGGTCTGGTCTATCTGCACCACATTCTGGCTCTCGTGAGGAGACTTGAGATTAGAACCTCTGCAAAAATAACATTTCCTCTGCATTATGTGATGTCGTTTTTAAATCCGACCGCTACTGTATGCCGTCGGGCTATATAACTGCAATAATATTAATAAATTACCAAATAATTTGACACTGATATAGCCCGATGGCATACGACAGTGGTTTGCTTTAGTAATTGGCAAGCGCCAAATTCGACAGAGGGCGCTCAGGATGGCTGCCGAAACAGGTAAGGAACTGACCATATGTTTGTTCAATGCCTGAGCCAATTCAGTTTCCATCAGTGATGACTACTGCGATGACCAAATGGAGAACAAATCATTGATGTCAAATTCTAGACTGTATCGGCGACAGGAAACGTTGTCTTGTAGAAGGTGAAGCCGTTTTGGATGCTGGACACATCGTATTTTGTGGATTAAACTCTAACAACAACACTGAAAGTTCATGTTGTTGCTTTAGTGTTGCAATCTCAGATATTGTCGTTTTAATACATCTCAATTACGGGGAGAATGCACGTGCAAAGCGGGGCTGTCTGGTTTTCGTAAACATGTGATAGCTGAGCATAATACTAAAATGAAAACAAAAAACTTAAGTTATATTTTCAATTAAGAATATTTTTAAAAATTTGACTGGAAAGTTATCTTAACATATGTATTTGAAGATAGAAAATTTACCTATTTTCTTTCCAATCTGTGTACAAAAACAATTTTTCGACAGGCATGTCCATTTACAAAAAAAAACTTAGACATTTTTTTTTATGTGGACGGCTTCAGATTTTCAAAAGAATAATTTTCAAACTTGAATTGGAATATTACCGCTATGTCATGACTACATAAGAATTATTATTTAAAAATAAAATAAAAGACTATTGTCTGTAGAATTAAAACACTTCTCACCTGTTACATGTTAACAGGTGAGAAGTGTTTAAATATTTTAAGCAGTATACACCATGTTCCAATATAAAAACATAACTATTATGATAAATAAAACTATATTCAGTTTTGTTGTTAGAGTTTAATCCACAAAATATGATGTGTCCAGCATCCAAAACTGTTTCACCTTCTACAAGACAACGTTTCCTGTCTGTTCCTTACCTGTTTCGGCAGCCATTTTGAGCGCCCTCTGTCGGATTTGGCGCTTGCCAATATATGTATTGGGTTTTTGTAGAGTTGTTTCATTTTTCACTATTTGAAGCAAGAGGAATCTGATATTTTTGAACATCATCATCAAATGAGAACTGCACATCAATCAGGAAACTGAATCATCTAGATGAGAAAACATTTGCATCCTTTTGCTTCAAATAATGACCAAATGTTTTAATATTTGAACTAAATTTACTAGCCTGTTCTTCGGTTTAATAAATTTTGTATCAAGTAGATTGCAGGTATTGGAATGTTGTGTTAATAAAAAAATATAATATAGTAATGTGATTATGATAGTTACTAGTTTCGGTTAATGTTGGTGCCAAGATGGTGGCTCGTCTCTGATTCCAGCAAGGAAACAGTGGGATGCACATTCTAACCTATTCTAATAAATTACCATAATTATTAGCAACCAAATTATTATAATAGGTTAGGTTAGAACATGCGTCCCACTGTTTCCTTGCTGGAATCAGAGACAAGCCGCCATCTTGGCACCAAGGGTAACATTAACCCTAGATTTTCTTCAGAATTTATCACTGTTATCAATGAGTTTAGTTTGATGTGTGTACGTTTTCAGAATTTCACTTTGAAGAAGTCTCACATCTTGGATTAAAGTGTATTAAAGTAAAGACAATATGTTTATGATGTTTAACGGTCTGTTCTTATGGTAAAAACTTTGTTTTGATTTGAATTATCTAACAGTAACGAATGAGTAAAGTTATTTAATATTTAAAATACTCATCTTAAATTTTTGAGTATTTGTTTTGGTCTATTTTACTTTTGTAATAAAAACTGAAGACATTTCTAGCAAGATTTTCTGAGTGTCATTGACATCCTATTTTAGTAATAAACTATCTCTAAGCAAAAAGCCAAAATTATTTTATAGATCCAAAAGTGATCTTTTGGTGTGTTGCTCTCTACAACTTCTTTCTTGCAGTGCCAAATAATTGTAAAAATTAAATTTTAAAAAAATTTGGAACGGTATCCTAAAACGATGTTTAAAATTAGCTTTTTCCTCTTTACTAAATGGGATTGAAAATTCTTGTGACACGAAGTGTATTGCTAATGTGTTATTATCTGCTGCCAGATATGCAGTGCAGAGTTGATGCCACGTGCGACTCAGCATAAGTAAACCTGTTTGTTAAATATATGTATATGTAGATTATAAAGTTCCTAGCAAACAGTTTAGAAGGAATCTTTCAAAAATATAGATCAATTATTGGGTGTGTCTGGCCAAATCAATAGGGATATAAGGAAAATTTTGGAACAGTGTTTTGCGAAGTCACTCCTAGACATTGTTTCTTTTTAATTTATTTGCTTATATAGGGATATTCAGTTATGTTTGAGTGCTGCTGATAGTGTAAAGCCTGCAAAAATGTAGTGGATATAGTGAAATCTGTTTCTGTAAATTAGTGATATTTATTACATGCATTAACTTATGGAACTGTTTTTGAAGCAATGAATAGCTTTATTCCTTATTCATATGTTGAAAATAGTTTTTGTATTTAACTGTTGGTTAAGTACAGATTATGTACAGTACTTATATATAACCTAGTCTATTCTTATCTGATAATTCTGTGAAATATTTTTATTAAATATAATGACATTTAAAAACAAACTACCATATATTATTGTTTATTATTTTGGCTTAAATTCTTCTGATGCATAGAAATACATAATCATTAATTTCTGAGATAAACATTTTTGTTTCATACTTGTTAGACTTACATTCTGAAAATGTTGAATGTGCAATAGATTATACTTTGGCAGTTGAATGCAGAGGTGATGCTTTATCTAAAGCTGGGGTAATTAAACTATGGCCCACGGGCCAGATCCGGCCTGCGAGGTCAGTTTGTCTAGCCCACTGCCGCATTGTGCCACAAACGAGCTAAAATATAATTATTTATGTGGAAATATCATAGATTGTAGATAAACTTGCTATGTAGAAAAAGTTTAAGTAAGTAAAAATGCCAAAATTGGTCCAATCTAATTTTTGCATCTGACAATAATATAATATTTAAGAAAATCAGTGAAATAAAAAATTCGGCAACTTTTTGCAACTTTGGATGTCAGAGCATTTTTGTATAAGTACTGTACCTGCAATGAAGTTTCTAAGAAAAGCAATTAAGAGCTCACTGCAGCAATCGTTTTTGTGTATTGGTAAATAAATATACTGGTTGTCTCTATTTTTTGTGTATTCAGTATACTGCATTGAACAAAATGGTTATGTGGCCCACACTTGTCATTCTTTCAGTTACCTGGCCCGCTGCAAAAAAAGTTTGGTGACCCCCGATCTAAAAGAACATGAATATTTTGGATGTTGACTAGAAGAATATTGAATTTAGACACACAATATATTTTTATAGGATGTCTTTTTGGTACTTAGATGATGATAATTTATAGCTTAACATAACTTCTAATATGAAATAAACATCTCTTCACTGTTGGTCAAAATTCTGGTATTAACTTGTGAGATGTACTGTACAGCACTTATTCTCGTACCTGCGACCAGCTTTCGATGTGATTTATCCAATGCTGTTTTTGTATGTTTTATTCACTTGTTCAGAACTTTATAAACATATTTCATTGTCTTCAGCATTTCTAAACAAATGATTTGTAATATATATATATATATATATACAAAATAAAGCAGTATCACTCAAAATAGTGGTGTGTGGACTGGTCCATACAAAATCCCTTAGAAACAAGGTATTGTATAATGCTTTCAGAAGCATAATTGGTGACTAAACTGGCCTTTCTTACATTTTCGACAGTGTCGATGATACAAGCAAAAAGCAAACATTTTTGGTCTCATTTGGGGATAAGAGTCGGGCTTCTATATATTTTCTTTTTTTAAATTTTTTTTTTAGCTTAACCTTTGGAATTTGAAATGATTTTTGAAAAAAACAAAGTTCTGGAAAAAATACTTGTACACCAACCAACCAAACAGTAATGGAAATAACCAGACGGTTTGATTGGTTTAAAATGATCTTGTTCCAGAACTTTGCTTTTCAAAAATCCAAATTTCAAAAGTTAGGGTAAAAAAGAACTAAAGAAAAATTATTTATAGAAGCCTGACACTGGGTTCTGAGTGAGGCCGAAAACGTTTGCTATTATCGATGGCATCGCTGGAAATGTACGAAAGGTCAGTTTGGTCACCAATTATACATTAGTTCTGGCTTTAAAGAATGCTTCTGAGAAAGGATATAAAAATTAATTTTACAATATTGATAGTTGTCATATGACTATGGTATTATATAATGCTTTCAGAAATGTATACAAGTATCTAAATGTGAAGATACCAAGCTGGCATTCTGGAACTAAAGTGCAGTAATATTGCAAAAATGTGCATACTAATTCCTGATAAATAAAGAAAAAAATGTCAGTCTTTTACATCAAATGACTTGAAGCGTCAAAATAATCAAATGTTATCAATTAATTCCAATTCAAATTTTATTTGCTTGCTAATAATAATTTACTGTGAAATCCTGTGTTTAAACTGTCCGTTTGATATAAAAACACTAAACACAGAAATCATTAAATCGTTTACAAACATATTAAGAGGTTGTTGTATTTATATACTGTAAGACTGTAAGATTATTTATAAACTATTGATTGATAAAATATATATACAGTAGACCTCCCCATAACATGGTACATACGTTCTGTGTTATATGAATTCCGTGTTGTACAAGTCACTTAAATAGGCTACGTGAGCCAATCACAACCCGGCACATGTGCAGTTTAGGGGCTATGGCTGTTTGAAAGGTTTTATTTCATAAAATTAACTGATTCTAGACTAATTTGACTCAACATTTCCAAAACACGTATAATTTTTTGGGAATAATCCATATAAATTATGCTATAAACAAAAAATTGTAGGATTACTTACCAAGTGCGCACTGTTCGACGACGCCATTGCTTAAGCTTGTTTTTGTCATGGAGTAGCTCATTGAATGGCGAGTGCGTGTTTCCTGATAAGTTATTTTTCTGCGAAAAATTCGCTGAACTTTGGAGACATCATAAATAAAAATATAATTTTTATGGCTGTTGAATAATAAATGTTTCTTAGTAGGTCAGCTGCTCATTTACACTCAACGGTTTGTACAATATCTGCTATTGGTTCAGATTCAACCAATCCTGTCGCGACATGAGTCAACAATGACGTTTTACCGTGTTATACGAACATGATCGCGATTTTTTCGCCGTATTATACGAATCCTTGTTATATGAACCTGTGTTATGAGGGGTCTACTGTATATAGGGTGGTCCATTTTAATCAGTTCACTGGAATAATCTTAAAACTATGCATCCTTTTGTTAAACTAAAATTGTTAAGCATTAAGGGGACTACGAGGTAGTGCTATTGATTTCATCATACATGGTGCTGTAATTGATGAAAATGGAGTCAATTATATTTTCTTAAATAGGAACACTTTATTCTATTGCATATTGTACATAAAATAGACACACTTTTTTTAATCTGAAATATTTTTTCCAAAAGATGCATTTATTAGAAATTACGGGTGAAGTTTTACATGGCCACCACAGCATGCATGTGCACATTTATGAATGTCTGTGAAGTACACTAAAAAGAAAGAAAAATTAAAAAAAAAAAAGGAGAACACTAATCATTTGATGGAATCAAGATCAATGTCTTCTCTTTAACACAAGCCTGATGGCTTTAACCAACTAGTTCATTTTACCATAACTTTGGACTACTGCCAAACTTAAGCAGCCTTTTAACATATTACTATAACATGTTATGCCTACCTTTGGACTATATTTTGTCGTGAATTAGTAGCGAGGTTGAGGCCGAAGTTTTAAACGTGAAAACGTGTATAGCCTTTGTCAAACTTCTAGGCTTACAGGAAAGTGGCACCGAACGTCCGATGTACACATTTTCGCGTTTAAAACTTTGGTTTCAACCTCGCTAGTGTTCAGTGGTCCAAAGTTAAGGTGACCTTTACTACAGTTATTACATATTAAAGGTGAAACACTTTCAAATTCTATTCATCTTCAGATTCCTTATAACCAAAAAAAGAATCCTCCTTTGCTTTTAAGGACTCCAGTTTAAGCAGAAAAATGATGAATTTATGGAATCAGATTATACACATTTAAAGATTTGATAGTTACTAAAATGGTTTACTATGTGCAATGATTTACACATTAAAATTTTATTATTCATTTTTATCAGATGATATTCTGTATATTTGATGTAATAAGCTTTTGACAAATTTTTGGCTTTTCATACTTTATTAAAAGTCATAATAATTGTAAAATTATGATCTTAAAACCAATTCATTTATTGTTATTAAGCAGCTTTTAAGATTTTGAATAAAACACTAAAAATTTGATTGAGGGTGACTCAAAGCTTCTTCTTAAAAATAACTTGGAATATCATTTTTCACATTACTAACGTTATAATGTGTTGGAAATATAGAACAAAAATAAGAACAGTGTGAGACAATGAAACCATAAAGTAAGTCAATTGTGGATGGTTTGTTCTAGAAAAATCAGTTTTAATTATATATCTCACTCGCAGACCCAGCCATGCATTGTTGTTGCTCAAAATGTATCTATTATAAATGTATAACACTTCCCCATGTGGGGGAATTTAAAAAAAAAATCCCTTCTTAGTATACATTCTGTACGTACCCTATTAAAGCGCAATCAAAAACACACAAAAAAAAAACGCATCTAAAATAGTTTAATAGAACCAGAGTTCTTCATGATAAGCCTTAATCTTGTCCTTCTCCCCCACGGGAGAATATCGAAAAATCCCTTTTTAGTGTATATTTGTGATGTACCTTATTGAAACGCAATCAAAAACACAAAAGATCGCATCTAAAATAGTATATATTAGTATAGATTACACATATAAAGATTTTGAGACTACTGTTACCTTACCTATAATTGCTTATTTGATGGTAATGGTTATTAGCAGAATATTCTTATTTTCAGTTTTACATAGTCTATTTTCAAATGATCTTATTCAAATTTGCTTTTTAAGTGTGTTCTTTATCATATTTAGTTGTAATTGTTAATGATTGACATACGTTGAAAAAGTTATATAAGTATTTTTAGTTTCGTTTGCTTTCAAAAGAAGTTCATACAATCTTAAGGGGTAAAACTCCACTTGTATCCAATGTAGTCTATTTGTAACAAAAAATTCATAACAATTCAACATCACAAAAGGCCAATCCCCTTGGACCAATCGTAACTTGCTTTTCTTCCCCTTCTCTTGCCTTTTTTTTTGCAGGAGATAGAGGGTTGGTCACACTATCTGTTGTGAGATAGGTGTCCAGTCCTGCTCACACTACAGGTATCTCTACCATCACAGGCATGTGCTGCTTTGCAGGCATTTGGGAATGACTGTGGAAGAAAAAAAAAAGATTCCTTGATACTATTGATAGTATTGTGATGGAGGATTTTAAAATGTGCATTTTTAGAGACAAAAGTTGAAGTAAAATTTAACCATGAAATGAATCATCTTGCCAGTAGAGCATTCAAAGTAACCAAGAAAAAATTAGAACATTGGCTGCCATAAAAAAAAACTGAGATGATACATTACCATGTGCACTAATGTGTGCTTTCACAACTTCTAAATTTTCATTCATAAAACTACATAATGGACACTGAAATAAATCAATTGAACCATGGAGGATGCCATGTTGCTTTTCACTTTAAACTGCTGCTGCTGCTGCTACAAGTGGTCGTTTTTGCCATCTGATTGCATTCACTTTGGCTAGCAATCTGCAGGAATTTTTAAGCAGATGCTGCTTGCACAGAGTTATGCGGAGGAATAAAAGAACATGCCCTTTGTTCAACCTAATCTCCTTATCCATTTGCTTTGCTCAATTCAATTCCTGCTTGCTTCGCTCTCCCGTTGAACCATCCGTTTACTGAACTCGACTCCTTGCTCGCTTTACTCACTTGTTCAAAAATTTTGTGGTGATTTGATTCCCAGTGCTGCCATTTCTGTTTTCTTTTGTGAGAGTCATGACAATCATAAGCTTATTATTTTATATATAGAGAGTAATTTAAATTAGCTTCTTTAATTGTATACTGATTGATTGATATTTATTGTAAAAGGAGTAAACAAAAGTCATAACTGTTATTTGAAATTTTATCTACTGGCACTGTCATTTTTGACTAGTAGAAACATTATAAATTGTCTTATTAGCACATAGTTTAAAAGTAGCTGTTAATTATTTTGTTTGATAATCTTCATTGACTTAAATTCTTCTGGGGGTGACATTTATCAGCTGTTTTGTAATTGATTATTTCTTCTAATTTGTCATCTTTGTAATCTCCAATTTCTTAACATTTCTTTCTAACAAACCTTTGCATCTTTCTAAATTCCTATGTATTCAACCAATTCTTTTGTCTTCACCTTAAAGTCTGTAGTTATCAAGTGACTGTATTCTATGCACGAGGAAGTCAATATTCTATTGAACTATTGATCACTCTTCGCAAACACAGTTTTGTTAATTTTAGCTATAACAAACTGTACTCTTCTAACATTCTTCACACATCTTGATTCCATTCTTAGTATATCTTATTAAAAACTCATTGCTGCCTTTTGATTACTTGTTTTTTATTCTCTTATTAAGATTGACCAATATCATCAGTCTTTTAAAGCTTATAAAGTCAATTTTTAATTGGTTTATCTATATTTTCTAAGCTTGTTGAATTTTTTTTGTTGTTGTTGCCATCATTTACTCTGTACCTATTAAATTTAATGGGGTCTTTCATACTCTTATGCTAGGAAGGTGGATATCGTAAGTCAATGATGACTTTACCTGTCATATTCAAAGTAAATAAATGAATTAAGCAAAAAGTTTGATCTTTATAAGATTCTTATTATAAAATATTAAAACTCAAAGATAAAAAAATAGTAATAGACTTGAATATTGTTAAAATTTAGTCTATATCTTGTATGTATTTTAATGAAAAATTAATTTTGTAAATGATTTTTTCAATCGTCTTTAAATTTTATTTAATGGACAGTTACTTTGAGGTAAATTTATATTAATTATCTCAAAGTAACTGTTTGTTATTTTGATAACAGTTAATTTCTTATAATAATATAACAGGAAATAAAATCTATTATTAATTTTATTCATAAGCTATTCTATGAAAGATACTTAGAGACCTAACAGCATCGGAATTATATTATTAAAAATTGTTTAATGTTAATCTGTAAATAAAAAGTTATTTTGGAACAAAAATGTCTTTAATTAAGCATTACCATTGTTTTCATGCATACTTCATAAAAAGTTTCAGAAGTGGAAAATTTTATACAAAACAGTGTATAGCAGAACCTCGCTTAATTAGTGAGCATATTCGTTCCAGAGGCTTACTCGTTAAGCGAAACAATTTTTCCCATATAAATTAATGTAAAATACGATAATGTGTCTCATGCCGAAAAAATACTGAAATATTTTATGTATAATATTTATTCTATGAAAATTATACAATAAACATTGTTGAGGAGTGTGAATTGTCATCGTCTTTTCTTCTACCGCGGAATGAACCAACCTGGAATGCAAATTCAATTTGCAGAAAACAAAAAAAAAATCAGATAATTTGTCCAATAAATGCACCAAACAATATTCGAAATTCTTGGGCCATACAAAGGCTATAATTAACTATTAGAAATTAATTAATTTGACTAGATGTGGGTAGTTATGCTTCCATCTTGTATTAAATTTAATAATTATAAATAATCTTTAATTTAGACATTTTTGGAATTTAATTTAGAATCAGTCACTAAATTTAATAAGAGATGGAAGCATAACTGCCTACCTTTAGTCAAATTACAATAGACCCCCCCCCCATAACATGGTTCATATAACACAGATTCGTATAACACGGCAAAAAAATTACGATTGTGTTCGTATAACATGCTAAAAGAGACTCATATAACACGGTAAAACAACATCGCCGACTCGTGTCGCGACAGGATTGGTCGAATCTGGACTAATAGCAGATACTGTACAAACAGCCATAAAAACTATATATCTTGACCAACAGGGGATATAACGGCCATAAAAATTATATTTTTATTTATGATGTCTCCAAAGTTCAGCAAATTTTTCGCAGGGAAAAAACTTATCAGGAAACACACCCACCGTTCGATGAGCCACTCTGCGACAAAAGCAAGCTTAAGCAATGGCGTCGTCAAACGGTGCACACTCGGTAAGTAATCCTACGATTTTTTGTTTATAGCATAGTTTATATGGATTATTCCCAAAAAATTATACGTGATTTGGAGATGTTGAGTCAAATTAGTCTAGAATCGATTAATTTTATGGAAGAAAACCTTTCAAACAGCCGTATCCTCTAAACTGCACAAATGCTGGGCTGTGATTAGCTCATGTATTTAAGTGACTCGTACAACATGGATTCATATAGGGGTCTACTGTAATTAATTTTTAGTATTTAATTATAGCCTTTACATATCCCAAGAATTTGGCATATTGTTTGGCATGTTTATTATATAATGGGCTATGGTTTTTGATGTTCATACATAATATGTGTGAACACAAGTTTGGAAAAATTGTGATTACAGGCTACACTAAGTTGCTAGATGAACGAGTTCTAAACACGGACTGATGGAGCGTGTGCACAATCTAGGACTTCCCCTCTCCTGACCACTCGCTATGCAAGGTTCCACTGTAATTCTGAAATTTAAACAATATAATTGCACGTTTCTTTTCTCGTACAGTTTTATATACATTAAACACGATCGTTAGAAATCAATGATGGCCTTTGTTTTGCTGACAAATTGGATAGCAATGACAAACTGACCTTTTGTTTGTTTCTAGTAGTGAAATCATTGTAAAAGAAAATGCAGACATGTTTTCTAATACAGTAGAGCATCGATTATCTGACCCTCGATTAACTGACTGCGTTCTAGTCGGCAAATTCAAATGTCCGCTAGTGATGTGGCGCTACAATATTTGGTTATGTCTTGGCTACTTTAATATTATTTCTGTTAAATTTTTGCATGTTTTAGCTGGCAGCACTGGCTCGACCATGAAAGAGAGGATAGTATTTAAACCAGGCCTAATACACTATACTAATAATGTATTTTTTCATACTTTTCGGTTATCTGACTTTTCAGTTATCCGACCAACTCCAGTCCCCAATTAAGTCGGATAATCGATGCTCTACTGTAAATTATTGTGGAATATTCTTTTACAATGCTGTCACTGCTGGAAATGTGTGAAAGATCAGTTTGTTGCCATTTATTCAATAGTTCCAGCTTTAAGAATTTTAAATTGTATAGTGTAATTATGTCTACATTTTTCTTTTGCATTTGATTTATTTTGGTTTGAGAAATCTTTAATAATTGTTTTATAGTAAGAATTCTGTTTTTATGTAAAAAACTTGAATCAGCTTTCAGTAATGTGTACTTTATTAAGTTACAAAACTCTATTGGTATTACAGAAAAATATTTATTTTACAAGTACTTTTGACAATACATAACTGTCCTCTTCAAATTACACATTAAAAAATACATAGAAGAGACTGAAATGTCTTTATTTTTTGTCATGTCCAAACACCAGGAACAACAGTTTTTAAAAGAAACTAATGTATTTTTAATTACTGGCTTGTTACTGGTAAAATTTTTAAACTGTTTTGCATATTTTTGTAGAGGTGGTAGCATCTAATGAATTGTTTTCTCTCCAGTGGAAGACTATTGTTCCTGGTGGTTAGATATGATGAAAAATAGACATTTTAGTCTCTTCTATGCATTTTTTAATGTGTGAAAATAGTCATTCATTTTTTATAATAGAAAATTACAATGTACTAAAAGAAATGTTATGTTATATATGTATAGTAACTTCTTTAGGATACTTTCCATTTTTTAAAATGGTTATCCTTGAAAAAATAGGTGATAAGATCATCATTCCTTAATTTCTCATTTTAGATTCTACATTATCTGTCAAGTTCTTTTTGGGTTTACTTTTCTCCATTTCATAAGAATCCAGTCTGAAGTGTGGTTTGTTACGCTATTGTTTGCCATTCTTGGCTCATGCCCATACCATTCTAATGTTTGTGTTTACTTCATTTAATGTAGTTTTTTTCCCATATCTTTGTGTTTCTAACAATTTCCAGCTTGATTTCCTTGCAGATCTCTGGAAATCCATCTTTACTGCTGGTAGTTTCTTTTGGTTTTTCTTGTCAAAACTTTGGATTTTGGTTCTGTATAACATTAGAATCGTGTTGCATATTAACTTTTAGTTATTTCTTGCTCCACAGCACCAAGTTTAATGTGCCTGTTTTTTTTTCCTTTGTCTTTGCTAAATCGAGCAATGCTGATATTTACTGTACACCCTGGCATGGAAAAGGTATCAGATATATAGAAGTCCTGGAAATTTAATGTCGACAGGCGGGGGATATGCATTAATTACAAGAAAGAAAAACAAATTTCACATGCCTGGCAAGCAATGTATCACACCATCCTAATTAAACTGAAGTGCCAAAAAAATTAGAGACAGCAGCATGTGCAATGTTCTTATCTTCTATCTACAGGAGAAATGCTTTGAGCTGGAATATTTGCATTTAACATCATAGGTACAATACTTATAAGTTATGTGAGACTTTGGTTAGAGTAGCAATGGGCTATGTAAAGGATTTATTGCCATTTGATCATGGACAGATTGTTTGAGCAAGAGGAATGGGTCATTCTATCGGAGAGGTGGCCAATGCTCTTGGATTTTCTCATGCAATAGTGTCAGTTATTTAACAGGAATACTTAAATTCCAGACAGACATCAGCAACACGTGCACAGTTTGGGTGCCCATGGCTAATACAAGAACATGACTGTTGGTGGCTAACCAGGTTAATAACCATGCAGTCAAGGGCAACTCAGTGCCAAATCAGATCAGACTTCAACAGGGTACTGCTAAACCCATCAGTCAATGCACTGCACAATATACACTGCATTCCTTTGGGTTTGGTAGTCTCCAACCCACTCTGGTATCAATATTAACATCCAGATGTCAGGCAATGTGCCTCACCTAGGACAAAGAACATTGAAATTGGACGGTGGATGATTGGTGTAGTGTTTGTTGTCAGACAAATTTTGTTTTTGGCTCTTTCGAGCTGATAGTTTTGTTCATATATGGAAAAACCATATGAAGCCATAAATTTATCAGGTCAGCAAGATGTAGCTAATTCTGGTTGTGGCTCTGTTCTGGTCTGGAGTGTTCTATTGGTATGAACAGGGACTAATGGTGAGATTGCAGTTGACTTTGACAGGTGTGATGTATACTAATTTTCTGACAGACATTCTGCACCCCTTTATGCTCGCTATGTTTCCCTCAACGGTAATGAGTTGTACCAGCAGGATAATGCTACTGCCCACAGGGTGGCACAACAATAGTTCAAGAACACTTGACAGATTTTCAGCTACTGCCTTGGTTGCCAGACTTTAACTCCATAGAGCATTTATGAGACTGTGCAAATGTTACACAATGCCTTGCAGAACTATTCAACAAATACAACTGAATTATAGAGAACCATTGAACATGTCCGCATTGTAACACCTGTGCAACAACTGACACCTCGTAGTTTGTCACGTCATGTAATCGCTGTTATTCGGGCTCAGGGATGAGCTACGCATTATTAGGTAGATGTGTCTAAATTTCTGGCACTTCAATTTATATAACGATGTACGTTTAACCTTATCACAGGTCTGTTGGCAATGTGGCAATTTGAATTTGACCAAAAGTCTGATAAGTGTTCCATTCATAGACTGCAGAAAACCTGAAGCAGTGCTCAGGAGCCTGAAAACGTTTGTAAACCTTTGAAATTTCTCACCGGACACAATGCGGTTTGCAGAGGCGTGTTTTAAAGTCCAGTATGAAGGTGAAAGAAGTTTCTCAAAAACTGAAAGCATTTGTGTCTAATATAGGTTTTGAAAATTCAGAAGCATTTTGCATTTGAGAAATATATAGCAATTAGAAATTAATAGTTGTCAAATTATCAGATGACAAACAAGTAATCATTTTGAGATTTCTGGACAATTAATTTATGATCAGGTAACTTTGTCATTACAAATAAAAATACTATGTTTATTACACTTCATATTGCTACTATTAATAATAATTAATTATTGAAGTTTGAATCCATGTTAATCTTTTGTATTGCTGATTACTTCATTCAAACACTCAAACTGTGATTTTAGATAATTATTGTAATACTTTTATTGTAGTTGATTATATAAATATGTGTCTTTATTTTAAATAAATTGTATACAGTTTTTTTTTGCAGCCATCTTAATATATTTTTTTATTTTAAAATATCAAGGACCGAAAAGAACGCTTCTCAGTGGTCTAAAGACAAAATATCGGAGCTTTTCTTAAATTTAAAGTTGGATGACGACATCGGTAAGTAAGACGGCACCGCCCTCATTTTAAATCTGGTAAAATTTGCCTAAGTTTTAATAGTATTTTCCCATTTCAGAAAGCTTAAACAAAATTCCTGCTGAATAATACAAGTGTGTGAATTTATTCAAGTAGAATTAAAATATCTTTCAAAATAAATTAATAAATCGATTTAAAGAAAACTATAGTCGATCTTTTAATACAGAGCCATTTTTATTTTCAGGTTGCTGCGAAATCACAGAAATCACTAGTTGCGAAGGTGAAGCCGTAGTTAATAACAGAAAAGCGAAATTAATATTTTTTTACGAGTGGGTTATTAAAATGAAATGGAAAGGTAAGTTTTTAGAAGTATTTTACAATCAAAAATGTATTTAACAACTAAACTAAAGATATAAACTTTAATTTCTTTAATAAACTTTGGAAAGAATGGCACCATTGCATCTTGGCTAGTGCTACATTAAATTTTTTTTATTTCAAGAATTTTTATAAAATATTTTCAATGATTACTGATATCAAATGCCAGTAAGAATTAAATAGTAAAATTTATTTAGATGTTATTTAAGTCTTGAAAAGATGGGTAAAGTTGCAGATATCAGAGGAGGAGAAGCTATTGTTTTGACAGTTCTGTTCTTTTGACGACTAATTTTTAAAATGGCTGAGCAACTTTTCTATAGTAAGGAGCCATGAGAGAATATTTTTATGTGAAATTATGCCAAAACACTAGAAATGTTGGATTTATTGTCAATTTTACATAGACACAGTCTATCTTACATAGACTTTTACATAGACACTATCTTACACAGTTAAATAACTGTGTAAGATAGTAACATAAAGGTTGGTTTACACAGTACCACTGTTGATGTCGCACTCAAAAATGACTGAGATTCCGATGTTTACATGTTATTTTGCATTGCAATTTGAACATGCATAAGATCATTTGTTTTTCTTGAAAACACTATCTTGGATAACATGTTATATTGAATAAGAATGCAATATAATACATGATTCCAATGCCATTATTGATTTAGTTTGACAATGAATGAAAAATCTGACCGATTAGATTTTCAATGACAGAGTCGTGACTGTAGACTAAGGTCTCCAATAAGAGTTCATTCAAATGCAATGAATTCATCCATGTCACAATTTCGAGTGACAGTATCAGCAGTTGTAGTATCATGCAGATTAGCCTTAAATAATTAAATTATATAATTTTTTAATTTTAAATTGTAGACAAAAATTTAAGAGAAACTATTGATGATTACTTAATTTCAGTGAGAAATTAAAGAAGCCGATTGAGAAAAGCACAATCATTATATTGAACTGAACTACGATAAAAAGACACATTGAAATTTATATAGCAAAAAAGTAACATTGTATGTTGTTTGCCAAATAATTTCTTTTGTCATGTCACTTTGGGCATATGTACTGTACACATATTTCAACTTACCAGTTTCCATTGAATGATAAAATGAATGTTTTTACACACTTGCTGACAAGATTACACTCAACAATCAACAAACATCAATAATGTTTCCAATTATAATTGGCAATATTATTGATGATATACTCTGATAAACTTTGTTGCCATTAGAAGTTGTAATATCAATATGTCTCTGACAGATGCTTGAACTTTATTAATTAACAAATACTTCTAATTATTTACGGAGACCAAATACATTAAAGAATGGAAACTGAATACAGCAGGACCACTACTGTATTCAGTTTCCATTTGGAGACCACTTGCAAAAGCAGAAATTTGAGTAAAATAGCCAACCCCATTATATTTTATACTAACACATCTATTATAATTTTTTCCTCTGTATAAATAAGGCAAACACTATATTAATAATAAATATGATACTGTAAATCATAAAAATAATATTTTAGAATTTTTGGGAGCAGACTTTCTCACTAAATCTAAAATTTTAATTTTCTCAGCTGTTATAAATATCAGAGAGGAAAGTGTGGCAAAAATATGACAGTTGGCAGCAGCACAATTTTAAATGTTTTTGCCAGGAAAGTTATGCAACTCATTGTTGAATTTTTCCTCTAAACTAGGCACTTTGCAGCTTTGGACTATCAGAGCTGCTGGCATCAATCAGTGCATTTTGGAGTTGTGTGTGAAAGTAATTAGAATAAATAAAACTAAGAGGAGATCTGTTATCACAGTCGTGACATGTTTCAAGTGAAGTCCATACTAAGACTGACAAGTCGCTGCATTTAGTGTGAAACAAAGAAATGAGACAGTAATGCTTTTCCGGAATGAGAATGAGCACGAGATGCCAGTGAAACTTTGCGCAACTTAAAAATTGGTGTGGAATTAGTGCACAATTAAGAATTTTTATTTTATTTTATGTATTTTTTCTGTTCTTTTTATTGTCAATAGAGTAAACCTGGAACTGTGTATGGCGAGTCTGATTATGGCAGCGTACTACTGTATATAAAATTTAATAATTTTGACTGAGGATTAAAAAAAAAGAACCATATATTGGCTGATGTTTATAGACTGAATTAATTGATAGGATATATAGTAGACTTGAACACAGAAGTGAGCTATTACTGAAAAGCAATTTAGTATGTTAGGTGATACATCGTTATAAGAACTTCATTTGCTACTACAGTAGAGCATCGACTTTCCGAACAACCCCAGTCCCTAATTGATTCGGTAATCTATGCTCTAGTGTATTTACTATATGGGAAACTAAAGTAGCAAATTAAATGTTGTTAGATGCTAATTTTTGAAAAATATATTTATTCAAGTATAGAATTAAATAAAAACTAGTAACCAAATATAATAATCTAAATCTAATTTATAATTGATCAATATACAGCAACATAGCTGACTAGACCTGGCACCTTTTGGCCTACCTAGGCCTGTGTATCACAAATCCCCAAATATAATCAACCAATCGATTAATGAAATTTTTTGGTTTTGTTGATATCTTTATAATTAAAAAAATGTGCACGCTTTTATACAATTATTTACTTTTTGTAAATATTGATATTTTAATTTTGGCCGGATGAATGATGGTTAAGGTGACTGCCCACCACTCTGGATGACCCCAGGATCAAATCCAGATGGGTCAAAAAAAACCCCGAGAATTTTTCACGGGATGATCTGTCCCAGATGTGTTGGGTCCCATTCTTTGCCACCCGACCATCCCGTCAGTGAGATTGATTAAACAGGTCCTCTTACTACTCGCAGTGTGAAAAAGAGTTCCAGAAATTTCTTTTGTTCAGATGATATTTGGTCTGATCAAATCTCTTATATCCTTTGGTTTGAATTTCTTTCAGGTATACCTACACAATACTTTAGAAACTTCTTTGTTGTTATAATTTTCAACCTTTAAATTAAATAGGTAATTCAAATAGTTAAAAAAATTTATCAAAATACTTGAATTAAGCATAAGAATAATTTGATATGACCTTAGATCTGTATATGAAATAAAGATGTTATAAGAAGTATTTAATCCTAGAAATATTTTGTATGAAAAAGTTTTCGATATTTGATGATACGGTAATTTTAAAAACACGTGTTTGCTGCCAGTTGATGCAATTTTTCAGCATTTGCCCTTCATGCAACACAATTATTTAATGTTACTTTTGTCTTAATTAGAATTGGCTGGTATAAATAAAATTATGTTGAGTGTCAAATGAATGCAGACAAGCTGACGTGAAAATGTTGTTTTGATATCTAAATTTTTGACTGACTGACTAATTATCCATTAATTGGCGATTGTTTTGACTTTTAGTATTAGAAATAATTAGCCGATTTCAGTTATTTTTGCATCTCTGTTTCATATACATTAAAATTTTGTTTTTTACCACCACAAAACTTGTTACTTTAGATATTATTTGATTAATACAGAGTTGGTGGAAAATAACCGGGTATTGAGTATTGATGTACCATATTAAATGGAAATATGGATGGATGCATACCTTAAAATTCAATGTAGACACTGGTGCCAACATAGTTTCCTCAGATCATGATGTGGATAGAAAGCCACTTCTCCGTTCATCTGCAACTAAACTTGTGTTCATTGGCTTTGAATGACAATTCTCAATTTCTGGGTGGATTGTGGATTGACATCTCTTCACTATGCTACTGTCTCTGCAAAGCAACCATTTCGTAGCATGTAGCATCTGTGCTTGCTCCCCAACATACAAACTGTTGGTTGTTTTCTTGTCATTGTGCATGGAGCCTGTCACTACCCACACCACTGATGTGGGAATTATAGAATTCTTTTGATTGGTGTACACAAACACAAATTTTATTATAATTGCTATACTTTTTGTAGTAGTAATGCAATTTCTCAATTCCTAGTTACTTTTCATCTATCCTGTATTACTAATTGAATGAAAGAATAAAGACTTTTAGTATTTTAGTATAAAAGATACATATTCAATTGAAATAAATTTTGTTTTTTAGGATACGTAAGTGGAAGTTCGGAAGAAGTGAAGGGAAAAATTGAAATTCCTAATCTTAGTGAAGAACATGATCCTAAGGATGTTGATGTATGTCTTGCATTCAATTATTATATTGAAAATTTACATGATATGTATTATTTTAGAATTACTTGGCATTATTTACACTCAAATTTTAAATCCAATTATTATAATATTTAAATAGTAACCAATTACAATAATACTTTTCTCATTCTCACTTTTCTCATTAATCCAAATAATTTAATATTAAATCTATAAACCAAAGTTGATTAAAGTCAAACCTCTGTTTACAAACTTAATTCATTCCTAAAAGTTGTTTGGAAACTGATTTGTTGTAAAGCCAAAACAAATTTTTCCGTAAGAAACAATGTAAAATGTATTAATCCATTCCCGACCCCCTGAAAAGTTGCATGTACAGAAAGCCATTATTCTACTGTATATTGTGCTCTATTATTCTAGTTGTTGTTTGTGGAATGTTTATTTTTAAAAATTCTTTTAACAGATAAATATATCGATAAAAACCAATAACCCAGAATCTGAAATTCTAAAAGAATACATGAGATCGAAGGGAGCAGAAATAATTAGAGAAAAATTAGCAATATATATTTCCTCGTTGAAAGAAGGTACATTTGCATTTATTTAATGAAAGTCGCTTCTAAGAAATAACAAGGTATTAATTGATATTTTTTAAATAGAATTTTCTCAAGGAATGATATTACCAACTAAAGACAATGCTGCTCAGTTAAACGTGAAGCCAACGGTAAAAAAACCCACTATGCCCGTAAGTTTATACTAGACTATCAAGTGATTTCTCAAATATAAAATTTAATGCTTGTTTTAATTAACAAAATTTTAAACAGCAAAACAATCAGATATCGGCCAAACCGGCGAGTGAAGTTGGCGTTCCAATGGAAATGACCAAACTTTCGAGTACAGAAAGTTTCAAGTGCACTGCTGAAGAATTTTTTAATGCAATGACCATTAAAGAGGTATGGCTTTAATTTTTATAATTTATTTTTATTTTAGAGGAAATAGATGTGTTATTGTGTAAGATGTAATGTCCAACAATCCCCATGGGATTAAGAAATGAATAAAATCATAAACACTGGATATGCACTTGTACTTTAAATTGAATCTCCACCCACGGTTGTTATATAGCACTGAAGAGGGGTTGAGAGTTCATGTCAACCTGAAATGCATATGTAGAAGAAAGAATTGAATAAACTGTATGTTTTAACCTTCGGATATTTTACTTGCTGAACAAAATACTATACCTATAAATATAGTATTTTATTAGTTAAAACACACAAGAATACAGAAAGCCTGTAATTAAGAATATTAAGGATAAGTTAAAACTAGAGATAGCATCACCAATTTTGATTTATTTGCTTCATTTTAAAAACTATGGTATAAAAATCCCCCATTCAGTGATTTTTTTTTTCTTGTTTTTGTTTAAAGATTGGATATTTTATCCTATAAATTTAAATGAATAAATATTTAACTTTTTTATCCATGCACTAAAATGTATAAATTTTTAGATGGTGCAGGCCTTCACTCAAGGACCTGTTGTACTGCAGCCCGAAAAGGGAGGAAGATTCGAATTCTTTGGAGGAAATGTGTATGGTACCTTTATTGAGCTGGTGAGTTATGGTTGTTTGCTTTTGTAAAACTGTGTAATTTGGCTTACTAAACTTTAGTCGGGCAACACTTCCTTTATATATTGTAACAATTGTTTTATTTGTCATAACCTGTTTGGTTACGTAAGCAATTTCTGATGGATGGCATTAAAAATGTAATGCTTTTTCTATAGGAAAATCTTTTTCCAAAAATTCTCGAAAATGGATGTACAGTAGCTGGCTTTTTTTTTTTTTTCATTAGAATTCTATCATCCTCCACTTTTTGAGTGTTTTTGGAAAGGGATAATAAACAGGATTGAAAAATTCTTGCTGGTTTTTAGTGAATTTTAACCCCCTCTTGTCACATGTTAACATATTTTTCAAACCCTTCTGATTATTGTACTTTTTTAAAAAGAAGTGGAATTTGGTTTTAGAAGTTTTATTTACAGGGTACATATCAAGTAGCTTACTCCAAAACTTGCACTTGTCAAGTGTTGTTTTATTGAAACAATACCAAGAGGTGCTACTTTGGTTTCTGTGCAAACACTTTTGGGGAGATTTTCTGCATCTATAAATACTTTGTCAATCCATTCAATGTTTTCATCAGAGCCACATACAATCTTCATCATGAGCTCCCTCTGCTTTCTGGCTGCAACTTGCACCAGTTGTTCTTTTCAATCTACTACAGCAGTGTTTCCCAAACCGTTTTTGAGCCACTGACCCATTAGTTCTACAAACTTATACCCAATACCCTAACCCACTTTCCCTTGTGTGAGAAAGGCTTAGAAATATTCTTAGAAAAGCTTTTTATGAACTTCGTACTTTGTGTCCTTGCCATACATTCTCTGCATCTGGAAATCATTAAACAGTGTTTTTCTTACCCATTTTAACAGAAGAAAGGGAAAGGCTGTCAGTGACCTGAACTCTTGCATATGGTCACTGTTTGGTCAGGACCCTGCCTCCAGTGCCCTCCTGCCACCCCCTTGCTTCTTTTCACCCTTAGATTTACTCACCACCTCTTGGAGTAAGTGGTAGTGCCCTTTTGGAAACCACTGGACTAGAGCTTGGCCTTGAATTTGCAGAACACAGAGTGGTTGTGAATGCTTTCCATTCAGACATGATATAATTCATAATTGTCAAATGTCCAGTTCTGGGCAACACATGGTAAATAATAATATGACATACTATTGGGCCATCACAACCCAACCAACAGTTCTACAACTTTGGTTTTTTTATTCACATGCAAATTCCCATAGTCGGTGGTGCCTCTAGAGAGTTTTGAAATATTAATACTGAGTTGCAGAATAAAAGAGCAATGTACGTGTAATTTTATTATACAAATTTTCACCCAAAACCCAATTTGTATATTTAGTAAGCAGTGTAATCACACTGCCCCTCTCCCTCTCTTGACATGGATTGTCACATTTCTTAAATTCCTCCCTCTTGGGGCATGACACCATTTATGGACGGCTCCCATGGAAAAAGTATTAAATTTTTAATGCCATATGCGGGAGATAGCAGGTGTAACCAAAGAGGTTGCAATTGACCTTAATAAGATTTTCATCTGTAAATCTGTGCATGACTGTGGAATAATGTTGAATGTTTATTTCAAAAGATTAATTTAGATCTAGAAACTTGGTTTATAAAATGTGTGTAAAAGTTTAATAAATTTACATATTGTAACATTTTTATTTAACATTACTTAAAAAATAAAATTTGTTTTTTTGCCAAAAAAACTAATGTCAAAATTACAAAATTTTAATATCAGATGATGATGAGAGTGAGGGAGGGAATAATGAATATAAATCTTCAAATTCCTTCTTTTCTTAACTTCAGCAGTTCTTTGGAAAATAAATTTCAGTCAGATGTGTAATAATTTGTGACTGGGTCAGATTATGAAACAGGATTGTCCTGGGTAATCTTTGTTACAAATAAGGACCACAAGTTACCTTTTAAACCACAGAATAGAGCAGAGCTTAGAGTTGTTGGATAGTTATCTTACTGCATGGTTAAGTGTAATGGCAAACAAAATAGAGAAACAAAAAAGTAAGTGAATCCATGGGATCGACTGGAGTGTAGATAAAAATATATGTCGGATAATAATTAATCATTTCTCATTATGAACTATTAGATAAAATAAGAGTCACCTACAGTATTGGCCATGGAAATTGCATCACCTTGGTAACTTCCAAACTTTTAAAATGTGTAGGGACCTCATCAGAAATTTGTCAATTTGTTCCCTTTGCTAAGTAAAGATGCTGTGCATTTTTATGGCCCTGCAAAGATTTGTGAAACCAACTGTAAAAAAAGTGTCATTACATGGCCTTGCCAATACCATTGACAAATATTGACACAAAACAGTGCAGTTCAGTTTTGCTGTGAACTAATTTCTTGTTTTTGTAAGTAGGCTTGAAAAATGCTAGAAATAACTGTTTGTGGAAACAAAAAAATCCTAATATATCATTGAATCTAACAGCTCTGCAGTACTTTTGCATAGAGTAGGCTAGTTTCTTCTTTATACCAAGCTTTTTTAGATGCTGTTTATTTTCAAGCCTTTTCTCTGCAATTTTTATCTGTAATATGGCAATAGCGCTTGATAGGTTTGATGAGGACTGTTACCAGGTCAGCTTAGGTATTGATAGGGAATTTGTAAGAATTCTTTTACTTAAACAATAAGTTCTATATTATTTTACAATTTTTTATCATCATTGTTACTTAGAGAAAGAACGCAGTGTACTTGCTGTCTTGGTGTGGTAATGTAGAAATTGTTCTGGAATGTGTAAGATATCACAGGTATTGTTCCTTTATATTTTTTAATTCTCTGTCTTGTGTGCACTAAGCGGGCTTCTTTGCTCCTTCATTGTTAGAATTAGCTCGAAGATAAGATGTTTTTGTAGCATTCTACATTTGTACACTCATTTACTTATAGTCTAACATCTTTACTAGCTTTGCATCCCTGTGTCATTTGACTTGCCGGACTCTACTGTTTGTTAAGTGATCTACTGTAGGCCTCACCTTTTTTTTAATGACTAATGTAGGGGTTGTTGTTGGATCCTTGCCCATTAAATTTGGATTTGTCCAAAAAATGATGGAATTTGGTGTGTTATTGTTCTAGTTAGTTCACGTGCTATCTAGAACAAATAAGCCACCATCTGTGCATTTTATTTGTCTATAATGGCTTCTTATATGGATGGTAGACATTTTAAATCTAGGTTGCAAAGACGATGATGATGATGTAATTTGTGCACATGCTTAGTCGGTCTGTTCTTTCTACTTTTCGAACCGAAATAGTTTGGAAGAAATAGCATGTTTTCAAGGGCAGAGATGCTTCTACATTCTATCCCAGTGACACAGCTTTCAAAGTTTCCATTTTCAAGCATGCTTTATAACAAATGCATAATTGTTGACACACACTGTCTACAGTGTGGTATTTAACAAGAGGATAAACCTTAGGCATTCAAACAACAATAATGGACTTTACGCAGTGCTAACTTTCATAACCTCCATCTTTTCATTTTTCTTCACAAAATTGCAGTCCTCTGCATGAGTGTGTATAACCAACAGGGTTTTGAATAGTGAAATTTCCATGGCTGCTACTGTAACTCTGACAATTTACATAAAACTGTAATTTCTGTAAATTAAAAGAATATTTTGATTTAAATAACTGGTACTAGATTTGGATTTTAATATAAAATAACTTGGTACTCATGCTAAATATTGTATAGCAGGACGGAGAGTTCACCGAGTTCGGCGTTATTAATAGTTTTGGTGTTTACCACTAGTGCTATTTGACAAACTTGTTTGAACAAAGGAAAAAATACCGACACAGTTTCAAAAATGTTAAACTTATATCTGTTGTTGTCAGGTGAATAAAGATTAAACAGAAATGTTCTAAGGAGAACAGAATGCATATTATTCAAATTAAATGTTTGTCGAAAGTGTTAGTGGTAAAAACTATTAATAACACCAAACTCAGTGATTTGGATCTTTTTCGAGATATCCCCAAGATCAGGATAAATTTAATTTAAAGGTTATCCAGATCACAATCGAATCTGGTCGGCCATCTTGCTTTTTACCTAATCACAGAATCAGTTTTAACCACCCAAAATTAGCTAGTTAACCGTTCAACAGTTTATCCCAAACATTTAACATTTACTGCATTTTACTTCAGGGTTAAACTCTTAGGTCCTGTTGCATAAGTAGTGTTTAACAAAAAATATTTATCACATCTGTAGTAAGTATGTTTTCAACAGTAATGATAAGAGACCATTTATTTGTATTGATACCATTGGTTTGATTTTTCTTTTCTATCCGTCGTCTGGCAACAATAATCGAAAATTTGTTCGACAGATTCCCAACGAGAAGATAAAACAGCACTGGAGATTCAAAACATGGCCGGAGGGACACTACTCCGAAGTGAACATAGAGATTGATCAGAAAGACGACTGCACCGAAGTTAGGCTGACCCAGACAGGAATTCCCAAGAACGACCTGGACAGGACAAAGGAAGGATGGAAGAACTATTACTGGCAAAACATGAAGAGAGCTTTCGGATTCGGAGCCATTTTGGTTTGACCCCAGCACCCCGAATAGACAGTGGGGCCCATCTCCTTTCCGGGTCGGGTCGACCCCTTTAGGCTTAGCCATTTTTGTACATTTGCCGTAACAATATTTAATTGGACCGAACCACACCTAGATTCCGGTTTACGTAAATCTCTCATTTATTTATGTACTTAGTCTGCGTTGCTCCCACACTTCATTCTCTCTAATGAGTATCTGCTTCTTGAAAATCGTCACAATTCCTTTGTAAAAAAAAAAAGACAAATGAAATTATGGATGTATATCATCATTTGAAAAATAAAATTTAGTGGGAAATTCTAAGTGATAATTATACTGTTATCATTAAAAAAATACCAGGCACACGTGATACTCAAAATGGTAACAGAAGTGGGATCAAGTTTGGAGAAGTGGAAATTGGAAGGCTTGGGTCACATATGGGGGAAATTGATTCTTCGGTAGGCTTTCTTTACTCCAAAGATTGTTATAGATACTTCTAAATACAGGAGAAATCATCAAGCCTCCTGGGGTTTCTCAAAACTGTATTTTGAGACTTGGTGCGTCCAAGTTCGTGTTTGAGTACTAGATATCCACATCCATTTATCAAACTGTGGTATCTACTACTACTACTACTACTGTTAAGTAAATTAATGATACGGTATAAATATAGCAAAATATGCACCTAACACCTGCCCGAAGTGCCAAATTACTTAGCATTTAATTCGTAGTATAGTCTGTGTAATTTGGCAATCGTTTGGCTTTAATATCTCCTAATTCCACAATTCAATAGTTAATAGTTTTAATTAGAGGTGAGGTATTGACGATTACCAAATCATTGTTTTTGACATTTTTTATGACGTGCACAGAATGAACCACTATTACACAAAGTAAGATGCTTTAAATTTTCTAAATCTTTCACTTCATTATAAATACGTGATGTATTTCTATTTTAATCATTTTTACTCTTCTCCATTACATTAACTTTTGGAGAAAACCTGGAAAACTCCACATCTTTAATTGTTTTGGCTGGTGCACAGTCAAGCTTCTCTCTTGAAGACTGCTTCAAAGAAGTTCCAAACTTCCTTCTGCATTTTAAATCTCTATAAAATGAACGAAGATGACGAACATACTCATATTTTGCCGACAGAGTTGCCAGATTTGTGATCGATTATTTGACCATTTTCTGAAACTCCAAGATGATTTGGACTATTGACTTTGCAATGCAGAAAGTAGAATTAAAAATTCTATTGTGCGAGCTACAATGTCAGGTACGGTACCACCTTTAGGGCCTGGCAACTGGAGCACCTGTCCTTAAGAAGTTTAACTTCTGATATTTTTTATGCTATCCCTTTTTTAAATGGTAATTAAGCCTTAGCATTTCATAGGAAATATATTGAGCCACATTAATCCTCTTTACCATACATTTAGTCACTTATAGCACAGAAAATGGTAATACAGTAGAGCAGCGCTGTCCAACTTATCATAGCCCGCGGGCCATATTTTCTTCACCAAACATTTCGGGGGCCAAGAAGGTTGATAAATGAAAAGTCAGTTTATGTTAATTAAAAAAATATTTTATTTATACTAAAAAGAAAACTTTAAAATATTCGTAATATATTAATGAGAACATTGTGGCCGTAATTTTCACGTAGTAAAAATAATTTTAATATTAATAATAATAATTTAGTAACATAAATTTATTCAAAGTAAAATGTACTCGCGGGCCATAAAAATAATTTGGTGGGCCGTATACGGCCCGTGGGCCGCCAGTTGGACAGCCCTGCAGTAGAGCATCGATTATCCGACCCCCGATCAACCGTCACATTGGATAACCGACCGTGTTCTAGTCGGCAAATTCAAATGTCCGCTAGTGATGTGGCGCTACAATATTTGGCTATGTCTTGGCCACTTTAATATTTTTGTTAAATTTTTGCGTGTTTTAGCTGGCAACACTGGCTTGACCATGAAAGGGAGGCCAGTATTTAAACCATGCTTAATTTTTTATTTTGTCTTTATTTTCCACAAAATAAATACAAAAATAAAGAAATAATTTTTAACGATACAATAGCAATGATTATTTTTTTAAAAAATTTTGTTAGGCTTAACGTCGATAAAAATTCAACGCGAAGTAGGTTAATAGTGCGATATACTAATATACTAAAAATGTATTTTTTCATACTTTTCGGTTATCCGACAAACCCCAGTCCCCAATTGAGTCGGATAATCAATGCTCTACTGTACTTTATCATAAAATAATTTTTCTTTTAAATGATTAATGTTAATAGCTTTTGTGCCATCTAGTCACAGCTATTTGTAGTGTTAAAATTGTATTTGAAATTACTGTAATTTCAAATTTGTGCTATCGGCAGTTATTTAGTATGATAAATAGTAAAAATGTACAAAAATTGACACTGATTTAAGTTTTGTAGCATCACTATTAAAAGGGATTGGTAGATTATTTAAAAGACTTTAGAGAAAATAGTTTCTTTAAAATCAAAATTAATAGCAATTAAATGAGGATGGCCTTATGAATCTCTGTATCATGGATTTAGTCTATTTATAAAAAGAATCAACTCTGGTATTAACCAATGAGCATCAGCCACCAATCGCTTAGTTGTGGTGACTTCCTGTTTCTTAGTTTAACAGGTCATATCCATTATAAACAGTCTTATGGAAACTTCACGTTCTGGTATCGGGATACAAAGGAGTTTGCCGTAATATTTGTTAAATGCGTGATTCTTTACTGTTTATGTATATAATAAAACTAACGTAACAGATAAGTTGCCATATATTGCCTGATTATATTAAGCGAAAAGTGCCAATGTCATTAGGGAATGGCCAATTGGTTTAACTGAAGCAACATCACGCGTGGCATTGCTCTCAAGTTGATTCTTTCCATAGACAGACTATAACACTGAAGAATGGTGATAATCCGGATTTATGTTTAATACTTTATTTTTTCTCTGAATTTTTTTGTATGCATAGATAAAAGAAATATCTTAATTTTATTTAAAAATTATATAAAATGCCAGGTCCTTGAAAAATGTACAATATGATGGACCCGGTCGTGTTTTATCTGTAGTAATTACAGTAAACTTCTCTAAGTCAAACGTCTGTAACTTGAATTTTCTCCAAAGTCTTCAGTCCCCAACACTGCTTTATGACTCAAATTTTAATAAAATAAATATCAGATTTCCACGAAATTTTCAGACGGGTGTTGGACAGTAGATACAACTATTTGCAGACAATCTTCCAGTGTAAAGCAAAATGACCTCTCACTTTATCTCGACAAGATGTAGGTGCAAAACTGTTTAAATCCATTAGTTACATTGAACATTTTGCCAAAAGGGCATTACGTGGGCTGTTATAAAATAAAAAGCTATCAAAGATTCTTTATATAATGCAAGAGATGAAAGTACAAATTCAGAATTGGCATTTTTCACTCTATTGTTGTCTAACTCAAGTTTTTTCCTGTCCTTGTGGAGCTTAGAGTTAGAGAAGTTTTACTGTAAGTGTCGTTTTCCTTACATCTTTACTAATAATGCAACAATTTGTATTTATTGTGTCTAAAATATATGAACTTGAGTACTTTTATTTTCGAAGTCGAATTCCTAAACTTTCCCTTTTATCGAGCGATTTCTTAGTCATTTTGGTTGACAGTAGAGAAATATCCTAAGAGATTCTGACCGAAAGCTTAAAAAAGAGAATGGCGGACATTAAAAATGAACCAGTGGCCAAGCAGCCTTCGGTACCCTGAACACTGGGAGTTCGGTCGTGGGTTTTCACCTTGCTCCTCGCTAGGACGGGCTGGTCATGTGGAGTTTTCTGGGTTTTCTCCACATCTGTAATGCCTAAATAGGGGCCAGTTTCCCTTAAAAGGCATCTCCCTAGGCAGATCACCCAAGGGTTGCATTTCCATAATTTAACAAACAAACATAAAAATGAACACAGACCCTTCACTTCCCGTCGGTTAGAGCTTGAGCTTGAAACTATCCTTATCTAATATATAGTTGGGAAAAGCGATTTTTTTGTAAGCCATTAACTTTTCAATTTCTGGGTCGGGTCAAATGTAAAATTCAAAATGGTGTCTACAAACGGCCACAGCAAATTTGTGGCATTTTTCTCTGGCAGACTGGTTTTAAGTTGCCGTAACACAACTCTCGACGTTTGAGGATCTGAGAATATTCAGAGTCAGAGTTTTTCGTCAATTCTGAAATTTATCAATTTATCACTTGCATAGAGGTGCATAGTTTGTTTCAGATGGATCGATCTGTAAGATCGGATTGGCCCTTGTTTTGTGATACAGATCAATTCTGTCACGTGTGTTAGTTGGCGGGCAGTTGGACCAAATGGCATTTACTCTGCCAATAAAATTGTTCACAAAATGTACCAATAATGAAAATGTTGATTCTAATGGATTATTGTAAAATAAAGTGCTAAACAGAGTTTTCGGCAAGCCACTACAAATTTGAGGTGGCTTGCCTTGTACAGTACACATCAATACTTTAACTGGCACGACTCCATTGTTGTTTGTATATAATTAATCAAGGTCTCCTGTCCCTAACTTTCCTGATGATTTTGTTCATCCTGTTTGAAGTTTAATAACTCCCGCGCATTTTGTCGGAAACATCCGAGATTTTACAGGGAGGTTTGTTTATTAGAGTGATCGATGCTGTTAACTTTTGGTGGCTAAAGGTAAACGGGGTTGGGGAGATAATGTAGAAAAGTTTTTCATAATAAAAATATCATAAATGTTGTCAGGAAAGTTAAGCAACTCGATGCTGAATTTTTTAAAAATGCTTTTCAAGATGAGGTAGTGTAGGTCTTCACCCACCATATATATCCCCTATCATTACATGCATTTCTGCACCCACATCACTTAAATTCTACATTTTATGTTTATGGGATTTTGGGTAAAGAGAATGGTGGTAAACATTAAAATGCATTGTCGTAGCACTTGGGTAGGTATGTCTTTAAAGTGTTATTACTTAGAGGTAGGAGTCTGCTCATTCTACCAACTCCACAGCCCCATCTCTCTCTAGGTTCCTTGTGAATATAAAATATTTAATCCATTCAACCATAATACAAATTGCATTGCAGCAAATATCAAATAATTGATGATGGTGGCGCACTCAGGAGTTAATCTGGACTCCTTAAGACTACTAAAGATAAGAATAAAAATACGATAAGGTTTTTTGTAATTACCATAGCATATAAGCCTAGAAAATTACGATAATCACCAAAGCAAGCATGTGGTGCACACCATAATTCTCAACAAAGTAAAGCCACTTGTGCTCCTATTTTGGCCATGTTTTATTAATTACTTCAAGCTTCTCACAACGGATTTTGCATATTGCTATTTTGACAAACGACATTTAATTAATTAAGACTCATAACTCACTTGTAATTTTTACTTGTCTTAATTAATATCGTCAGTGGCTGCCTGATGCAAGTGAATCTTGTTGGATAGCCAATGTAGTAATCTGTAAGTTTGTTAGTCTTTCATTTACTAAAACTGTAATAGAGAATTGAATTACACATTGATCTCCTAGATAACATACATTTGATTGCTTACATAATTGGTCACAAATGGTTATCAATTTTAAGTTCTGGTCTCTTATTAATCTAAAGGGCCTGGTTTGGTAAAGATTAAGTCAGTGTTTACTTAATTTTAACAAAACCAGCTCCTGTAATCTCCAAAAATAAGCAGTATCTATTTATCTGTTAAATAACTTCACTAGCATGATGAATTATGATCAATTTTACACGAATTATTCTTATGTAATAAAATTTGTTAGTATATTGCATATTTAACAGTTATTGTCTTAAAAGAAACACAAGTATTATGCTCAAATTCAAATGTCATTTTAGGTACAGTAGAGCGTTGTTTATCCGAATCAATTGGGGACTGGGGTTGTTCGGATAACCGATTATGTACGAAAAAATATATTAACCTATCTGATGTTGAAATTTTTCTGTCGCGTGTCTCTTCGTTTTGAATTTTCGTCGATTTTAAGCCTAACAAAAATTTTTATAATAATTTTTAACGATACAATAACCTCGATTATTATTTCTTTATTTTGTACAAACAAAATAAATATATGAAAAATCTAAAGTATAATTTTTTTGTTTTTATAAGTTAATCTAGTATCAAAAACGTTTGATTCAGCACGACACAGTCCGACTGGAAAGCTTTTGGATAACCGGCTTTCAGATAAACAATGCTCTACTGTACTTAGGAATTCACCTTTGTCTTTTCAAGTTTTGATAAGGAAATTGCTGTCATAGAAGTTAATAAAGATGTGGAATTTATTGAAAAGTTAATCAACCTGCCTCACATGTTTTGCTTTCAATATTATTTATCTGCAATTATAAAAAAATGTAAAAAACTTGCTCAAATAAAAGTAACATTCCTTGCAGTGGGTGCCTTGCCACGGTTGGCCCTGCTCTATATGTTCAAAATAAACAGTTACATCAAAGCCATTGCAATTACTGTTTACAGTATAATTAACAGTGGTAGTTGAGAAATTAAGTTTGTCTTTCTGATTGGTGCATCTGTTTCATTCTCATCATTATTGGTCTTAATCCTGAAATACGTATTAGAGACAGACTTCTTGTTTTGTAAATTGTTACCAATAACCTGGATTGATTAAGTAAAACCTTCAGACAAATTAGATTTGGAATAAATATGCACTCATTCCATGTGTGCATATTTGCATTGCCATTTTATTTACGAAAATTTAACTTGTACCATGCATTCTTCCAAAAACAGCATTCAAATTCAATTTGTAGGCAGAATGACGACAAAGTAATATATTGTGACAAATGGAAGGCCTCATCTTAAAAATTTTACGATGAGGATAACTTTATGCAAATTTTCTTTATTTGTATTTAAATCGATCTGTAATTAAATCTTTTTTTTACAGAATGTGTCAATTTGACTTTCTTCCCCATCATTTTTATTCTGCAGTTTAAGAAAATAGATTTACAGTAAATGATCTTTATAATGACGATTAAATTTCTAGTGTGCAATTATATTTAAAATTATTTTTCTTCTTACGAAGTTAATCCTAAAACAATCAATTCAGAATTTAGTACAATTGCTAAATCTTCAAAATCACAGTAACCAAGTAAAGTTACGATAGTGTTTGTGTAGACTAATGAAAAATGAATTGTGCGCAAATTCTCAACTTCCTTCTGACATCAAACAAAAATATTCTATACAAGATTTATTAAAGCAAAAAGTATTGAAAATATTTTACAATTTTAAATTCACTTATAGTGGTTCTGTTGGATACGTGATGCAAGGTTTAAACCATGATATTCTTTAGTTACCAAACGAAGTCGGAAAGAGAGATGCTTTAAAAATTTTTTTAACCTCGACTTAATGATTACCTCGTTGTTTTCCATTCAGATTTTTCTTCATACAGTTCTTTTAACTTCTCCAACACTCGCTCCTTTTCCTTCTCTAAATGTTTGGCCCTCTCTGCGTTCTGTCTCAGGCGACTTTCCAGGGTCTGTAGCAGAGGTCCACTCACCACTTCCGCGATGTGACACAGGGATTTCGTATACACTGAAAAAGAAAAATGGGTAAGATTCCTACAAAGTGACAGTCAAACAAACTTTTGAAAAAGATGCATTACCTGCATTGTTGTGTAGCCGAGTCAGCAGGTCCAACTCTGGTATCTGACAAGTCAAACTGTAGGCATCCTGCTCCTCCTGACACAAGATTCTGGGTAACTGAACCAGTGCATCTAGACAGGGACTGGTGACATGTGAAGAAGGAATGACATGCAGAGGAATTTCCAGTCTCATATACCTATTTTAAAAAATTTGGTTGTTTGAAAGAAACCATACAATTCCTAATGCAAACAAGTAAAAGAAAAATGTGACAAAGTTTACTATTATTTCATTTTAATTTTACTTGTGAATTCCTAATATGGAAAACAAATATGCTCTTAATTCTTTCTCTCAAAAATTTGAGATGCATGTAATTTTACTGTTTGAGTATGAAAAAAATCCATCTTTCCTAATTGAGTGATGTTCTCTTAACCGTTGTTAACTCCTCCGAAACCATTTAACCAATTTAAATAGATTCTACTTGTACACAAAAAATTATCTTGGTCTAACAAGGAGAGCATTGTATGTTCGGGTCTCTAGTTCCAACAAAACTTGGTGATTATATAGTTTTAAACACAAACAGTTCCTAGTCCAAATAAATAGGATCCACTTCTTAAATGTTTCCAAAAAACTATCTCCTGAAAATTGTGTGTTTAGCTTATAAGTCTGGAAGTTCTAAGTCTCTTCGGAATGACAATAGCCCAGTGAATAAGGTGCTAGGCCCCATATCTACAGGATATGTTCGATCCTTTGTAATTTTAGTTTTTTTCTCTCTATTATTATTATTATGTTAAAAGTATAAAAAAAAATGCCAGTAATAGGTAAAACAAAATAATTATTATTATTATTCTCATTTGAAGCTTATGAAATGATTTTTTTAATCTTGTTCTATATCTTTTCATTCTTGGTTAGATGCTATGTTATAACAAGCAAATAAGCTTCCGACATTACTGCTCATAGATTGAAAAAAAAAAAAGCCTGATATGAAAATGAGTAGCATTGTTTTTAATTGTTAATGTTATGAACAATTTCCTCATGTTCATTACACTTCTGATAGTTTTGTTAAATTTGATCTTTAAATATGAAGAAATAAAAAGTTTATTTAACAACTTTTTATTTCTTGGTGATTATATAGTTTCCAGAGTCTGTAGCAGCGGTCCACTCACCACTTCCGCAAAAGTCACGACAAGTTAAATCTACAAAGACTTTTTTCACTAAACGGAAGATAATGTTGTGACTTTTTAATCTCTTGTTCTATAAGTTTTAAACTTGAGGAATAATAATAGTAATAGTAATGCTAGTGATACGGTAAAATAATAAAATAATTATGTTACACAAAAACACAAGGAAAAAAAAAAATTAAAATAAAGGATCAAACCAATATCCTGTAGGTGTGATGCCTAGCACCTTACCCACTGGGCTATTGCCATTCTGAAGAGATGTGGAACTTCCAGACTAATAAGTTAAACAATCAATTTTCAGAGGCAGGTTTCTTGGAAATGCTTGAAAAGTGGGCCCTATTATTTGAACAAGATGATGTTTGTGTTTAGGGTTACATGCTCACCAAGTTTTATTTGAATAGGAGGCCCAAACAATTGTCCCTCTCCTTGTAAATTGTGACACAAACAGCAAATTTAAAATTTGACCTCATGTATCTCCAGTCACAGGTCTAAGTTCACAATGTTAACTCTATGGACAAGTGAAGTGAGATGTCCAGCCACATGGGCAGACCTAATATTATTTTCTATCAGGTTAGAACTTAAGAAATATAAATTTTTTACTAAATTCGTTATTTTTTTGATTCTTCTGGAATTTCTTCATTAATAGTAGCAACAAAAGTAACCAAAAAGAAAAAAAAACTAACTGGGCTGCAATTTGAAAAAATTGTAACCTATAAATTCTCACTGTTGTCCATCCCATTTGTCTGTTTGTGTTTCCTTAATCTTGAGAATGGAGATAGATAGATAGATAGATGAGATGAGACAAGACCAGATATGGAAAGATTAGGGACAGGAGGCCCTAATTGACTATATACAAACTTCTGATGCAAACCAGAAGTCATGTTATTTCAATTCAAAAATTTCCCCCCGAAAGGTGTTAGATAGATGATTGGCACGACTCTCTTGTTAAAGGAAAAGTACGACGTACAAGGGTAAGTCTCTTGTAATTTGAGTGGAGAGCCTATATTTTAAATTAATTAATTAAAAAATGATTTCTTTTATCTACATTCAGACTGATCATAATTTGGCCAGTAGAGCAAAATTTGTTACCGTGGCTCACTTAATTTTCGACATTCCTTAATTTTCCAGTGTAATTTACTTTGTTAATAAAAGAATAAAATAATTTTAATTGTAAATTTTTAATGCTAAAATGGAAACATTTTAGATTAAAAATTTACAATTAAAATATTTTTTGAAATACAAAAAAAATATCATTCCATAGCATTGTAAGAATTTTTAATAAAAATCTCCTCTTACTGGCAAAATATTTGTTATGCTCTCTTTCCTTTATTAACTGAATATTTATATTTGTTGTAAGAAAACTCTTCCGTACATAATTATTAAAATTAGAATAGTCTTTTTACTTTAGTTACATGTTTTAGTTTTTCCAACATTTTTGGGTTAGCAGTGTCTTGTATTCCATCTGTTTCGTGTTAAAGCTACTTGACTGAAAATGTCATCAAAAAAGTCAAAGTATTTAATAAAAATACTTAACAATCTTCAAATTCTGCAAGTTATGGAGAAGTGTAATAACAAATGAAAAACAAAAATGTAAATTTAACTGAGCTGCTTTGTCACTCAAAATACAAACAGTATAAGTATCACTTAAACTGTTTGTATTTTTATAACATCAGTATACAAATAGTAATACTAGTAATACTTACTGAGGTGGTTCACCTTCCGGACTTTGATTTATTGATTGAAAACAAGTAACTTGAATTCTTCCGTGCTGTAAAATAGTTACAATAATAAAATTGGCATTTAACAAAAGTAATGTAATCATTTAGAATTTATTACATTACTTTAGTAGACGATTCTTCACTAAAAACTGAAAATATGAGGCCCACGAATCCTTCATCCATCATTTGATACATGGCTTGAGTCTGTACATCTACGAATATATTTTACAAATTAATTCATTTGCATACCAAGAATTTAGTAATTAGATAAACTTACCCACGTGAGATGGCCACACAGTGATGTGAGGATGTGAATGATACCAACCCAAGACTCTCATGGGGCGGCGTAAAGCCTGTGCCAATCTCTAAATTTTATAAGAAAATTTTCAAATAAAAGCTTCTAATTCAATTTTACATACATAACAAATATCTTTTAACTAACTTACTTCTGCCTGAGTGGAAGCATCAGACAACTGTTCTGGTGATATTTCCACTCTGTCTTTCCTTTTATCTGATCTCCGAAGCATGATGACGGCCGATATGTGAGAGATTCTTTTCTCGTCAATCTAAAATTTTAAATTAAAAAGTGAAGTTTTTCAAATGATTAAAATAATTTTTAAAAATCAGAAATATTTTCTAATTAAATGTTCTGTTACTGGTTTTGTTGTGAATTTTAAAGAATTAAAAGCTATTGGCTTTTTTTTTCAGTAACATATACAAGGAGCAGTTGTCGTACAGAAATATTTTCATTGATAAATTCTATTTTTTATAATAATTATGTCTCAATAAAATCTTAAAGTTTAAAGTATTAAATTTATTCAACACGTGCAAAATAAACAAATGTTTTCTCTCTTGAAAGCCTTTATCAAATATCAAAAAAACATTTTCTTGTTGCCATAGAGATTGAATCGATCTCCTTGAAGTTAATCACTGTTTTCCTTTCTAAAGGCCTTCTAGATCTGAATCCTTTATATATATTTCAATAGGTAGGTCTGCTTTTACTGGTCTATTCTGTGCAATTAAACCTGAAGATGTCCAACAAATAAAATAAAACATTAGAATACAATAAAATTTTTCTGTTTTGCCAGATTTTGGTGTCAGTGAGTACAGTGGAACCTCGCTTAACGAGCACCTCGCACAAGTATTTTGCATAATGAGCAAAACAAATTGTAAAAATTTGCCTCACATAATGAGTGATGAGGAGAGGGGAAGTCCCAAATTGTGCGCATGCGGCATGCTCCGTCAGTCTGTGTTTAGCACTCCTTCCGCTAGCATCTTAATGTCGCTTGTGATCACATATTTTTCCAAACTTATGTTCACACACATTACTTATAAACATCAACAACCAAAGCCCGTTATATAATAAATACGCCAAACAATATGACATATTCTTGGGTCATTAAATTAAATGACCGATTCCAAATTAAATTTTAGAAATGTCTGAATTAAAAATTAACTATTTATAATTATTCAATTTAATACGAGATGGAAACATAACTGCCTACCTCTAGTCAAATTAATTAATTTCTAATCTTTAATAATAGCCTTTACATAACCCAAGAATTTGGAATATCGTTTGAAGTGTTAATCAAACTTAGCTGTGATTTTTGTTTTGTATCTGCAAATCAAATTCTCATTCCAGGATGGCTCATTCCACACTAGAAGAAAAGATGATGTTGATTTGCGCTCCTTAACAGTGAATATTGTACAATTTTTTTTGAATAAACCTTACACACAAAACATTTGAGCATTTTTTCGGTATGGAACACATTATTTTACATTAATTTCTATGGGAAAAATTGTTTCGCATTATGAGTAAGACTCTGGAATGAATTATGCTCGTTAAGCGAAGTTCCTCTGTATTATCTTTAATGCAAAGAAAATTTATTTGACTAAACTTTAATTATCAAGCATCAAATCAAACAGTAATTAAGCAAAATAATTTTGAAAAAACTATAGAAAGTTAATTTTTAATTTACCACTCAAAATATTAATGAATAATTAACAAAATTTTATATTTTCTTTTAAATTTATACTCAATTCTGCGCCATTCATTTGTTTGAATTTTAGCTTTTGGGGCCAACAATTGTTCTATTATCAGCCAAAACAAATACAGTATTAAAAATGTATGATTTATTCAATATTCACTTTTCTTACAACTTCCTAATTGCTTATCTTGCCTCTTTTTAGTCAGATATTCCTTTGCATTTTATTCCTAAATAATTCAAGGTTACTGCAACAAGTCGAGAAAACAGGAAAAGACACCCTTTGTTATTTCTATATTTTTTTTATTTTGTAAGTTTACTTTACATTCTATAACTTTCCTAAAATCGGTTCAATCATGCAGCTCTCATTTCAGATACAAGCAAATTAATTTATTTATTTTTCATAATCAGAACATTGGAAATTTTATTACACCTGCAAATAACCGCATGTAATATTTGTTATATTCTGAAGGATTGTTATAAATTTGCTAATATGCTACAATGAGAACTTTCATTAAAGTTGTATGAGAGAAAGCAAAGAATTTGATAAATAGAGAGATTTTTCTTTTTCTTCTTTTCCAAATAAACAAAAGTTACTATCTTAACAGAGTTATGAAATGATTTTAGATTTTTTTATGAATTCTGTCCAAATATTGTCCATCTGTATTTTTTGCTTCCGATATTTTAATATTTTATTCGTTCACTTTCAAAATTAAGAATTTGCAAATAGTTCCCGTAATCTATGGTTGAACAATATTTTTTTACAGAAAAAAATACATTATGAGGATAAATACATGCAAGCTGACTATTTTTCAAAGTTCTCTTTACAGACATTGCTTAGATTGTTTAAACCATTTATCTGTTAATCATAGTGGTTTATCAGTTCCAATTCTTTTAAAAATTTATTGCAGTCATTATCATAAATCTTCACCTAAGTACCTACAAGTGATTACATAAGGCACCATTGTTTTGAATGCAATTTTTATCAGAAAATATTTCACTTACTCACAAGGAATTAAGTGAGCAATGAGTGATTATGTGGAAATCCACCATTATTTTTGAACAGAAAATATTTTCTATTGGCTGTCGGTTGACGATAGTTATCTACAAGTGTCCATATCGGTCAAAAAGTAGGAACGAAGTGTACTCGATCCTTTCCTACTTTAAATGTAATTTTTATCGGAAAATATCTTACTTAACCACTCACGGGAAAGTAAGCAATGAGTGATTACGTGCAAGTTTCATCCACATTTATGAAAGTCCGTAAATGGGTCGTTGCTAGATCTACATGGATCCATTCTACTGGACAAAACAGTATAGCAAAAACTAACCTTTACAGCCCTAAATGAAAAACATTTCACTAAGGATGATTAAGTGAGACAGTTTACATGGACAATTATGGAAGGATTTATAGTATTTATTATTATTTTACCTTTTAATTTTTTACTCTCAGTGACAAAAAATAAAATTTTCTTAGTTCAATTATTTTAATTTTTCATAGATTAACTCATTGAATTGCTTCTTTCAATAGAACAAGAAACTATCGAACAATAAATGGTAGCAATTTCTGTCAATGTAGGATCTGAAAGACTGATAAAAAGTAACAGTTCTTATTTTTCAAACAAAACCCAAATTAGGTGGAAATGTAGTAGTAGTATTAGTAGTAGTAGTATAGTTTCTATAATCTGTGCAACAAATGAACTTTATTAAAACAAAAAATGGGAAAAGCTCAAGCACTTTCAAGTACCATAAACTCATCGTCGGGAACCAAAGAATTCTAAGTAGAATATAGTTATTTAAAGAATCAAACGGTTTCAAGTCCATTACTATGCTAAAAAATATTCAATACAAATAGATGTGAAAACCTTCACATAACCAACCACCCACCACTTGTGTCTACATAGACACAAGCGTAATTACAATATAAAATTGGATTAAACCTACTTTCATTTCGTGATCATATTTGTATAGATTTGTCATTTTGTCTTTTCATGCAGGTTAAATGCATGAAAATATGGTAATTATCATTTAAGATTTTTTGGACATTATTCATTTCAATACGGGAGAAAGATTCTTTTTTATATTTTTGCTTCAATAAAGCATTTTTATTGTTGCTTTTTCACATTTTTTGAATATTAAGAAAGAATTACTAATGTCAGATGTCAAAAAAACTGTTTTTAAAAACTTTTATATATATTTTCAAAAATAAACAGCCTGTCTCATTTTGATTCCTTCCTTAGAAAGTTTATTTAAGGCTGCTTCTTATATATATAAAAACACAGAATAGATTGGAATAGAACTCAAATTTCTTAATTAACTAAAAAATCTGCTTTATTGAAGTTCATTAACAATAAATTCATTGAGAATACTTTTGGGCAGTAGTGCAGTTGGGCGCAAAGGAGCAACTGAACCCTCTATTACTAATATCCATTTTTTTTTTAACAATTGAAAATTGTTTATATGAAAATTTTAAAATAAACTAAAACCATTTAACTATATAAGTACAAATTTAAATTTAAACCATAGAGCTTATAGTTTTCAAATATTTAATAATGTTATAAAACGTGATTTTTTCCTTTCACATTCATACAAAAGTAATGACTGTAATTTGCCTGTGTGTGTGTGATTTGTTCAATGATTTCCTGTGGTACATAATAGGTTCAACTGCTTTAAACAAATCATACACAACAACACATATAACACAATCTGTGTTTTTGTTTTGTAGTTTTATTTAAACAACATTTGATACCTCTTAATTTATTTTTAGTTGCATCCCCTTGCTAAATCTCTGGCTGCGTTTTTGGACAACCGAACCCATTGTGGGGAAGTACAAAAGTGAACTAGTTTGGCAGCTCAATCAACCATGTTCATTCAAAATATCTAGACACTGACCCATATAAAACAATTTACATCCCATTCTCTCACAACAGACATTTACTAAATTTAGAAAATACTAGCTTATTGCATCATGTAACAATGCAGTTTATCAGTATAAAACACCAAAGAAACACTTTATTCTCAATGCACTTTATTAATTAAAGCAGTAATAAAAAATTACTTAGTGTACACATAGTACTGTTTGGAAGTATTCAATTAATTAAGAGTTAGTCACAATTGTTCTTGGAGAAAGAATTCTTCCGACTGTTTTGATTACGATCATATCAATAGGACCATTTATACAGATACCAAATTAACATTCAACGTCATTTATGCACCTAAAATAGAGGATGGAAAGGCATCAACAAAATTACAATAAATGAAAATTTAAAATATTTTTTTGTGTCAAAATAAATGTTCAAAGTTGAAGAAAAATTTCTAATGCATTACTTAAGCAATTAGGAGTGTTTTCACTGGAAACCTTTCAAGCCTAAGAAACAAATCAAAGCAATAATATTCTGACACATTTCTTAATACTTTTACATCCAAATGATGCAGAAATTACCATACCTGTATTCGTTAACTTAAGAGATATAAATATATTAGTATGTGTATGTATGTAAACACATATATAGACGAGTAGAGATTATTTTATAAGTTAATTTTAACCTATATATATAAAGCTTATGTATATAAAACTTATATATATATAAAGCTATATATATAAAACTTATATATAATAAAAGGTTTATTTTGACGAAATACAACAATGCCAGGCTCAGGCACTTTGCGAAGAAGACTTTCTACTGAAAACCGGCCCCTATTTAGACATCAAAAAACCCCAGGAAACTCAATATCAGGCCATCAATCAAGTACAAACCAACCACCCAGATCTGACCATCTTAATTGTCTGTCTATCAACTTAAAGGCCACACTACTACACACAATTCTTTGGATGGGTAGCTCGTTGACCCAGAAATTGATCAAACTGTTCTTTTCTTATTGGCAAAATACTCTTGACAATTTTTACGCAATAAGATGAAGATTTAATTGGATCCACAGAACATGCAGGAAAACCAGAATCCAAAACAGATTGCAATATATGCATAATAATAATATAAGCACAGCAGACTCATCCCTCACAGAAGGTAGTACCCGAGAGAACCATTGAGAAATAAATAGCACAAGAGCAGTCTGTAAGATCTTTTGTCTTGCAACATGCCAAAGAGCAATGCAAGCATAAAACTAAGTCTGCAATATGTGTCACACAACAGACATTACTGAGCGGCAAAAGGAAACCGTCATGGTTAACCACAACGGTTCCTCTTTGCCATTTCGGTAACTTTTTGTGTACACACCCACAGACAAAGCAAACAATGTCCGTCCAGTCTGTCGATCAGTCAAAGCATACTGTCCGGCGGGTACACAAACGGTGGTACAGTATGCAATCAACCGAAAATCATCCAAAGGTTCAAGAACGGTACAATTCAAGCTCCAAACGAGACAGCCACAGAGCATACCCATAGGAGCAAAAGAGTCAAAGGAACCACACTTCCACAAGTGATCTTTTGCAAGATACAGTCTCCGAAATCAAGTCGAGCAATATGGTGAGTTACGTCGCTCCACAAAACCATCGCATTTAACTACTTAGTCCATGCAACTATGTCAGCTTTGAGTAGTCCATTTGACTGTTTGTGGAGTACTCAACGTCATATATCAGGTCAGTCCATAAGTCCATGGGCATTTTTATGACCTTGAGAAAAATCTTGTTTTGCTGTTAAAAATGCCAGTCTAATGTGATAATTTTTACACTGAAGTGTTAAATTGGATCTCATTCATATAATACTGTTCAGAATTGTGAACATTTCAGTTGTTTATTTTTGTTAAAATGGAAGTAACCGACGAATACAAAAGACATGTTTTATACTTTTTATTTTTAAGTGGTGAGAATGCTACAAATGCAGCCAAAAAAATAAATACTGTACATAATCAAATCGTAATTAGTGCAAGGACTGCGCAGAAGTGGTTTGAAAGATTTAGAAACAATGATTTTAGTGTGGAAAATAAGGCTCGTACTGGAAGACCCGTTGACTTCGATGATGATGCTCTCTCTGCACTAGTTGAAGCAGAACCATCTTTAACAGTTGATGAAATTGTGAAATGTTTAAATTCATCCCACGGAACTGTTCATAGACACCTACAACAAATCGGAAAAGTTTCAAAGCTAGGAAAATGGATACCACACGAACTGTCAATAGCTAATCAACAACGTGTAAACATTTGCACGTCTCTTTTATCCCGTATTGTTTTAGAACCTTTTCTTGGTAGGCTGGTTACTGGAGACGAAAAATGGATCCTCTATAATAATGTGACGAGAAAAAGACAATGGATGGATCGCGACAAGCAGCCAAAACCGACTGCAAAAGGTGGGTTGCATCCAAAAAAAATTCTTTTGTCTGTTTGGTGGGATATGTCAGGTGTAATTCACTTTGAGCTGTTAGAACCTAATCAAACAATTACAGCTCAAATGTATTGTGAGCAATTAGAGCGTTTAAATGAAAAATTGAAAAAAAATCGACAGTCGTTAGTGAACAGAAAGCAGGTTCTCATGCAACATAACAATGCCAGATTACACGCTGCAAAAATAACTGTACAGAAACTTGAAAGCTACAACTGGGAAATTTTACCTCATCCACCATATTTGCCAGATATTGCTTTCAATAATTATCATCTTTTTCGCAGTTTGCAGAATTTTTTAAAAGGGAAAACTTTTGAGGATGAGAACAATGTAAAAAAGGCTATTTCTGAATATTTTGATTCAAAACCGAAATCATTTTACGAAGACGGGATTAAAAAGCTACCATCAAGATGGCAAGAAATTGTACAAAATAATGGTGAATACATTATAGATTGAAATAAAATTTAATTAAAATTTTTTGCTGCTTTTTTTGTAGATAAAAATACGCATGAACTTATGGACTGACCTGATAGTTTAAGAAGGTGTGAGGGCTCACCTCCTAAATCTTTATCAGCACCGAGGTGCAAACAATAGCAAGCACCAAAATACACGACTACGTGAAGTGTGTCAAACAAGGCTCGCCATTGCTCATCTTGACGATACGGAAAATAGGCAATCTACCGATACATTAAAAACAGACCTTTAGAGGCGAATATCTGGCGAAGGATCGCACATTTGGTACAGTTCCTTTGGCTTTTTTGCTTGTATAGGGGGTCTACAATTCTGGGGTTTCTCACCCCTCATTCAGAGCTTTAATCTTACCCCACGGGGCATTATTAGGTACGGTACATTCAGACGAGGGTGACTAATTTTTTGTCCGGTGCACGTTTCAAATCAGTCTCTTCGGCGACTAAAACCTTTGCTCCAAAGAGTTGCTCACGTGCGACCAACTTATTTTGTCGTCTGCGAGTCCTAGCGACTCCACAAATCTTTTTATGTAAGAGGTAATTGAATTAATTACACTAACGATATTAAAATGACGTCGTTAAACATCGACAAATTTAGTCTTAAAAGGAGTTTACCTCGCCTATTAACAATCCCATGACCTCTTCCCTTTCGGTGGACAAGGAGTGGTTGAGACAGACCATGTACACGTCCGAAGGCAAATAAACGCAAGCAGTGGCCATTTTTTATCCGAAAGTCAAAGCAAAATTAAAACACCGAAAAAGCGTCCCGTTTCCGCTCCCAGCGCCCTCTACAAATTTTGGTCGATTACAAATTTTTACGAAATATTTTTAAAAAATAAATTTTCTCGATTCGTTTCGAAATATTATTTCTCTCAAATGAATACGCGAAAAACTAATTTCGTTTCGTGCCAATTTAATTTTCGTGTATAAAAATTCCTTTTTGTACTCTCTCCTCTTAATTCTTTAATTAAAAACGCTTTTGCCCTGTGGGCACTAAAAGGGCCCCTTTTAGCAAGCCCATTGTGGGTTCGGCCAGGTTCACAATGGCTCACAGACTCACCCGCACCAGGCTCACCTCATTGTGGGCTTGGTGCGGGTGGTGAGGACGAGGCACATCCAGACGGACCACCACCGGAAAAATTCGTGGGGCTTTTCCGACCCGTCAGGATCGATCCCCGATCCCCCAGTTCAGTAGGGTACCACCTTGACTGTTTGGCCATCCGGCCGTCTATACTCTCCCCTCTGTGGGCAGAGGGAAGGTTTGGTTTGGTTTATTTCTTTAGGGCAACGCGACACGTAGATGATCTTTCGAGCGAAATGTCTTCCGGGAGGACTTTCTATGGGAAACCGGTCCCTATTTAGATGTTACGAACGCGAAGAAAACCCAGAAAACTCCACGTGGCTAGTCCGTTGACCAAGCGCGAATCCGCCACCAACTATTAATGTTCGGTGGTTTTTAACTACTGAGGCACTGTAAGATGGGCCTGGCACTAAGGGGAATTTTTTTTTCACATCCATCATGGGTTTGGCCGAGCCTACAATGGGGATAGGTGCAATCGAATATTGAGGGACGGGGTCCGATGCATTCTGAACCCACCGCTGGCAAAAACTTCCTGGAGAGTTGCCAGCCGGAATTCGATTTCGGGTCCTCCGGAGCAGTTGGCCAATGCCTAACCTCCTCGGTAGAGCTGCGCTAGACCAAAATTGTGTTATGGATGACGACATTGAGTTTGATACCGAGATTACTTCGATAATGGATAAATTACCGGCACGGCACTATTACTCGCTCATTCGTCTGGCATCTCCCGCAGCGCCGTAACTAGCCTTTTATGCGCTCGGTGAGCGAGCGTCTGTAACTACGCCCTTGAAAAATGCCCTAATCTTACTCAGCTCTGACAATAAAATGGAAAATATCTATAAAAATAAATCTAAAAACTAAATTTTTATTTATAGGTACCTACTTAGTAGAATTTAGAATATATTTAGTAAAAAAAAAAAAAAGTTTATTTGAAAATATTTGCTAAAATACACAATAATACAATACAAAAATTACACCAGACACTCGTTAGTAGAGACAGTAAAGGCCCAAGGCTAAGGCAAACTGTAAATGCAAAAAAAAAAAAAAAAAAAAAAAAAAAAAAAAAACAACTACCTAGGTACAGTACTTATAGATTTACTTTCCGCACTTTCCTCATTGCGAAGTCTTTTGATGACATTGTCATACGACAGAAGCCGTGCTGTGTCGCGTTCAATCGACAAAATTGCTAGCCCAGACAATCTTTCTTGGCCCATCATCGAGCGCAGGTACGTCTTTATCAATTTGAGCTTGCTAAATGACCTCTCGCAGCAGGAAGCTACAGTCACTGGCATCGTTAAAAAAAATCTTTATAGCGACTACGAAGTTGGGAAACATTTCTTTTAAATCCAGTTCTACTATAGCTTTAAGAAGACCCAGACTTGACTGACATTCACATTTATCAAATAATGCGGTTGTTTCAACTTGACTCTTCAAAGTTTCTAATTCGGCCCAAAATTCTGTGGCATTTATATCTGTAGAATATTTGATACTCAAGTCAGCAGCACGTTTTTTTTAGTTCTTCAACTGAATATGTAGTTATATGTAGTGGACGTTTTTGTGACATGGTGTTTGTTATGACGTGTGTGCTTGGCTTAGGGTAGCCGGCAGGTAATATTTCTGAAAGAAGAATCGCGAATCAGGTCTAGTCTAGTATGTATAGGTTACGTACAGTACTTGTGTGCCGAACATGAGCATAGAAATGGTCACCATAAAAATGCCATCTAAAAATAAATATACTTAGGAAAGTACCTAATCCAAAGTCTAAAGTAATAACTGATAACATTTACAAGATAGTATTATTTATTAATATTAAATAATAAAACTTTTCAGTACAACTTATAAATACAATTTTTCAACTTACCCAAACGAGTTCATCAACAAACATCAAATCAACAAAAAGCTTATTCACTCTCACACACGGTTTTACTTTTAATTAAATTTTAAATATATAACGACCATAAAATAACGACGAGACAATAACCTCCGATTGCCCCCGATGTTAACAATATGACAATGATCAAAACGAACGCGGCTGACAGCGTGAACTGTATGTAAATCTCAGCTAGTTTGACGGAGTTGCTTAGTGGTGGCACCCTCCTTCAAATTAATTTAGATTCTTGTTTCACGGTATACTTTTGTGTGTAATGTTGCGAGACTTGCGAGTGTTGTAGTTTCAAGATCGCGCGACAAATGTCATATAGTAGGGCGCGTCTACACTCGTATACGCGATACAAAATATTGTATGTGTGCTATTAACTACGGTTCGGCCAAGATAGTTATTGTTTCTTTGGATTGGCAGCAACGTGTCTTTCTTTTGTTAAACACAAGGACCAATTTTTGGGGCATGCGTGACATGCATGACCCAAAACTTAGTCCAGGTCATTTCTGCGCGCTGTGCCTGGGCACCGCTTTAGTTACGACACCGATCTCTCGATTCGCATCAACACGAATACGAGTTAACTTTCAATGCTAAAAAACAATTTTACGAATTGCCATCTTTTGTTTAGTTTTGTTTAATGAAAGCTAAAACAAACGAAATATACAAATACTTTAGGGAAACGACGAGAAATTCGAGCGAAAGCGCTCCGCTCGAGATTCGTAGTTTAAATCTGAATTAAAAATAATCAAAGAATAAAATTAATTCGAGAGTTAAGGCTTTTCTCTCTACGAACATAGAAAGTTTATTTTTTATTTTTTTAATTTAATTTAATTTAATATTTTTTGGCTATTTTTTTGGATGCGTAAGGACGTAGTCGGGCATGCGGCGATCCAGCTGGGATTATCGAACACGTGAGTAGTAGCGCTGTTTATTTCGATTCGTAGTAAAGCCCTAAACACTCGTATTTATATTCGTGACAAATTTAGGTTCGTATTATTGCTTTAATTATTTAACGTTTTTCAAAGGTCAATAGATATTCGATGTTTCATAAATTCATATGAAGATAAAATATATTTTTGTGTGGAGGCCTTGTATGATTTTAGTTTTGAAAGAGACCGTATCGACCCGGGATGTGTTCACTCCTGTAGAGGTCCAGTTTCGCCGATCTTAACGTACACAGATAGTGTAAAAAAGAAAGATGAATGTTCAGAATGATTCAAAAAAGGACTTTACAACTTTGAAAGCATGTAGAATTTCAAATAGAAGACTTACAGAATCGGTTGAGGCACCGATTTATAACAAAACGCATCGACTTTTACCTCAAACAGTCATTTTGGTTCGATTTAAATACATTAGTTCACAAACTCTCAGAGTAACAAATTCCAAACTTAGTGTGAAAGAAACAATTGAAAGTGATGAGCAAAAGATAATATACAAACAAACTTGGAAATGTTTTCTCTTTCACTGGATGATTATGTTGTTGATGATGAGGTGGCTGAATGGCTGAGATAGTATTTGCGTGCTGCTCCAAAGATGACGAAACAAATCTAGGCAAGCAGCCCCAGTAATTTTTCGTGGGGATCTGCTCCGGATATGTCTGGCATCCATCCTTTATCACCCTGCCGCCCTGTTGTGCCTGGCCATACATGTGTTTGGCTTAAAAAAGAGCCTTCTTAGTGTCCATGGGACGGAAAGATACAAAAATAAAATATATATATATATATAAGCTAGCAGGAATGAAAATAATTTAGATTCTAATTAGGGACACCAACTTTTGTGAGGAAATGGCAACAAGCTGGAAAACAAAAACACACATACAAAAAAATTTCATTCATTCTTCAGCAGTGGTGTAGCGAACATAACTGGCGTCTGGGCATAACTGGTGCCTGACACTTTATTGGCACCCCTCTTTCCTTTCCAGAAACACATACAGTTTATCTTGGAGACGATTTGGGCACCACTCTCAGAGGGGCGCCCAGTGCATGATGCACCCCCCTTGCTACGCTACTGTTCTTCGGAACATTTTCAGTTTTTGTTCTCCAAACAGTTTCTAAAAAATAACTGAAATTCTACACAGTTAACAACCCTATTGGTGATGTAGCAGAACTGCTACATCACCAATAGGGTTTTCACTCAATAGACATTCCACTCAAATTCAAGTTTTTGCCAAACTCAAAGCAATATATCTGTTGTCACTTCATTAACTGCAATGGTGATTTCAATTTTCAGCTCAGCAAGATTTGCAGGCAAAGGTGGATAAATGGTCTTCTAATTCTTTAGAAAAACTTGATGAAACGTCAGAAGAAAAAGTTGAGAGGTGTCAAATTGAAGGAATAATGTGGTCATGCTTTTGGGCTGCTTGACCAATCCACCAACCCAAGAATTATTTATTGAGGAAATCCTGACTGTCGGTAACATAGTCAAGTATGAAATGGCTTTTAGAACATTTTTAAATGAACAAAGGTGCTCACATTGAACCAAGTTGTTCATGGTAAAATTTGATGCATTTTTCTTTAAATTAATGTCTGAGTTGATTCTGTAAGTCTCAATTAAAGTTCTATATGCTTTCAAAGTCGTAAAATCCATTTTTTGGATCTCCCTTTAATACAATTTATGACGAAGTGATTGGATGCCTTGGATGTTATCCTGCAGTACAAAATAAAATTTATAATCATAGTGAACATAGAAAACTCTTCTTTTTAATATAATCATGCTTCAAAAACACATATATAGTAAATTTAAAAGAGTTGCTAGCAACAAAAAAAGTTGGTATCAAATGAAAAGTCACTTGAAAACTTTTATATATCTTAAAACCAGCACAAGTGTTTAATAAATTAATGTTTTCAACCTTTTTGAAAGATCTTCATAGAGTGAAGAACACCAAATCTCAATGGAAAGAAAATTCCAGCTCTGAATCTTACAAAATTACTGAGTTGTGGAGTGTTCTGCTTGGAGCTCTTAAAAAACATTACTTGGTTTTAATATAACTATATTAACAAACATTATTAAAAGGTGACTAAGCCTGTTGTACTGCATGCATCATTTTCAGACCAGCTTTCTTGTGTCATTATATCTGTGGAACTTTAAACCATAATTTCCATTCATTTCAAAGACCGAGGGACCTTCACCAATGCATAGGTATTGTGGTATGAGAAAATTATCATAAATTTTGTTGTAGTCAAGTATCCTTGCCTATTGCTTGGGGATCTGGTGTTAGATTCCAAGAATCTAATAGTTAAATTGGTTATGAAATTAACCATCGGATCACATCAGGCTACATTTCAGAGATTATATTTAATCAATTACTAAATAATTAGGCACCATCTCTTATTAAATTTAATAATTATAATTAAATTAAGTAATTTAGAATATTCTGTAATAAAAGAATCAACCAAGAATGGGACTTGAACCTGTAACTCTCACTTACTTTGCAGATGCATTGCCAGTTATGCTACCTGAGCCTCCAGTCTGATCTCTCCTTCCACACAAATTTAAATATGATATAACCATCCTTGGTTGATTACAGTGCCAATTGGGATGTCTTCGGTGCTCTCGTCCTATAAACTCCTACTCATATACAGAGATACATCCAATATAAATTAATAGTTAGATTAGTCCTGTTAGTAAGCAGTTATTTATAATTTAAAATATCAATATATATTTAATTTTGTACACAGAGTGAGACAGAAAATTTTTTTTTTGTTTTGCAGTGTACCGTGATCCAAAACAGTTGGAGAACCATTGGCTCTATGCCAATGGTTCTCCAACTGTTAATAGGGCATATGATCATGCATTGCAAATAAACTGTAGTGAAGAAATGATTGTTATTTATAAAAAAGATAAATACATGGTGTCCTGTAAGTTTGAAATCATATGTGTTATGTCAATCTTTGTTTATTCTTTTACAGGAAAGCATGATATTAAATAAGCAGGAATAAATCTGAGTTATTTTAATGGTGGGATCATCCACATTTGCCGAGAAGTTGCCAAAGAGTTTAATGGGCTACATCCTACTGCCGTATGTGACCAGTAGAATGTCTGAATGTTCCATTAAACTCTTTGGCAACTTCTTGCCAACTATGGGTCCCTGCCGTCAAAATAACTGAAATTCATTTCTCTTTATTTAATGCCATGCTTTAACTTGTAAAAAAATAAACAAAGCTTAATGGTTACAGACTTATGGGATATTCTGTACATGTGCATATAGGTTATTTATTGGTAATTACAATAACATTACATTATTTTAATAATTTTTTTTGTTTTTTAAATAGCTATATAAAGAAAAACAAGAATGACTATTTAAACGTTAGATGGGAAATCATGCAACAGTTTGAAATTCTTTGGGGTATGTATGTAAATCATTGTTACTATTGTTGTTAAACAATATATGTTGACAAGAAAACAATTTTATATTAGTTAAACACACTTTTACGTATTTAAGTACTATACATATCAAGTCTTAAGTTTTCAATGAAAAACGGATTAATTCAGTTAGGAAAATTTATTACAGTCGTCTTTAATTCAATGCACTTTTATTGGATCCATTATTTATTAAACACAATGACGAATGTTTGAAATGTTTTTCAAATTGTATAAATGAACCTTTGCTAGATATAACCCAGTGCTAACAAATTAAAAATTGCAAACATTCATATAAAATAATTCAATACAATTTTATGTAGTTCTCGGGTAATTAAGTATAGACTTATTTTTGCTCAAACTTTTCAACTTAAATGAACAAATTTGCAGTTATTAGTAAGATTAGTCTTTAGAAAGATGCCTTAAACCTGAGTTTTTATTTATTTATTTTATGCTATGGATAAATTGTATAGACTAGTGTATAAAAAATCAAAACAATGTAAAATCTCTTCATTGAATTTTCGTCCGATGGAGAAAAATTTTTTAAAAATTAGAATAAAGACTAAGTCTGCCCAAAATGGGATCACCTTTTTTATTTTGTGTTCCAAGACAAACACTTTTCGGCGACTGACCTTCCTTTTTAGGTTACTTGTCGCCGGAAGGTTATTAAAAAGTCCTTTTAAAACACATAAACGTCCAATTAAAATTACAAAAAATTTCTTAAAAAGGAACTGGTGACATAAAACAGACGTCTTGCTTACATCCATCTTGCCTTTTTCTGGGTGTCTTGGCTGCTTTTATCCACTGGGAACAGGCGCTGGAAAATGTAGATGAGACAGCTGACCCCTGGCGACGATATTTGTAGAGTTTTCGTCATTGAATTGAATTATAAAAATTTTTAAATAATGTAAAATCTGTCATTTTATTTACTACATATTGCAAAAAGACAAAATTTTTATTTGTTAGAGGAAGACTCCCACATTCACGCTATAATACTACGTTCGCACATAATCCACGACTGTTGATCTCGATTTACCTACAATCTGGATTGTGACTGTCACCAGTCGAATGTTGTGCTGTTTGCACAGGCAGTCTGCTTGAGAAGAACCTGGCTATTACACGCGATGATAAAACTGACATAACTACGCGGTAAGTCACGAAACCTACAAACAAATGGAAGTTTTAGTTAGAAATAAATACAGTACTTTTTCGACAGATGTCGTCGTCTTTCCAAATACGGTATCTTTTTTATTTCTCTGTCATTAGCCCGACATGTGTTCTGCAGCCATCTTGTATTTTCTTGCATGCGTGGGATTGTGGGATCTCTCTTATCACTGGATCTAGTTTCAAGAGCTCTCTCGAGTCAATCTTGATTGAACCTCATTTCAGTCGAGATTGAAACGGTCGAGGGTGGTCGCACCAAGGCATAGTCGCCGACCTTGGTCACAATCTAGATTGAAATGCTCGGTGCAAACAGGGTATAAGCATAGTTTTAAGATATGCAAAAGTTTTTATGTTGATCAGTTTGAGGATAATTTTGCAGTTGCCATTGTCCGCATCCTAATCTGTCATTTTATTTGACAAATCTAATAGTGCCAATTTTACATTTTTATGATATTACATGCAATATTGAAAATTATCACAATAGAATGTAAATTTGAATGAAAAATAAAGTAATCTGATTTGAAGAGCAGATATTTAAGTTAAACAACAGTAAGAGATTTTTGGTGTCATTTGAAATATTTATTATCTCTTACTGTACTGAGTTGTATCACCTTTGATCATCCTATATCCAAAAGCAGAATCCTGATCGAGTGTTATTTGTTCTATGGCTTTGTGAAAGCAGTATAAGTTTCCATTGCCCAGAAGCCGACTGCCATTTTTGTGCTGATAAATCAATTGGTAATATGGAAACAAATAATGGCAAAGATTTGTACTTTCACAAGTTTAAAAATGCAAAAATTGAAATATAAATCTACGTAAAATCAAAGAACAAACTTTCTTTTACTCAACTTTACATTTTTGGAGCTGTCACTGTTATATTTGTTGTTTTCCAGGAACAAGAAGTAAAGTAACAATAGTTCCATATATTTTGGTTGCATTATATTGCAAAGAGAGAGTTAAAGTCTGGTTATAGGTGACCTTAATGGATTCAGTATAGTTGTACCTTAGGTAGCATCATCACTGTCCAAATCATCAGGCACCTTCAGATTGTCCTTTTGGATAGACTTACTGGCACCTTCCATTATCTATTGGCTTTTTCCTTGTGCCCAGTTCTTTCAAACTGCCTCTAAAAATGAACTGTTCAGCAGATTTTGACTAATGGAGCAGCAAGACTTGTCGGTTCTCTCAAGGGAAAATGTCCTTTGTGTTTGTAGTTTTTGTTTGTTATTGATACTCTTGGGTATAATCTCTAGCAGTAAAGTTAAAACTCTGTGGTGTCAATGGTCAAGACTGGGATCTCACAACTCTTTAGTATATAACAGATTAGGGAATTGTTATTTTAAGTGTTGTTTCCAAGGTTTCAGAGTGAATGAAAGAGAATTTGATTTTATATAGTTTTATTTTTATACAGATTTTTATAACAGATAGAGAACAGTAGATTCTTTACTTAAAAATATTAGCTGTTGCAAAATTTTTAAAATTTTCTGTTCAAGAGTTGAAAAGATTATTTTTTCTAGTATATTGTTTGTTTCTGTTTAAAAAACATAATACATTAAAGATCGAGGCCAGCTCGAGGCATATGGAGTGCATGAATTCACCCAGGTGCCAACAAGAAAAAGTACTGAAGAAAGACAGATCCCTTTGTACTTTTTAATGTTTTGTTGCATTAAACCAATTTTAAATTACTTTTTTTTAAAAAAAAGGAAAATAAAATGAAGAGACGAGCTCGAAAAAAGGCCTAAAAGTAGAATTTGCTCAATGAAAAGCTAGAAAGATGCCATTTAATATTTAATTTGTGTGTTTCTTTTAGTTAAAAAAATTTTAATAAAAAGCACTAGACTTGTTTCCGCACCCCAAATTTTCACTGAGCAGAATCAGCTCGACGAGAATTGAACTGTGCTCAATTGCTGTGATTTATATTGAAGTATTTCAAATCTTTTTGCTTGTCAACATCAAGATACAAATTACTTGAATGTTAATATTTGCCCGGTTTATAACGTGGGGTTTTCAACCTAGTCTATATCATAGGAACGTGTTTATAACATAAACATGTATTTTCTAATGTACAAATTTTATAAAAATCTTCCATGTTTTGCTATTTTAATGTGAAAATATTTTATAATTAAGATTTTCAAAAGCGTGGAAAATCCCTATTAAAATTTTATGTAGAAAGGGTTTTAATATTTTATAATTTGACATTTGCAACATTTTTTCCAGAGAATCTTTCAATTATAGATAATAAGGTTTAAATATTATTTAAGTAATTATGCATATTATTTAGAAATTTGAATAAAATGTCTTTTTAAAGTAATAGAACGAGAAGACAATTCCTCATTTCAACGAGAATTCCAGATATTTCTACGGTCGTCAATTTTTTCACCCAATCTTCTGAGGCTTTTTAAAAAATCCACAGAAACTAGTAATGGAAGCAATCAATTTATTGGATTGGTTTATTTGTTTACAGCAATGCAACACAGGCGATTTGCCAAGAGGAATGCCTCATGGGAGGACTTCCTTCGGGATACTGGCCCCTATTTAGGTGTTACAAATATGGAGAAAACTCGAGAAAGTCCATGCGGCCAGCATGCCGGCAAGATGCGAATCCACGATCAGCTATCTGTGTTTGGTGGTTTTATCCACTTGGCCACCGGTGGGCATATTTATAGGAAAGTAGAGTATATTCTTGCTTCTTTATGTCTTCAAACAATTATGTGATGATCTTTAATGTAATTGAAAAGACAGTTACATCCAAGTGATGTAGACAATTGGTTAATGCAATCAATAATAAACAACAAGTATATGGAAAAATAATCCTATTAGAAATTAACATTTAGAAAGTTTGAGAAGAATTTGTGGACAAAAACAGAAATTATTACAATGACGTGATTTTCTCAAAAATCTTATTCTTTGGTTAAAAAATGAAAGATATAATATGAGAACTTTGTTTAAAAGTAGTAATTTCTAACCAAGAGAGAGTGCTAAAATGACAACATTATACGTACAGTTTAGACCCATTAAGATTTATAGGGTGAGTCGGAAACACCTGACGGTTTTTAAATTTTATCTCTGCAAAGCAATAAATATTTACCTTTTCCCTTGAAATGTTATCTTATTTTAAAAACTGTCAGGGTTTCTGGTGCACCTTGTATATCTGTTGTATCAGCAAATTGCTTAAAGTATTCATATGACTTAGGATGGACCTTTGTACTCAACTTTGACTTAGGATGGACCTTCGTTCCTCTGCACATAGGTTTGACATGCTGTACACAAACAAAAACATGATGCTGGATGGCAAAAGAGGGTCACTCCATTTTCACAAAAGTATGATGCTGCCAGACATTTTTATGTTAAGATGACCATAAACAGTAAGTGGCATCAATAATGTTTAATAAAACCATTTGTTGTAGCTATTAGGAAGTATATTATAGAGTAATACATGGCTATGTGTATATACTTACACGGCTAGCACTATGGTTGTGTTCTATTGTTTTGACACATGAACCTGGCATTTGCCAATGTGACTATAAATGCTTGACAAGACGATTGTCATAACTTCAATGGTCATCAGTCAAAGTATATCCATATTAGAATGCATTTTTCTATTTTATTATAATAGTTACAGGAAATAATATATATATTGTTTTCATGTACAATTTATAAATTTTTACAGTCTTTTCCAAGTAATCTTGAAAATCAGAAAAGACATTACTTTATTGGGTGAGTTGAATTTTTTAATAATTTTATATAATTACTTAAGGATTATATATAATTTAAATGTAATAATTACACACACAAAATATACAACTGTATATTGTTTTCCTCAGAAATCATAGCTTAATCCTTAAATATACATATTATAATAGATTAAATGTTATGATTATTAAATCTCATATTTATAATTTCCTAAATTGTACTTTTTAGGTCTTTTGTTTTGTAAAATGTTTAAAATATTAACACATGTATACACAGGGTGGTCATAAAGTAACAGCATTAACTAGCAGTGATCTCGGGAGCATGGAAAGCAAGGAATCCATTGAAACTTTTGCAGGATAAATATAGAGTGACACATGCTTGTGATACACAAAAATAGGGCTGGAACTCAAAAATTTTGAATACAAACACCAGGAATTCATAATGTCACAAGATTCTTCATGACAGAGAACAGCATAAGGCATTGGAACAGTTTGTGTACAATTGAAAACAACAGAGATATTGGTATTCGAACAATGGGAAGTGGGCAAGCCAGTACAATGACAGACGACCCATACACATATGCAGATGAGGGAGAAAGTGGGAGAATGTATGCTTTGTTGAATTTCACTTGACGAAATCTTTTATACCCTGCAGCTGATGTCACGATAAGCTTTGACTATTATGCTGCCACCTCACTTGCAAACATATACAAGTCTGTTGTAGGTATTGGCTCATCCACTTCCCATTGCTCAAACACCAATATATCTGTTGATTTTTGTTCTACACATAATCTTGTACATCATGAATTATTGGTGTTTGTATTGGAAATTTTTGAACTACAGTTACAGTAAATTTTTGAACTGTACAGTTACAGTTACAGTAAATTTTTGAACTGTACAGTTACAGTTACAGTAAATTTTTGAACTGTACAGTTACAGTTACAGTAAATTTTTGAACTGTACAGTTACAGTTACAGTAAATTTTTGAACTGTACAGTTACAGTACAGTTACAGTAAAGGTACATTAACCATAATCATGAAACATGTTCTACCCCTTGCAATACATGTTTTCATGTATTGCAAATGCATGCCACCCTGTACTTATCCTGCAAAAGTTTCAATCAATTCCTCACTTCCTGTTCTCCCAAGATTGCCATTAGTTGGTCAAGTTACTTCTGACCATCCCTGTATATATACTTTCACAATATAGATATAACATGTGACTGAGCACAAAATCAAGAGAAATCCAGCCACTTGTAAGATAGTTATGGACCTCTAAAGATTTGTATGCTTTCATTTGTGAAAAGTGTAGTAACTTGTCGTCAAAACCAAATAGTTTATGATGACACCAGATTCTACTTTAGACCATAACTCTTGATCTACAACAAAGATGCTGGCTTCGTATGGATTGACACCTTAACATAATGAAACTTTCTCTTCGTATAAAACAGCATCTCGTCCTGTCAGACTGTGAGAATAGTCCATCAGAAAAGCATCTTTTTTAGCTTTGTCTGTGCAGTTCTATTAAGTTTAAGCAGAAAAAAAGCACTGTCAACCTGTCAAATAATAAATCACGGAGAAGCTAAGCAAGCAGTAGCTAGACCATAAACATGGCAAAGGGGCGAAGAAAACATGCGTTTTATCATGTGACATGCAGCCTTGAAACCTCTCTATTCACACAATGTGTGCTTGAACTTTTTAATTTTAGATGCACAGGCTATGGCACCAAATGTAACAGAATGGTCATTTTTGGGTAGAAATGCTTTGACTTTTATCTGGAGCTCTGCATTGGCATTGATCATTTACATAATTTAAAAAATTTTTTCTGTCTGTTAAAACAATTGTTACAGAAAACTGTGTAGTATTGTCAGTCAGTTAGACACTTAACAGATATTTCATTTTTGATAAATTTTGTTAATATCTGTATGCATAATCTATGCTTAATATCTAAAATTAACCAATTAGTATTAATTCTATTGTATATATACAAATGGTTACCTATTTATCTCCCTACTGTAACTCTCAATCATAGATTTTGGACACAAATGTTTACCCATCATTCTCAGAGACTTATAGCCTAACGTGAAAATATTTTGTCTTTCAGATCAAAAATAAAATGCTACCCGTGATTCTGACCGTTCTGCGAACTTACGCACCCTATGTGACTTTTCCCTTCGCTCTCATCATAGGTGTGGTGGGTTACAATCTAGAAGGACTGATCAGTGACCGTCAGACGCCTTTTAAGAAACTCAGCGTGGAGGAAGAGAGGTCGGAAAGAAGACTCCGCGAACAGGAGGAGAAGGATTCCACTTCCGTCGACAGTCTAAAAGAAAAGAAGTTTGTTCCCAAGACTCTCTTCGAGAAGAACATTTCTCCCTCTCTAAAGTAGTTTAAAATAGTCGGAATTAGAAGTAATGCACTCCAAAATGGGGTGACCTGTATATAGCATGTGAGAAAACTTATTTTTAAATTGTAATCAATAAAATATGAATATTTAATGTCTATTTTTTGTTATTTTGTTTTTTAGAATATCATTTGCTTTAATAGAGTTGGCTTAATTTTATTTTTAAAAGTAAACTGATCTAGATTCATTTCTACAATTTTATTTTTACTTTAAATATAAATCTCTTACTAATTTGATTGTTAAATTTTAACTAGCAGGTAGGCCCGGCGTTGCTTGAGCAAAAGTAACAATAGCGAAGATTCAGATTATTACGTTATAGTCACAAAAGAAAAAGAGTAATTTCATCAACAAACTAAGTATTTCTAAAGAAAGGTTGAATTTGAAAATTGAATGTTCTGATATTGTTCGATTTTCACGTGTTCTGATTTTATTGTTCGATTTTCGTCGAATGTTCTAAAGAAAAACCAATCTGTTTAAATTTGAAAACCAAATGTGTTCTAACATATTACTCTTTCACTTTTTTTTTTTTTTTTCCAGAGCCCATAAATCTTGCACGTCGCTTTCTCTTGTTCTCCATTGTTACTTAACACTTTGGTACTTAAATCTGGTACCCTAACTGTGTACCAAATTTCAACTTTCAACTCCTAACCGTTTTAGCAAATATTAAGATTATTGCGTTATAGTCAACCTTACCCATTTTCACAGAATGCAAGAATTGGGTCCTCCCTGTTTCCAGACTAATTACAGAATTTTTAGATAGGTCTAAAAATATGTTCGATTTCCCACAAAAACGAAAAATACTGCATCTGCATCTTGCACGTCGCTTTCTCTTAACACTTCCATTGTTACGTATGGAAGTGTTAAGACTTAATCCTGTCCCTCTCCCCGTGGGGAGGAATTTCGAAAAATCTCTTCTTAGTGTGCGTTCTCGTGATGTACCCTAACTGTGTACCAAATTTCAACTTTCAACTCCTAACCGTTTGGGCTCTGCGCTGATTATTATTATTATCAACTCGTCTCGATTATATCTATAGATTACCTTATAAATGAGAATCTCAAACCAAAGTTTTGCATGGAATACATTTTAAATCTTAAATCCTAAGGCAATAAGTTTGAAAATTATCAAGCATTTATTTGACTTTAGAGCCATTAGAGTGTATTTCCTTTTGATTTTGACAATACAAAATTACAAATTGTATCAAAATTAGAGAAAATTAAAAAATGTTCTCATTCAAAAATAGGCAAAATTATTAAACACTTAAGCTAGATAAAGACTTTTTGCATCGTCGATTAATTTGCTCATCAACATAAAAAAATACTAATTTTTTAATAAAATGTAGGAAATGAAAGGAAAGGTCTGTTTCTTCATCTGGTGCTACAATCTTGCACCACACATCAATGTCAGTGATCTGACTACGATGTTACAAATATATAGCTACCAAGACGAAAAGTACACTTGTGGTTTTTATACCATAAAAAACAAATTCTCAATTGTTATGCTATTGTTTACATTTCCATCTACAGTAGAGCATCGATTATCCGACCCCCGATTAACCGACCGCGTTCTAGTCGGCAAATTCAAATGTCCGCTAGTGATGTGGCGCTACAATATTTGGTTATATCTTGGCTACTTTAATATTATTTTTGTTAAATTTTTGCATGTTTTAGCTGGCAGCACTGGCTCGACCATGAAAGGGAGGCTAGTATTTAAACCAGACCTAATACACTATACTAATAATGTATTTTTTTCATACTTTTCGGTTATCCGACTTTTCAGTTATCCGACCAACCCCAGTCCCCAATTGAGTCGGATAATCGATGCTCTACTGTATTTCTATTTTGAATGTTTTTCCCCTGACCTTAGTAATACTCATACCGAGTAAAATATTTGCTCAAAAAATAATTTAAAACTCTGTACTACATTTTGGTGAGAAACTACCACAACTTACCTGTTGGAATAAAATGACTATTATTAGAAATTCTGGAGAAGTGATCTTTACATGGGGTAATGTTACAAGAGAGAGTACATTTGGAATTATTACAATATATCTTCTTAATATGCCTTATCCAGTCCCCGGATGTTGGCGATCACTATGGAGAATGCTTCACGATCTTTCGCTAGCCTAAATCTCCAACTCTATACCAGTCCATTCGTTGATGTTCTTTAGCCATGACATCTGTCTTCTACTGGCACCCCGTTTCCCTTCAATCTTTCCTTTCAGTATCAGCTGGAGAAAGTGGTATTCTTCTCCACGTAACATGTGGCCGAGATAGGCAATTTTTCGACACTTTATGTTAGTGATTAGCGATCTCTTACAATTAACTTGTCGTAAGACTTCATTGTTTCTTATCAAGGAGGTCCATCGTATTCGAAGGATCCACATTTCAAAAGCCTCCAGCCGGTTTATTATGTTCTTTTTTAGAGTCCAACTTTCAACTCCATATAACAGAATCGACCAGATGTAGCATTTCACCATCTGTTGTCTTAGTCTGAGATTTGGGTTGTCATTGCAAAAGAGAGTGCTCATTTTTTTTAAAGTAAGCATGAGCTGTTTCAATTCTGCATTTTATTTCAGTATCAGGGTCCATATTGGATGTGATCATACTTCCTAGATGTTTAAAGTGGTTAACCCTTTCTATTGGTTGGTTGGGCCGCATTTCTTTATGCAGCGCTCGAGAAGCGCTTTACAGCAAACACACTGAAACCAGTTTCTAAATGCAGCACTGCAATGTAGTGAACTGTTTCTAAATGTTTGCTGCAGCGAAGATAAAGCAACTTTTACGTCCACTACACGTGTAAAGCAAAATGTACGCTTGTGTGTATAATACGATATTATGCTGCGAAAATAAAAAAGTCAAAGTGACTGTTGATAAAAATATTATGGAAACATTAAGAAGGATTAAATTTCACAAAATGACTCTGAAAGTTGTCTAAAGAATAAGAAAATACTATATTTTAAATATAATTATACATCTCCAATCTCTTTACTTTGTTCACGTTTTTGGAAAGAGAAATGCTCAATTCTTTATATCTCTTTATTTAAATATTGTACTTCTTTAACTAAAGCGCTACTTTCAGCTGTAACTGTGGAATCAAAGGATTGATTACGGCAACCATGTTTAGCTCTAGTGGAAAGCTAGAGCTAAACATGATACAGCGACATGTAGTGATAGCTGCTCGTGATGTCATTTTCGCTACACTCTTGCTGCATAAAGAAATGCAGCCTTGTTAAGTGTCAAGTGGGCATCCTGACTAAACACCATAAATTTGGTCTTGCTGACATTAATGTGAAGATCTAAGTCTTTTCCAGTTTCATTGCTTCTGTTCACTATCTGTTGTAGCCCATCTATGGTGTCACTCATGATAAGCATATCATCTGCATATCTTATTGTATTTAAAACAACTCCATTAACTTAAATGCTCAGCTCTACTCCTTCAAGTGCCTCTTTAAAGTTAAATAAGTTAAATAAAAGGGGGAGAGGACACATTCCTGTCAGACTTCATGCTGTATGTTGGTACTCCTCGTTTTCAGATTGTCTATGCGGACTTCGGCTGTTTGGTCCCAGTATAAGTTTTTGATAATTCAGATGTCTTTGCTGTCCAGCTGCAGCTGCTGAAGCATTTTGATCAGTTTGTCATGCTGCACTCTGTCAAATGCTTTCTCAAAATCGATAAAGCAGGTTTTTGCAGTAGCACATTTGTACAGAACAAAGCTTCTTGTGTTCCAAATGCCTTTCTAAATCCCATCTGGCTACTATCAAGATCAAATTCACACTTTTAAGTGGATTCTGGAGTGAATTACTCTTAGAAAGACCTTTAAGAGATAACTCATTAAACGGTAATTGCTGCAATTTTTGGGATGAGTCTTTTTAGGGCTTGTGATTAATGTTGATGTTAGCCAATCCTCTGGTATTGTGCCTGTTATAGATGAGATTAAATAGCTTTATAACTCACCCTATGTTATCCTCTGTTATAAGCTTAATGATTTCAATGGAAATTCATCTGGCCCTGTGGCTTTTTTATTTTGAGTACAGGTACTCCTCACTTTACGTCCGAGTTCCGTTCCGACGACTACATCGTTAAGCAAATTGGTCGATAAGCGAGGAGCTTGCACCGGGAATATAGGATCGTTGTAAAATTATCCAAATTATGCAACAAACTTCAAATTTATTCATAAAAAGACTATTATAGTACGTGCAAGCCTGTTATAGTATGCTTAGTGCACATGTCACCATTCGCCACTGACCGACACTCAAGCTGAGAAAGGGTATTCCCCGAATTGCAGGTCAAAACTGGATTGGTCGTAAGTGCAAGTGGTCGTTAAGCAGATAGGTCATAAAGTGAGGAGTACCTGTAATAGAGATTGCATGTAAGACTTCTTCTTTTAGTATTTCAAGACCATTGTGACAGTTGTCATCACTTGCTTTGGATGCTCTATTGTCATGAAAAAGCTCATTTATATATGTTTCCCATATTTTCTTGATTTTTTCTTCTTGTGTAATAGGTTAATTTGTTGAGCTAAATAATGTATGAGATGGTTTCTTTCTGTATATACCAGCTATTTCTTACTTTTTTGTGTATTTGGAAGCTAGCTTGTTTCTTTTCAAGTTCCTCCATTTATTCACATTTATCTTTCATCCATCTTTCTTTTGCCAGTTTTATTAAGCTTTTGGTATTCTTCTTTATTATTTTTCATTTCTCCATCAAGTCTAAGATGTTTGTGGTCATCCATCTTTTCTGGCTTTTTCTCGTTTCAGATTTCAGGTATTTAGTAGCTACTTTTAGCTCTTTCCGTAAAGATAGAAGGTGCTAACGATAATGTTCTATTACAGCAAGTTCTTGGTTAATGTCCTGTTGCACTTGTTGCTTTATTTGCTCATTCTCTAATTTTGAGATGTCCCATTTTTTTGTTTTGTTGTTTTTCTTTTTGCTGCTTTAAGTTTTAGCTTCAGATTAGCTATTAGTGGGACATGATCAGAACTGACGTCAGCTCTGGGATGGGTTGTTGCCCGTTTTATAATGTTCCTGAAATGCTTATTGATCAGGACATAGTCAATTTGATTTCTTATGGAAATACTATTATTGTCTTCGAGGGGAGATATCCATGTGTATAGCTGTCTCTTGGGAAGTTTGAACCAAGTGTATGCGATTACCATTTCTTCTTCTTGACAGAACTCATAGAGCTTATCTCCTCTTTGGTTACTTAGTCCAAGACCGTGCTCTCCAACGAGGTCTGATCGCTTTCCTTCTCCGATCTTATCATTGTAGTCTCCCATAACTAGCATTATTCATTGGATTTTGTTATGCTTATGATCTTACTGATCGTATCATAAAGAGCTTCTACCTGTTCGTCGTATTTTTTTGTCAGCTGTTGGGGCATATAACTGGATGATGTTGATTTTGAAGGAGTGACTTTGAAGCTGTATGAGCATTATACGGTCTGTTATTGGTACGAAATTAGTGACATTTATTATATTCAGGTGAAACAAATATTCCAACCCCATTAAGGTGATGTCGGCCATGGGGATCATTTCCAGAATAGTAGAGGATGCCATGTTTGTTTTGGCACTTTCTGGAGTCTGGCCAACGTAATTTGCTCATGCTGAGTATATTTACTTTGAGCCTTTGTCCTTCTTAAATGATGATTGCAAATTTTCCACTTGCGTAGAGACTCCTGACATTCCATGTTGCGATACGAAGTTTAGATTTTACTATGTTGAACCGGGAGATTCTTCTCACCCCTGCCCATTCAAGGGCTGCCTGGGACTAGGGGCCGTTTTTTTGTTTTTTTTTTCTCCATAGTAATAATTCACTGGGGTGGTTTTCCGTTGCCTTCCCCTGTATAGTATCAGCCACTCCTCACATGGAGTACAGACACTGTTGGTCACTGCTCATTCTGAGAAAGACATGACTATTGTTAGTTTTGGTCTGCCCCGAGTATTTCATTTCCTCGGTACCACCCATATCTAGGAGGCCCTTCCTATCTGCCACCTGGGGAGGCACCTGATGGAGGACCGACAACCTCACACAGGATTACAATATATGTTATCTATTAACTAAAGTGATAATTCTGTTTTAAGAAACAACCCAAGGAGATTGTTTCACCATTAGTAATTGAACAGAGTGGAGCTGGGAAAATTTAACTGTCATAAAAATAGATTTGTTTTCAATAAAACTGAAATATTAGCTTTCCACCGGATAGAGTGGCATAAATGGCATAAGGAAGAAGTCCAAATCTGATAATGGGGAGAAATCAAAATGACACTAACTATTTAAAAAGGTGTGTTGCACAAGACCGGTCATGAAAACAAATTTGCCAAAAACTCTAAATTTTTCCTTATAAAGTAATTAGAAATTTAGAATACATTTTTTGACAAAATTGGCATATTTCAAAATGCAAATTTTGTTTCAAAAAGTAGCTTAATTCTGAATACTGGCTTTTTTTTTTTTTTTTTTTTTTGTCAAGTTCCAAAACCAAATTTTTTTTTTCTTCATTTAAATATCCAATTAGAATTTTCTGACATTTCATTAATAATCATGATACTTTGAAATGTTCTCTCTCCAAAATTTTATAATTAGAATTATATTTACTTCTCTTCTTGCATAGAAAAACTTAATTATATTTGATAAATCTCTTTCTATTCTTCAGTATTATCTGTAAAATATTGCGATGCCATTTTCTAAATCCAAATCTGAAGAAACTCTTATTGAAAACTATACGTAAATAAACGGTTGCATCTGTTTGACACTCAAATAAAGCAATGATGGCAATAACCATCTACTGGAAGAAAATAAAAGTTTGCATCCAAAATGTATTTTTTTTTCCTTTTAAAATTATGGTCTAGTCATAAAATGTCAAATTTCTAAAAGAATAATATGATGACTGAGATAAGCGCATTACATTAATTTGGAAAATTTGTGTACACATTCGGTTAATTCGGTTCATTAATGATAAATGATAATTTAAATGTGGGCGAGACCGATATTATTATCTGTTATAAAATCATTTCAGTTCTGTTTTAATTATTTGAATATTCTTACAATATACGAATCATTGTTATTTCTGAATTCGGTAGCTTCACTAATTGCTAAATAATCAGTCATAAATTCCAATAAACTGTTGGAATGTATTCAATTTTTATTGCAAACAATTTTATAATGTAATAATAAAAAATTAACATCTTATTTTGTGCAAAAATATAAATAAAAACAATTATTTAAGCAATCACGAGATCATCTTTTTCAGTTTTCTCTTCGGAATCTACGGTCAGTTCAGAAGATATGTCGGCAAATATGATGTCCCACGTGCAGGCAACAACTTCCTATGTCAAATTATTAATTTTTATTCAATTCATTGTCTATTATGTCCACACTCTTAATCATAATTAGTAAAATGTAAAAAATTACCTCTTTGATGTCGTTTTCCGGTGCCAAACATTTGGTTAAAAGCCTAAGATCAATTCCGTCCTGAAATTTTTTAACTTTCGTAAATTGTCTGAAACAACCGAGTGAGGAGAAAAATTTCTTATACCCACCAGAGTATTAAATGCCGCATGTTTTAAGAGATCATTATCTAGTTCCTGATATGTGGCCACTCTATTTACCGCAACGCTATCGAAAAAGAAAAAAAAATTATAATTACAGAATGTAAAGATTGGTTAATTGTAATAAATCTCAGAATTACCTCGGTGCTTGCGCAATCTGAGATACGAAATCTTCGTCTTTTACTTCGTCCAAATCCGGAATGACTGGTATTTCTGAAACATTCAAAAAACATTAATTTTTCTTATAGAATCTGCTTTGTGTAACATTCATTTATAAGATACCTGAATCCGAATCGTCTATTTCGGTTTTTGTTTCTTGTTTTGTATTATTACTACAAAAAATAACAAAATGAGTAATGGTACACGTGATTTAATTATATTACAAGATAAATTACCAAAATAAAACTATTCTCTAACAAATTAAGAGAACTAGATCTTTTACTTCAGTTTATAAGTTTCCATTATTATTAAATTATATTATTAGGTTGTCTGTAAAGCTTTCATAAGGGTTTGTCTATGTTTTCTTTCACAATTTAGAAATATGCCAAGACCAAGTTTCAATCAAATTTTTTATAACAATTCCACAGTTTGATACTGTTTTATTTGACTTATTGTTCTTTTTATGTTGTTACATTGTAAGAGATGATCCAAACTTGCTAGAGACGAGATAATATGGATCTTTATTCTTACAATGAATAAGTTCCATAGTTGTTGAGGAGATCTAACAATGATAATAGTGTGGAGGCAAAAATAAAATTGTATTTTATGTTCTGTATACAGACTGTCATTAACATAATAGCATCTACGTTGCAAGTGATTAGACTATCTCGTACTCACTTATTTAACTTTTATCACTGGTACTGCTTAAACTTCGGAAAACAAATGTTTTCGGCCTCACCCCAGGTTAAAAGAAAAGAAAAAACCAGTTTCCAATCTTAGAAAAATTCTTGAAGGAATGTTGAGTTTTTAAAATAAATTTGAACATATGTGTGCACTACGTAGCGTCGTCTATTTCTTGTTCTTTGCATACATAGCGCCAAGCGTATGAAAGCGTGTTGCCGTCTTTAGAGTTTATACATCTCCCTGTCCTGCTGGCCCTGTATATTTCAAGGACTTTGAGGCCCTGATGTGGTCAGTATGAAAGGCTCTATTTATCAATCTGGCATTGGATAGTTCTGTATGAACATCTGGGTTGGTGGCATAGGTGGATAGGGCAGTGGTGTAACGAGCATGGTCTATGTCATATTTGTGCTCCCTAATTCTCTGTTGGATGGAACATTTAGTAGAGCCAATGTACACCATTTCTTGTCTAAATCTGTCATCTCTCACCGGAATACTGTATACCCCGGAGCCCTAAGATCATCTCGTTTGTCTTTTGCATTGCACAATAATTTATATATATTGGGGGACCTTAGGTATGTTAATCTGGTACCAGTTTTGGTTGCAATTTCTTTATATAAAGCTTGAAATCATTGATTATATTCAACTGTGGTGCGTCTGCTGGCTGGGTCTTGATTCCGTTCTTCATTGCTAGTCTTTTGAGTAATGGGTGTATCTTGCATATCACATGGCCTGGAATAGGCATGTGCTAACTCTCTTATTAATTCTTTTTAGTAATCATGTGCCATCACGATGTGCTCTATATTTTGTAGTTCAATTACAGTGTTATTCCAGCTGGAATACTCAAACGGCTAGCAATGAAGATCGGAATCAAGATCTGCGCCACCAACCCAGATATTCACGCAGAACTATCCAATGCCAGATTGATAAATAGAGCCTTTCATACTGACCACATCAGGACCCTCGAAGCCCTTGAAATATACAGGGCTGGCCAGACAGGGAGATGTATAAACTTTAAAGACGGCAACACGCTTTCATACGCTTGGTGCTACATATGCAAAGAACAAGAAATAGCCAAAGCTACGTAGAGCACGCATATGTTCAAATTTATTTTAAAAGCTAAACATTCCTTCAAGAATCGTTTTAAGATTGGAAACTGGTTTTTTCTTTTAACCTGAAGCAGACCTCGGGTGAGGCCAAAAATGTTTGTTTTTCGAAGTTTAAGCAGTACTGGTGATAAAGGTTAAACGAGTGAGTACGAGATTGTTTATAATACTATTCAGACTAGAAGATATTGTGATTAGACTGTTTACCAAAATTACAATATTTTAACACTAACGCTAGGCACCAGCATGCAATTTCTAGTTGACCAACTGTTTAGTTGCACAAATAACACGGATTCTAATGTGACTACATTTGCACACAACAATTCTGTCAGCCAATTAATTAGTCTGTATCATGGCTCAAATTAAACGATTGCACAAATATGACATGAAGTGCATGTTTAAACATGTCTAGATTTACTTCCAATTAAACGGTCGGACAACTCAGTTAAGTTTTGCTGTTTGCTGTAGTAGTGTGTTGGGATGTCTTCCGGAGGAGGTAAGAAGCAAATTTATAATATTCAATATATTTTTTTGTTATTAAATTATGTTGTAAGATAGTTTATTAATGAGTCATGTTTTGTAAATGCATACTGTATGCTTTTACTAACTGAGGTTGGAAAGTATTATTATTTAATAATGTACATGTTTGTGTACTTTTTAGGAATTTTTTTCCCCATTTTATTTTTCTTCAAATCTCTAAAGTGCACACACGAGCCACCTCTTCAAAATCTACAGTGAGACCAAGTTAAAATGTGTGATAGTTTGGTTGCATAACTGCATGTGTTGAATTGGCTGACTATTTGATTGCAGTAGCGAGTGTGTAATGACGACTGGCTGGTTGCTCGATTAAGAATTGCATATCATGTCTAGCCTAAAGGTTAATTAATAATTTATGATAATAGATGACATAAAGCCAGACAAAGAATATGGAATGTTAGTGACAAAAGTACATTATTAACAAAAAATGTTAACAAAGACAAGATACATTTGCAAAATAAAAAAAAAAAAAGACTGATTATAACTAATGGTAAAAAATTGTGAAATATACAAATTAGAAAATTTTATACTATAAATAATCTAGGTTATCACAAAAACAATTTCCTTGTTTTCATCCTGTCGTAAAAGCAAACGTCAATCCTCTGGAGAACAAAATTCTTTACGAAAAATTGTACTAAAAATAAATACAAATCTCTTATACTATTAAATAAATATTAGATATTTCATCATCAAACCAAATAACCGATTTTCTGTTAAGGCGCAAAATAATTTTCATAATTAGGAATATACAAAGATCTAAATTTTATACTGTGAAGGAAGTTAACTCAATTATTATTAAAATAAAATTTAAAAATTTGAAAGACTCATTATCTTCTACATCAACTAAATGGTACCATAAAACATAACCATAAACCTTAATGGTTATCAATGAAAAAGTTTTGACTTAACCTACAGAAGAAACTTTTTAATCTATCAAAAATATTAACAAATAAACATTGTTGGCCATCTTAAAAAATTTACAGATAACATACTTCAATTGCTTTCTGCTAAAAACAAGGTTTAGAATAATTAAATACGAACTACTTTTGAATAAACAAACAAAATTTTAAAAAATTTTTCAGAAAGTAAGAAATTAATATGTTATTTATTATGAAGTAGCTTTCTTGGATGTATTGAAATGTCCTAAAATTTCATACAAACATTAGATTCGATATTGTAATGTAACTATAAAAGAAATTTTGCCATAAAATTTATATATGTCTAATCTATACAGACTAGTAATATTTTATGTTATATAGATGAATAGATATAATTATTACTTGTAATGATATATGTCTGAAACATTTTTTCACTGTCAGTACAATCAATAACACAGAAAATTCTAATACTCTGATAAAAAGAGTTAAAATAAAACTTACTATTCAGGTTTTGGATTATATGCTAGAGTTGGGCAATTTTTTATACGACAAAACTTTCGTATTGTATAAAATTTTTATGAATATTTACAACATTAAAATATAACAGAAAAATTTTACAATATAAACACAGAAATAAGACATAGCAATCATTAAAATAAATAGAAAATCACACAGATGAAATAGGAATTATGTGTTTATAAAGTGACAAAGTCTATCCATGAAATAATAGATCAAGAACATTATTTTTTGCACAACTGCCTGAGGAGTGTTTTTCACCGAGTTTTACACATCGAGACAGAGAAAAGCCTCGAAATAAGTCACTTCTGCCGTATGACTTTGTCGTGTACTAAGTAACCAGAGCCGTAACTAGGGTATGGCCAATGTGGCCCCCGCCATAGGTGCCGATTTAATAAAGGCGCCAACGAGAAGGTTTCGGAATAATATGTATTCGAAATTAATAACACAAAAAATTTTTTATATTTATATTTATATAGTATTTTGAATGTCATTAGATAATTTTTTTACAATAGTTTTTTTTAGAATAAAATAATTATATTTTTAATAATAAAAATTAAAAAGGCGCCATTTTTATTCTTGGCCATAGGCATCCAAAACCCTAGTTACGGCTCTGTAAGTAACTATCATAGATAAAAATTCAACAAAATTATGTTTTTTGTAGTATTTCTAAAAACTCTATCATTGTTTCAACTAAACAACAACAAAATTACTCTTTGTTTTCTTTTGTATGATGGTGTTTATTTGCAAATGCAAAATTTTTCCACTTGTAAAAAATGTTTTCATAAATTTATTAATCTTAATACAGTAGAGCATCGATTATCCGACTCAATTGGGGACTGGGGTTGGTCAGATAACTGAAAAGTATGAAAAATACATTATTAGTATATTAGTATACCCCATGTAATTTATATAGGTCTATTAGTATATCGCTATTAACCTATTTCGCGTTGAATTTTCATCGATGTTAAGCCTAACAAAATTTTTATAAAATAATAATCGTCGCTATTGTATCGTTAAAAATGGTTTCTTTATTTTCCACAAAATAAAAAATTAAGCATGGTTTAAATACTGGCCTTCCTTTCATGGTCGAGCCAGTGTTGCCAGCTAAAACATGCAAAAATTTAAAAATAATATTAAAGTAGCCAAGACATAGCCAAATATTGTAGCGCCACATCACTAGCGGACATTTGAATTTGCCAACTAGAACGCGGTCGGTTAACCGATGTGACGGTTAATCGGGGGTCGGATAATCGATGCTCTACTGTACTAATAAATGATATTAACATTTCTTCTTTGTTTTAATTTAGTATTAATTTTTATTTGGATTGTTTTATGGAGATTATAATACATATTTTAAAATAAATACTAAGGTATAAGTTTATTTAAAATAAAAGAAATTAAAATTATAATTCTACAATTAAAATGTCTTTTAAAATATAATAATTCTATAAAATTTAAAAGTAAATTTCATGCAATAAAATAGTGCAATCTTTTATCTATATTATGGAAATATTGCAACAAATTTAATTATTTCAGAATTACACTCACGCATTTGTGTTTGGTCGTGCACTTCTTCTTAGCCAACTGTGAAGGCAAAACTACTGATTCATATCACATAAAAAAAAGACGAAAATTAAAAATAGTGCGCATCAACATGCATGTCTACTAGTGCCGAATGGCAGGTACCCATTTTTTTACCCGGGCATCGAAGTATCCGTCTGAGTCACAACGCTGTTACCATAATAACATCTAAAGATTATCCACAGCATAACAATAAATTAATTAATTAAAAAATTGTAAATAAAAATGATTAGTAGATACTTGCATTATTATTATCAAGATTCATCAATAAAGCAACGAGTTTGAATTTATTAAAATGTCGATAATACTGAAATCAAAGCTGAAAAGTAATAAACCGTATCCTTGAAATTATAATTACTTTTAAATTAATTTATTAACACCTGCACTCAAATTAGGGAAGTGAAGGGCAACTAAAAAAGTTCATAAAAAACAATTGTATAGAATTCCCAAGAATTAAGACATTTTGTACTCTGAAAAGAAAAAGAAAATTAATGAATCAACACTGCTGAAGCTTTTAGTGATTTCAGTTTTTCAACGTTTGTATGGATTATTTTTAAAATTTTTTTAAAGAATTTACATATGTGGAAATTTAATTTTTAGAAATTTTTATAAATAATGGTTGCCAAATTTAATCAAAAATAAGATTGCATCAGCTCACAGAATAAAGAAAGAGAAAGCAAATAAAGCATAATTTTCAAAAAATTAAATGAAAAAGATGTACAGTACAAATGAAGAACATGACACAACAGTTACAGAAAATTTGCATGACAGCAAAGACAAATGAGATGAACGGGAAAAAACTGCTAAAGCCGACAATGACAGCTTCCAAGCTTTCAAAAATGTACAACTATTGATAATTTGTGCAAGGATTTGCAAGAATCAGACCCTATTACCGAGTAAAATCTCAAGCTTACGTGAGCTTTGGAAGCAGCCTGGCTAACCTATGCCAACGTATTGAAAGAACACGAATAAAAACATCTGTAAAACTGTTGTAACTCCCCCAAGGTCATCTCAAAATGCACAACTAATGTTTGAATATAATAAACATTAGTTATTACTTGCTTAAGACCAAACGATTGCAGGATTAAATCAAGCTATATGACCACTACTGTTAATAATTAAATACCCAAGTAATATGGCACCAGAGGTAAGCGTTAAGTGCCATCTCTTATTAAATTTAATAAATATAATTAAGTTAATATTTATTGAATAATTTAGAAAATTCTGGAAGAAAAGAATGGGACTCGAACCTGCAACAACAGTATAGCTAATATAATCTATCAATCTTCTGACTTTAATATAATTTTTGGGCTTAGAGATGCTTATATATGTTTTAACTGGTTATTGAATCATCTGCAAAAGTTTAAATATTCCTAAGACAGCAATGTACTTTAGCTTGGCCACGTTGGCTTGACCCACAGGAGATTTTCAATTTTTCCCAAGAGCTTTCTTATTTGGTAGCTACAAGATTTCAAAGGAATCTAACCCCTGCAAACACCGAGAGTGACCTGTAAATAGTAATTTGGTTACTAGGATAAATTTTTTTGTATAGTTTAATATTTTACCTTTAACTACCACTATCATTTTAAGTAAAGAAATGAACATTTTAAGTTAGTAAAGAGTTTTTTGAAAAATAAGTATTAAAATCTGGATAATGTTCAATACCTAGGTAAAACATTTCCCTACCATTCGGCAATAATATTTAGTGTTATATAATCTGCTAATTAAAAAACTCAATTTATTTTATTAAGTGTCCAAATAATTATATTCTTACCGCATGGCACTGGACGGAGGATCTTCGGCCCAACCTCCCGTTTTCCTCGATCTAGGCGGAACTTTGGGTGGTCCACTTTTCTATCGTTTAAAAAATACAATTATAATTTGGTAATTTAAATTAATTTAATAACGTCGATTCGTAACTGCAATAATTTTATGCACACATAATTAATAAATTAGCTCATATTATTTTAGTTTTTAGGTGAAAACTACTTTAGCTTAAAAAAAAAAATTGAACATGCAGAATGCTAAACAGACAATAAATTCTATTTGTTAGTTACAATAGAAATATTCAGAACAACAGATGCAAGATTTGTTCACCAGAATTTTACCTACACTGTATATATGAATGAGGATGTTTGTTTGTTTGTTCGCTATGCATACCTAGGCTGTTCAACCAATTGCTACGAAACTCAGCAGTTATGTTCAATTACTTCTAAATTAGATAATGTCGTACATCCCACCCCAAAATATCAATTGTATTTCTACATATCACTTAATTTCTAAGTACATTTGACTTTCTGGCTTTATATAATATGTAATGCCAGAAAGTCAAAGTGTATAATTTTTAAAAACATATATTATATTCACTTAATTACTGTGACAATGATATAGTGCAAAATAGATGTGCTATTACATACCATTATGCCATTGCTGCAACATGTAGCACATAGCACTTGCCTGCATGGAGTGGTGTTTTGCCGTGTACATCATGCTTTTCCTGTTAGCAGTAGAGTTGTCCTGGTTACATATTCCGTTCAGGGAAAAACTTTTGAATTGAAATAACATGACTTATGATGCAAACTAGACATTTGTCTATAGTTAATCTGAGCCTCCTGCTCTTAAGATTTCCATATCTGGTCTCAATGTACACCTATCTAACTCAATTCTCGAGATTAAGGAAAGACAGACAGACAACAGTGGGAATTTATAGGTCTACAATTTGAAAAAGTTGTAGTCCAATAAACTGCAGCCCAATAAGTATCCTCCAATAACTGAGTCTATAAAATCATTGAACACTGGCAGTCAGTTGTGGGTTCATGCACGGCAAATGGACTGGAGTTTTCTGGGTTTCTTTCACATTAGTAACACTTAAATTGGAACCAGCTTTATATAAAAGTCTTTCCAGGATATATTCTCTTTGGCAGATCACCCATGTGTTGTGTTGGTGTAACCAAATAAACCAAACCAATTCTAATAATTTTTCTATAAACACAATATTTACAAAGAGAAACTTAACTACCACAAAACCTGGACACCTCGCCCCCTCCCGATTTCACCCCCCCTTATTAACTCATAAACCCATTGCCCCAAACTCCCTGCTGACACTGCTGAAAGACATTCTAACATTCAGCCAAATTAATATATGTACAATGATTTTATGGAACAAAGTAGAACTGGAAGTCTTTTTCTATGCCAATGTTTATTTTTCATGTTTATTATCACGATGACATTGCTTCATTCAAAATTTCCTGTAGTTATAGTCTGTGTAATGTGCACTTTATTCACATGTTGACTCTTACTGTCTGCTTCCAATAAGCTTATGCCATAACTTTCAAAAGTTTCCTTTACTTAGATGTTTTTGCTGAGCTTTACTTTTTCAACCTGGTTTCACCAGTTTCTTTTTATGGGATCACATAAAAGCAATTATTCTCATATTTTTAGAGGATTTTTTTTATTTAAACAAGTTTAATATGAAGTATTTCAGATGTTGTTAGCAGCTTTGATCACATGCTTAATAGTAGATCAGTATTAATTAGTAGTTGTTGACCATCCTCTCTTTCAGAAGGAAGTCAGCTATTACTTTCGATCAAATTTATTTCAACTCTTCTGTAACAGTCCCTTCTACTTATTGGACCTAGCAGTAGGATGGCATTCAAATAGGAAAATTACATAGTTACTGGCAATCACAAAATATGATTTAAGTGGTTTTCGAGTGTGCTGAGTATATTTGCTCTGTTTATCACAAAATTTGATTCATTGGCAAATCACCATTTGATATTCGGCTTTGAATGGAACTGTTTGTTAGGCCGCGACTCCACTAGCCGTAAAACAGCCGTAAAACCCCTCGCCGTAAAAGCTTTTAATCACGTGACCTATTTGTGTTTGCGTTCGGATTGCGGCGGAGGTCTGGCTAGCGAAGCTTTTTACGGCGACAGTACTATTACGGTGTATACGTGATATATCAATATAAAGACAATAATTATATTCTACAAGTTTTTTCTGTACTATAATTACAAATGTAGTAAAAGTAATATCTTTACTTTCATATATTGACTTTTATTATTATATTATTAAGATAATATACAGCATTTATAAGCTTAGCTTTTTTATTATATACTCCTCTAAATTGAAGGATTTTCCTTTGGCCGTTCATATCGCGTGTTTTAGGCATCCATTATTATAATCGGGATACCTCTTGTCATAGATACATGAATACCTTTGGATGTTTTCGATAAATCTTTCCAGATCTTCTAGAGTAGCCACGAGAGAACGTACACAAAAGCTCGTTTTCTGCCATTTTCACACTGTGTCACGGTGACCTAGATTTAACTGACTTCTGATTGGTGGATGGTACCGGTTTACGGTCGTATTCACTTCGAAAGTTGAACACTGCCCAACTCGCTTTTACATTGGTTTTACGACCTGCTCAGGCGTAAAATATCATGGTCACGTGATTAAAAGCTTTTACGGCGAGGGGTTTTACGGCCCTTTTACGGCTAGTGGAGTCGTGGCCTTAGAGCTAACATTAGAAATAAAAAATGATACCTTAAAAAATTCATATTTTCAAATCATATTTTCAATTGCTGTCAACTTGACCAATGAAACTGTGCCATTTTGTACCATCCAAGTATAACGATAAATATGACAGGTTAGCTAAAATAACCAAACTCTTTACATGGTTTTCATTTTAATGTTTCTTATATTATAATATTTGATTTATATAACTACAAAGGTTATCATATGTAAGGGTTTATCACACCAAGTGACCAATCTAATACATTTTAAAAATTCTTTATTCCTGATTCCTGTACTGTACCGGTACAGAATTTAAAGAATGTTTAAAAATGCATTAGATTGGTCACTTGGTTTGATGAACTCTTATGTAAAATAACCTTTTTGTTATATAAATCAAATACTATAATGCAATAAAATAGAAGGGTTAGAAGTATGAAATAATCTAATAGCCTAATCTTAATGTTTGTTCTTATTTTTTGTCTGGATAATGCTGGGCTTACCTGCTAGTAATGTAATTAAACAGGACTGGCCAAACCTTGTCACAAGAGTCATATATCATCCATCAGAAATATGCAAGACACATTCGAACGGTATTTTATATTACATATAGTTAGAATGCTATAGTTATTGCTGTTCTATAGTAAATACCATTGTTAGATTAAGACTAACTAGACAAATATTTGTTTACAGAAACTTGAACAAAACTGGGACAATGGGGGAAGGGGGAGTAAAAGTTTCAAGAAAAATGCAAACATAATTCATGGACAGTCCCTAATGAGCAAAAATTGTAACCAACTGTAGTCTTTAAAATGTTGTTGTCTTGTGTTGATAAATCAATTAATCTTAACTCATAAGCAAGTGTATATAATTTGTATAGTGAAAATTTATTTCAATATAAATACCACAATTATATAAATTTAATTTTCAATGATTAACTTCATTAGTTATGAAATGTAAGTTTTAGAAACTGCAAAAAAGAAATGATTTTTATCATTTCTTTTTTACAGTTATGAATATTACAAGATCTTGTAATATTCCTGCATTTTTTTCAGAACTTATCAGTAAAATACGATAGTTACTTACATTTGGTGAAAGTTTTCCTGATGGAGGACTTTCTAAATCAAATGATGAGGCACGAAGAGGACTCTGATTATTTGTATTTTCGGAACGCCGACCCAATCTTGGCGGAGCCTATTTTTTTAAAAACAAAAACCAAACCATTTTTAAATATTTTCTTGCAATATCGAGACGAAATTTCATCTATAGAAAAAATTTACAAGATATACTTTATTTTTATATAAAATTGAATAATACAGAGTGGTCCGAAAGATGGAAACACCCATATAAAACAAAAACAGATTAGTAAACAGTGATCCAATGTTCCTATATGTAGGAAAGTAGAAACGTGTCAGATCATGCCACCAACCTGATAGCCATCTTGAAATCAACTCATAGTTTTTAAATGGGAAGGTGGACATATGTCATATCAAACTGGTGGAGGATTTCATCAAAAAAAACAATGGTATGCTTAATTTTAATATAACTCATTCTGAAGATTTAAATAAATTTTCTTCTACATGGATAACCTGAATGAGAAAGAATGATTTCAGCAAGAGCTAATGATGGAGCCAGCATACTGAGCATGCTGTTGCATAACCACACAATGTAGTGTGCATCTTAAGTTTTTAGACATTTTAATAATCCAATATAGTGTTCCAGTGCCATTTACACGCTATTGGACATTTACATAACTAATTTTTTTTGCTTCAAATAAATTCCGTCATCACAGAAGTCTCCGTGCGAAAGATGATATTCTGCCAATTAGTTTCCAAGACATATTTTTGAAATGTGAACTTTATTTACAAACACCCTATTCATAAGTTATATGACACAACGAAAGCAAAATGCATCACAGCACTCCACATTTTAAAGCAGCAAAGGTTTTCTAGAGCAACTAGAAAACCAAACCACAGGTAGAACTGTACAAAAGTTAACAAAATAAAGGCATGCCAGAATCAAACAAACAGCAATAAAAAAGACATAGTGTCTTTCATCTGTGTGGAAGTACATCCTTTGAGATACACTGATTATTATCTGTACATTTTTTAGCTGAGTTAATTCTAGATAACTTAAGCTCATTTGTGCCAAACAAAATACTCATCTTATTAAATCATTCTCCTTTGAGGAATAACAAAAATTTCTTTTATATATTTGAATGAATTGATGCTTTCCCATAAGTTCTAAACAATTAAATTTTAGTTCAATTTATCAAAAATGTCTTAGGAAACATCAGTTTCTTATTACACACTTAATAATATAGATGCTAACACACTTAATTGCATCCAAGACAGTAATTAAGAGTACATTGTACTTTGTTAACAAGTTCACATTGCTATTAACTGTATTTGCAATTATCATATTTTGTAACAAAGTCTTTAGTTGTTAATTCTGTAGAGAAAGTTAAATCACTATGAACATGAATGTGGTTATCCAAAGTAATTTTGGAAACTTCCAATTGCTTTACAGATAAGTTGGTCCAGGCAGGATACCATATTATTTTTTGTATTGTATTTACACTGTTTGTATTTTTATTTCTTATTTTATTATGTATGTTTTTTGTCATATTTTAAATTACTTTATTGTGTTCTGCTCAGACTCATCTTCTTAATGAATACAGTAGAAACATACAATACACCTTATCGCTGAGAACAAACAATTTATTACCTAAAACTAACGTTTTCGGCCCAATTTATGGGCCATCTTCAGGTTACAGCTGTTCGATTCCGATACAAAATCGAACACATTCAAAATTAAACCAAAATAGAACATACGTTTAAACCAATAGAACAAGCATAGTACAAAATAATAAATAACAAAAAAAAGATGAATGAGCTGGGTAGAATCAAAAAAATAGCAAAGGAGTTAGGGTTTGGAACAAGAACTATAGAACGTTTAATAGCGGCGTACATAAAGCCTAGGAGCAGTTCTAAGAAGAAACCGGAGTCTGGGGGTAACTTCACAAAGTTTACATATAATAATAAATGTCTCTTCCCAATTATGAAGCAAATAGCGAGGCACAAAAACGCCAGTTTAATATGCAAAAGGTCCCCCACAGTGTATAGGTTGATTAGAAATGACAAAGAAAGAATTGGTGTTAAAGAACAGGCGGGAGTATATGCAATTCCCTACAAAAATGACCAGTTGGGAATCGATAGGGACTACGTAGGTGTCACTAATAGAAACCTTGGAGTGAGGATAAAGGAGCATCGGTACGATGTCACAAAAAACAGGTGCACAACAGCGTTATCCAAAATGGCGCAAGCAGATGGTTCAGTGGTAGAATGGGAAAATGCCAAAATTCTTGTAAAAGTACACTCGCCAACGCTGTCGTCCATAACTGAGAAATGTGAAATCTACAGAGCGAGTTTGGCTGGCAGATGTTTAAATTATAAGGATGCGACGGTGTTACCGTCATCCTGGAAATACATAGTAAGACGTAACACACGTGATAATGAGTCTGCCGTCACTCAGTAGGCTTCTGGGTTAATGCAAAACGAATGGTTCCTTAAGATTGACGGCCAGTCACAGTATTTTATTTGTATTTTAATTTCATTTTCATTTTTCGTGTTATTTTAATTTTTGTTATTTATTATTTTGTACTATGCTTGTTCTATTGGTTTAATTTAAACGTATGTTCTATTTTGGTTTAATTTTGAATGTGTTCGATTTTGTATCGGAATCGAACAGCTGTAACTTGAAGATGGCCCATAAATTGGGCCGAAAACGTTAGTTTTAGGTAATAAATTGTTTGTTCTCGGCGATAAGGTGTATTGTATGTTTTTACTTTATTGTGTTTATAATTGTTTTTTATTTCTTTATTGAATTATTTATTTTCTTGTCTATTACTACATACTTGTTTTAAATTGTTCTTATTCAACATGTTTAATTTAATTTTTAAATTGGGCTTTATGTTTTGTATTCTCTTTGATGGAACATGATAATGCCTGCTCAAATAGTTGAAAATCAGGGGTGAATCCTAACCAAAATTTTTGGGCATGCTGAAAGTTATAATAAGAATAATAGGCACTAAGCAATATCTACACATCAAATATATTATAATGAAAAAGTATTAAAAATTTATGATGATAATTCAAGTTTTGTGGGCCCTCGACACTGGGGGCCCAGAGCTTAAGCCCTATTAATCTCTATGTAGATCCGCCCCTGTACACAATACATATATGCCGACTAGGTACCGCAAGCTTTCGATACAATCTGGTCGTGTTAAATGCTTCAAATGACATCATGCACGTGCACTTATTTGCTGTGACAAACCTCCACACGAGCAAGTGATCGAGTTCCCGGAAGCATCGCACTGACTTAAAATTGCTAGCCACTAGCTGCCAGTGTAAAAGCAAATATAAATGATAAAAAAGAGTTTACGCATTAGAATAAATTATTATTGGCATTTTTCTTCTCGTATAAAAAGTATATTGACGGTCAAAACTTTCTCTTAAGCATGTGGTGCACGCTAAGCAAACCCAGAGAATTGCACCCTGCTGAAAATGTTTAAAAAATAAAGAATACTGTGGTAAAGGCTTATTTGGAGAGTTTTGTACAAATCTCATAAACCAGTTTATGAATTGTATTATTATTAAAATATTTTGATGTGATCTTGTTTTCAGTTTTGTGTAATATTTCTTGCACAGACTTAAAGATAGCTACAATTGAATTTACATTTTGTAGTTATGACCTGTGTCTGTAGTTATAATAAAGTATTATTTTAGTGTATGCACATATTTTTATCTTTCTCTTTATATCTCAATGCAAATTTCTTAATTTTTATAATTTTTCAAAACTGGGTGTACAGCAAAAGGGCAAAGAAATTTAAAATATTTGTTTAAATCTCTTTAAATTTGATTTAAAGTTGCATTGTGTAATCAAAATTGAAAATAGCATTGTAGCATCTGTGTTTCTCCTCCGTACATTTTAAAAATGATCTAAGATGCATTCTGTACCGTAATATTATAACATTGGAAATAGATCAAATCAATTAATGTTGTAAGAGAAATGAAGGGACATTTTCACGCTTTGGTCAAAACTTAAGATTAAAAGATAAGTTTTTCTTACTTATTTTTGAATGGAACATTTGATAAACAGTACTTTCTTGCATGTTCCTTGAAACCAAGCATAAAATTGCCATTGAGCAATACTTTCTTCCTTCTAATTTTTCCTTATTCTTCATCCTTCAATTGCATGCAAATATCATATATAATTAAAAATGACAATAGTCCTAGTTTATGAAATATATTATGTAATATTCTGTATTTGCCATTATTCGATTATAAACTAGAAGTGTAATGCATTTAAGAACTACGAAACAATTGTCAAATGTTTCAAAATATATCCAATCTTTAATCATACACAAATATAATAATTTCTGCATTCAACGCAACAATAACAGAATGTTCTTTTCGACAATTAACATCAAATGTTAATTTTAAAAATTGTCTGTTAATGTACTGTACATGTTTAAAATTTGTTTACTTTATGATTATAATCTGATAACAGCCGTTGAAAGAGATATACTGTTATTAAAATCATTCAAAATTACTAGTTTAAAGAAAATAATATATATAGAATTTGTGTAATTTTTTGCAAATGCAATTCTTAATTGTATGTAATTTCCTTGTATGAATTTTTTTTTAAAACTTTAGAAATAATAAGCTGGAGATGAAGTTCAAATAAAATGTAACTGTAGATATAGTTTGGATCTAAAAATACAGCAGAACCCCGATTATCTGAGGTATGTGGACCGACGCTATCTCAGATAGCCAAAAACTTGAATAAAACAAAGGCCACAGCCATTTTGGATTAAAAATTACAAAAATTTATAAAGTATATAACTTTTAATCCTCTTCTTATACCTTATTGAATTTATAATCATATATAAGAACATTTGTTACACCATTTATTATACATCTAATTAAATCCAACAGTTTTAAGAATAATTTTGTTGTCACATTTTAATGTGAATGGTTTGTCTTGCATTGAAATTAAATGATAAAAGGTAACAGAAACATATCATCTTGTAATACATGTTATCATTTTAAATTTTCTTTTACAAATTATGGTATAAGAAAATCACAATATCTTCTAGTCTGAATACTAGTATTATAAACAAGTAAGTATGAGAGGTATAAGAAAAGTAGTGTTGCCTGTCTCATATAATGCAGTACCTCAGTTAATCAGGGCTTGGATAACTGGGTTCTACTGCACTGCGAATAAGCAATCTCTCATTTAATGAGTTTATGTAACAGAAAGAAGAAATACTAAGAAAATACACATACTTCATTTTGAAAACTTTTGATAATATAAATAATCTCAAACTTGCAGAATGGATAAATAAAAATTATACAAAAGAAATGAAAAATGTATATACTTAAAATTATGAAGTACCTGAATATAAATTTATAAAAAGTTTTTATGTAAAGAAGTTACCTACAGAATTTTTTTAAAAAGTATTATAGTTATAACAGAAATAATTTTCAGCATAAACAACAAACATGACAATCTGCTGAAAGAAATGTCAAACAGCAATAAAATACGTATATATGTTACCGGCAAAACCTGATTTTACGCCAAACTAGTTTTGCCTAGGCCAAACTAGTTTGGCATAAGCATGTCAGGCCAGACTAGTTTAGAATTATTATTTAAGTATATTAATGGTTAAAATAAAATCAATTAGATGAACAATATTTATTCAAACATAGTCTACTTAATTATAAAAAACGGGGTTAATGTTACCCTAGATATCGAAGGTGGCGGCTCATCTCCGATTCCAGCAATCAGAAGACAGGGAACAGTGGGGACGCCCGTTCTAACATAACCTAACCTATTCTAATAAATTACCATAATTATTAGCAACCAAATTATTGGAATAGGTTAGATTAGAACGTGCGTCCTCACTGTTCCCTGTCTTCTGATTGCTGGAATTGGAGACGAGCCGCCATTTTCGATACCTAGAGTAACATTAACCAAAAACGGTATTGATTAGAAGTGACACAATACTTGTACAAAACTGTAAAATAAAAATAAGCTAATCAGTACTTATCAGTTTGTATTTTTTTTTTTTATTAAGCCATGCACTTTTAAAGGTAATTAACTTTCAAAAATATTTTCAAAAATTCAAACGAAATAATAAAAATAACTTTTAAAATCAAACTAAAATTAAAAATGAACTTATTTGTATTTTATGGTAAACTTAAATTAATCATTAATATATTTAACCATTAATAGACTTGAATAATAATTCTAAACTAATTTGGCCTGACATGCTTACGCCAAACTAGTTTGGCGTAAAATCGGGTTTTGCCGGTAACATATATATAAATGGCATTGTACAGTGAACTAAAATTCTGAAGCTCTAAATGTGAACAAAAGACTATTCTTTATTAAAAGTCCCACAGGATGGAGATAACTGCCCCCAAATTAATAATGAATGCCTGTTAAAATTTGTCTCGGGATTAATATCAAAAAGATGCGATTTGTAGATTTAAAAAATACCTGTCAGATAATCCAAGAGTAAATTTTGAAGAAAAAGAAATAGACAAATGAACAAATTCTACTATCTTGGAATTTTATAAAAAGTATGTGATGCAGAAATACTGTATAAGTAAATCGGTTAATGTTACCTATGGTTCCAAAATGGTGGATTGTCTCTGATTCCAACAAATAGAAGAAAGGAAACAGTGGAGGGACACGTTCTAACCTAACTTAACCTATTCTAATATATTACCATAATGATTACCAACAAAATTATTAGAATAGGTTAGGTTAGGTTAGAATGTGTCCCCACTGTTTCCTTTCTTCTACTTGCTGGAATCAGAGACGAGCCGCCATTTTGGAACCATAGGTAACACTAACCAGTAAATATTTACTCTTGTTTCTGTGTCATGTACTTAACACTAGTAAAAACAAAAACATTTGTAACTACAAAAAGTCTCTCTTGTATTAATAGTTATGTTTTTATAAATATAAAACTACTCAAATGAAATTAGTCTTACTTTCACAAAAAAGCTTTTATTTTATATGATGTGAACCACTTTCTAATGCTATTGTGAAAACTTACTTTAACTGAAAATATAAAGAAAAAAAATTAAATGTGGTACAATATTAACAGCAAGATCAATGACTAGGAGAAAATCTGCCAGAAATAACTGATATCATCATCATATGGAAGATCTGAATATAAAAAGGAATAAGGACAAGACTAAAAACAGGGATCAGAAAATGCAACTTGCTGGATCTCATTTACTTACTATTAAAAATAAATTATTATAGACATCAAGGTAAGATGGTATTCCATATGCTTGGAAACGGGATATAATAATGATGATAGATATTTCCACAGTCGTTTAATGAGTACATGAACACATATATGAGGACGGAGTATCTGAGAGTGGATTGAGAGTACATACTGATTGATGTATGAGTGCTGTTAGTGGAGAGTGAAAAATAATCGCAGATCCTCATCTGCAGTTCTTTCTCCATCCGATGGCTGAAGCAAGTGAGGAATTTTTGCTGCATGTGAGTGCCAGTAAAACAAAGGTGGTTGTGTTTGAGTGTGGGGAGAGAAAACAGAATGTACAATTCAGATAAATGGTTGTGTTTGAGTGTGGGGAGAGCAAACAGAATGTACAATTCAGATAAATGGGGAACAAGTGAACAAGTTTGTATCTGGAAAGCAGGATTTAGAGGAATAACAATATAGCAGGTGAGATCGAAAGAAGAGCAAATGATGGCGCAGAGGTAGTATAAAAATAAATCTGCAAGGAATAAATGTCAGGAAAGGCCAGAATGTAATGTACAGTACAGACGTATTGTGATTTCTGTGCTGCTATATGATAGTGAAAATGGGTATCACAGAGGCTCATCATTGCAAGTGAAATGAGATATTTGAGGGGAGGAGTGTGTGAAGAGAAGAGACTGCACTAGGAATGAAGATATCACAGAAGAGATGTCCTACAAAAGATGATTTGGCCATGTTAAGAGGATGAGCAAGGATAAATCATTGAAAAGAGTATACGTGGGAAGAGTGAAAGGAAAAGTAAACAAGGTATGACCAGAGAATCCTTAATGGAGTAAGTAAAGTGAAAGAATATAAGCATGAAAGGTGTGAGAAAACAGAAGAGAGCAATGAAGATGACATGGGTATGCAGATAAGAGGTATGCAGAAGTAGAAATGTCTTGAAAGAGCTGATAATTGGATGGTTGTGTGTGTGATCTCTCTTACCAGCTACCTACCCCTTCTGGGAAATGGGCATGAAGACAATGTTTTCATAGAAACATATTTCATTTGTTATAATTCTAAATATTTTAAACATTTAAAAATTTCTATTGCTAGACTGTCTTTCTTTCTTCGTGGCACAACAGTTTCCAAAGGACCTCGTCTTCCCAAAGGATACTTTATATGTCTTTTTCATCTTGTATTCTCTATCAGTTTCAAAATTTATAATAATGTGTAGAAAAATTAAGCACCAATAATCTTTAATAATTGAGCATAAGTCTAAAACTGTAATACATAAAGAAAATAACAGAAAATTTAATTAGAGCATCCAAAAAATAATAGATATCACATCTAAATTGCTTTCTTACACTGAATGTAAACCTATAGATGTCATTAAAAAGAAGTTTATCTTAATTAAACTAATAAATAATTTATATTTATGCCGCATAATAAAAATTAACCAATCTGATCCGAGAGCACTCGAATACAATGTTTCTATGATTAATGTCATAATAAAGCATTTATATTAAAGTTTAGATTGGTAGGATCAAAGGTAAAATTTATGTAGTTTCATCACATCATTTTAAATTATTAAAAAACAAATATTTCTGGCAAATCATTCTCACTTTCTTTGAGATAAAGGGAAGAACGAGATCAGAGTGGTTCTGTTAAGCAACTCGAAATGCTGCAATCAGTCCCACACAATTAGACGCCAAAACAACGGAGAGGTGCAGTTCCCAATTCTAAAAAATACCGCAAAGGCAATATAATCGGATCAAATACAGTTTAAGTGTTACAGTTTACGATAGAATGGGTAATGGCTGCGACCGGAGCCAAGGGCAGATTGCACGTCCGTCTTTTAAACTACAATTTATTCAAATTGTATCAAATAAGTCGATGACGGCATTTTACGGTGCAAACATTTACAGACACCAGAATGAACGCACCGACGACAGATCAAGTAATTCTCGAGAACAAACACCAAACTCCCAAACCGTCGCAGACACACAATGCAGATTTTGGCACAGGTTGGAAAGTATTGGTATTGTATTAATATATTTGGTGCTAATTAACGTTTACTACAATTTATCATCTTGAAAAGGTGACTACGGCGGGTATTACTTATCGTTTTTAATCGCTATTTTTCCACATTCGATCGATCTAAGTGCAGCAGTTTATCTGATCGACGAACTTTGTTCTGCACGAGGCAAAACAATTGCCGAGACAAAATGGCCGCCGCATTCCGGTAAAACGGGAGGAGGTAAGTGCAATTTCTTTTTTTTTTTTTCTTTTTTATATATGTATACAAATTATATCCGCTTTTTTGCGCGCGACGGGGTTATCCATCGAAGACAAAAGAACTAGACGTTGGCTTCATCCATTTTATTACTCTCATAACTTCTTTTGCACGTGTAATGTCTTCATCCCTGGAACTCCACGTGAAGAATTTGGAAAAAATTTCTGAAATCGATAGCAGAAACGTGGGATTAACGCCACTCACTTTTTTGGGCGGAGAATCCAGATCGAAGTCGAGCCCCAGATCGTCGTCCTCCATTTTATTTAATTACGCAAAAGAAAGGGCAAAATATCCGATTCGTCCGGAAAATCAAGATGGCGAGGAGTTTACTATTGTTGCTACGCAACAAGAAAGGAACAAGTAAAGTGTGACGCCACAGAATACGTAAGGACCGGACCAATGGCAGACGGCGAAAGCGCGTAAGCCACGATCCACCAATGGGAATCGACGATAGACGATGACAAGTTGTTGTAGACGGTCAGATGATGGAGAGAATGTAGTAAAAAAAAGTTCAAATTCTGCCAGTATAAAGTTGTTTTCGTCGTATTATGATTTGATTTAAACGTCCGGGAGTGGTCCGTTGCCGTTATTAAGACGATATCAGTTATGGTAAGCCCGAAAAATGCACGCGATTTAGCGCTAACCCCGTTTTAATGTCGAAAGGACGGAGAGGAAGATGATGGAGGCTGTTCTCTTTTTTTTTTTTTTTCTCTCGTTTGACGCAGAAATCAAAATTGCATTTCGGTTCCGTCCACGCCACATCTGCCTTTCCTCGAAGTAACGTCTTCGATTCTCCTTCTCGTTTATAATGTCCGTCGTTTTCTAATGGACGTACAGTACGTCGTCCGATGTTTATTACAAAAAAAGAAGAAAGTAAACGGGATTTTCGTCTTGAAACGCACGAGAATTTGCGCTGTGTTTTTCCACTTTTCTTTCGCAATTGTCTTGGTGTAGGTGTGGAACACTACAAAACACCACTCTGCCTGCCAGATGAATTCGTTTAGTGTGAAACTTTATATTTTATACACACAAACACACACACCAGAAATTGCTAGATAAGCCTAATTTGGCACTAGGTAATTTGTGTGTGTGTGTTACATCTGTGACTAAAAGTAACCCCAACCGAATATACCCGAGTTGGATGTTCTCGGATTTATGGTAATTTGCCTCTGTATATTCTGTTAATTCTTCCTTCCCGAAGTATGCAGTGTGTCTATATAAAAAATGGTATCTAAATGCGATTTCCAGCAAACGATAGACAACAGATTTACCGCTCGGAAGTTTCTGGCCGTCGTTTACGGGCCTTTGTTGGAAATGAATATATAAAAACAGTTCTGTCATTTGAACTTTGCTGTGTTTTGATCTTTTAAATGTTTAAAAAGATGTTCGTGTATCTATATTTATACCGTCGGAGTTCCTGCTGGTGTTTTGCGTTTTGTTTACGAGCGTTTACTATCCGATGCTTTATAAATTGCATCTTTTCTTATTTCTGTAATAAATTAGTAAATTTTTAGTTTCCTTAGGTTTTTTAGTAGAAGACTGGTGTCTTGTCTGTTGTCTGTTATATTATGATTTTTAAGTTTAATGTTAAAAGGTGGTGTGTGTGTTTGTAAGCATGCATGCATGTTTATGTGCTGTACCTTTCTTCAAAGATGTTCATTTTATACACTTAGTTTTATCGGATGTTCTTTCGGTTTTGATGGTGTTTATTAAGTTACAAAATTTAACATATTGGAACCAGATATGAGCATTTATGTTGTTTCAAATTTGAAATTTGTAGTAGTATTAAGTTATTGTTTCTGCTTGTATGAAATTCAATTAATGGTTTGAGTCTTGTGCATCGAATGGGAGTGCATGATGGTTGACTTCCAATTTGGTTTTAGACGTGAAAAGAAATCTCTCTTTTGCGTGTCATATTGCTTACTATTACCAGTTTTTTTGGTTTTGGGAAAGTGGACGACACCATAACGTTACATGGTTGTAGTCTAGCAGAATATTGTCGAGTGCTTACATTCGTATGCCTTATAAATAACATCTGTGATCAATAAATAAATAACTATTGGATCTTGATTAATAAGTTGACTGTCATATTCGATGTCTTGTTTGTTTTACAGTTGGAGAATTGTTCGAAAAGTAAGTACAAAATAAATAAACGACTTCTAAAAGATGATGTTTGTGCATTTAAGAGTATTAATAACGAATCTATGTTGTCGGCATTAGTTATTTGATTTTCATATTGGAATATGATGATGATTATGGGAAATTCTTGAGAGGGTGTTTTAGAAATATGGTATATTAACGGGACACCTCACAAAATTTAATTATTATAAGAATACTTGTGGAGCATGTCCAATTAAAATAATGGTAGTTGTTAGTTGCTTTTCAATTGGATGTATTTCTTGATTCTGTGAACGAAGTCTTCCATTTTATCTTTTAATACCAGTACCGTGTTGATTATTTTCTAGAACAGTCTCCAATTCTGTTCATCCATTTTAATTAATTTTTTCTCTTTTTCTGTTTTTCTTGATTTTATCAAGTGTAAATAGTTTCTAATTCTATTGTTGCATCAGTTACTTTTCCTATATATATATATACTCCACAGTTAAATTTACCATACAGTAAGTGTTAGATATAATAACAAAACATAACTAATTTACTACGAAAAATTAATAAAAAGCTAATTACATCAATAACGAGAAGTATATATTGTTCTTATACAGATTTTTGTATGTAAAGTAATCGTTTATTCAATTAGTAATGACATCTTAGATTTGGAGAATCAAATTTAGTGATTTCATAATAAAATATTCATTATCAAAGGACTGTTTTTATATTACAATAGACAATTGTTTTTCTTGTGGACCTTTATGTATAAAATGAAATTTCTGAATAATTTCACTGTTTATTTTTTAATCTTAACATTCACTTAACTTGTTAAACCCTTTGTAATACAGTTAAGCATAGTTTATTGTTAAAAATATATTTATAAAAGACAGGTCGTGATAATTATTTGGGACCGGAAAAACTCTTACTGTCTGACTATCGAATATTGTCGTCGTCCACAGTTTTGTTTTTTAATCATAATTTATTATAGTTCCATGATATTTGGGAAATGATTCTGTTCTTTTGTAAAACTATTGTTTTGTTGGATAAAATTGTAAATGTCTACTATCCATATTCGTATTCTTACAATTTTAGTAGATTTTTTTGATGGTGAGACCAAATCTGTTGTTAATAATTGAATGCCATTCATCTCAAATGTTTCTTTTCCCTGTCTTCTTTACGACATTGTGCTTTTATCTTTCCTGTCCTGTTCTATTTGCATAAGTAAATGTCTTCAATATGAAATTTAATTTTGTTATTCAGAACTATGAGCATCTTAATCTACAAATAATCAATAGAAATGAACTAGAAGTGCTGATATAAATTATAAATTAAGTAAAAGAGCATGGCTTTTCACAGAAATGTAAATTTAACCCATTATAAACATTTTCAGACATTTATAAGACTCCAACTTCATACACAGTTGAATAAAATTATAATTGAAAATGGTTAATACATAATTGTAAGAATAAAATTGTTAAAATTACATGCTTTTGATCTAAATACGGATCTTTGTTAAGTCTACATAGCTTAAAATGATACGTAGATTTGCATACGTTGGAGTAAATTTAAATATTTAAACAACAATGTTGAAAGATAATGGTATACAAGTATCGTTAAATAAACATTAATAAAGTAGTCAAGTAAAATAATTTACTACTGGTTTAAAACAAAATGTTTTTTAAATGTTTGTGTAATAATCTTGATATTTAGTTAACAATATTGAATGCATACGGTCACAAACTGTGCATCTGTGTATGTGTTAGTCAAAATGTGAGATAATTAATAGTTTACAATAGAACAGGGACATAGACCGCAGTAAAACAATCAAAAAGATGGATAGACTGTGTTAGATGAGATTTGGAGTAACTGGGAATAGAGGATGACAGAAAAAAGATTATGGGATACAGTGGCATACCAATGTAACAGGGTCAAATTATCTTGATGATCTCTAAAGCCATACGATGCTAAGTAGAATATTTAATGCGTACGTTTGTTAGCACTGCGATATTATTCATTTTTCTCGTTTGATCATTTTTTATCAAATGTCGTCTGCACTAGGTAGATCTTTCTGTCTGTTATATGTTGTACATATTGTTACCTTAAAATGTAATTGTTTTAAATTTCACCTGTCAATTTTAATTATAATTGTTCTCTGTAATTGACGTAAATGTTTTATTAATTATGCATTGTTTTGAAAGAATGTAAGTATCGTCGATAAAACATTTTCATTTTGATTGATGTTTGTTTATTTTCGTGAGTAAAAATAAAATAGTAAGCTCTCGTGCCAAAAGACGGCAATCGTAGGCCGAACTATGCTGCATACAACATAGTAAAGTTCAAGAAAATTTCCGAATTAACCTAACAAACAAAATCTGAAGTGTTGATTTATAATTAGATTTGTCTTTGAATGTAAAATCTTTTATTTTTGATCGATCAGTTAAATTTGGGTTATTAAACGTATCTGTCGATAGCATTAAATAAACAATTACTTATTTAAATACTTATTAATATAATATGTTTAGGAATGATGGAAAAATAACATCTTTGGATAGAATCTGAATCTGTCGTTCTGCTGACCGAGCGGAAAAGTTGGCTCCGAACGGTACAGTCAGCAAGTCGGAACTTTTAACCTACATGAATTTTGGTTTATCATTCGAGTTATGGGGTTAATGGTTACATGAATTTTATCGTACTTATCATAGATAAATATAGCACCAATATTATTTTACTTTCAAAATTTAATAAACTTTAGAAGACTATAAAGTTAAAAACTAATTAATAATACAGTATAAATGGTATGTTTAATCAATTAAAATTGAAATCAATTTGTAAATTTATTTCAAACTTATTGAAATTTGATAACTTATATATAATTAGAGTAAATGTAGATTTTGAAAATTTAACTATTAAATGCCATTGAGATCTGCGGTGCCAAGTTCATCTCACTTAACCTAAATGAGTTAAAGTTACACTAACATGTCCATTTAAAAGAGGTTAGGATAACAGATGTGGAAAGATTTGGTTCTTACACAATGGTGTGTATATACACTGTGTAAAATCTATCTAACATGTTTTATTTACATAATTCTGATTAATTCTTGCATATCTAATTAGCTAATATAATTTAAATTCTGAATTTTCAGATACCAAAAATGTTAAAGACATTTAATTCTTGTTGAATAATCTGGGAATTCTTTTTAAGATTTCCAAATTGCGTATTCGACAACATATCAGAATGCACAGATCTTATTAATTTTAATTAAATAATTTAAGATGAGTGGAAAATTTAATAATGCAATGTAACTTAATCCCTTCTGCTACATAACTAATCTTTTGTGTGTATATCTACAGTTTATCTTATGAATTGTGTTTGTTGACTACCAAATATTTAATTTTCTTTATTTTTAGTAGCCGTAATAAGCGGAATTTATAGATACATATAAATTTTGTCAAGTTTTGCTAATTATAATATGTATGGCACTTAAAATGTCTCAGTTTTTCAATTAATGTGAAAAATTTGTGTAAATTTTACAGGCGGTGAACGAACCTCCTTACCTCACGGTTGGAACCGATGTCAGTGCCAGATATAAAGGTGCCTTTTGTGAAGCAAAAGTGAAAAAAGTTAACCGCTCTGTTAAATGCAAAGTAAGAGTTTTTTTTTATTCAAAAGCTTGCTTTATAATGACATAATAATCATATATTTCGAAGGATTGGAATTTTAAATGATATAAATTTAGTTAATAAAGATATTTGATATTAACTACAAAGTAAGAGTAAGAAATAACATTTTTATACTTTAGGTAATATTTGCAAACAATTTGGGCACTTTAGTCCTACCGGACGATCAGATACGAGGCACTCTTAGAGTAAGTGCAATTTAAAGTAATAACGAAACTTTTATGCCATACGAAATTTTAAGGAATAAGTCACGGCTTATGTTATAATTTGTTAATAGGTAAATATGCATGTGGAAGCTAAGCATCCAGAGAAAAATCAATATGCTCCTGCAATCATAGCAAAAATATTTGATTATAGTCAGTATACTGTGGGTAAGTTAAAGTTTAATCCTGTTATTATAAATAAGTACTATATTTATTATTTAATGATAGTGGAGATTGAGTAAATTTGTGAGGCTGGCTTATAATTTTGGAATTCCTATGAAAAAATATGAATTATAAATTAAATTGATGTCTTTTGAAGTGTGGTCCATGAGTGCATGCCAGTTCTATCCACAGACTGATCTTGATCTAGTTCTAGTTTTTCTAAAATGCAATTCTATGCTGTTTAGCCAGAAAAAAGAATATTTTTATGCATCACATATAATGTCTGTTATCTTAAGTTACCAGATACACAGAATATTTTGGTAATTATCATCATCTGAGTTATGTTCCAACAACATTTGTGTAATGTATTTTTTTGTATATCTACTTAAACTGTAAATATCAATATCTGTCTCACTAGTGAATACAATCCTCTGTCTAATCTTTTCATAACTAAATTATGTTCTTTCCCCGTTATTAGGGAAAAAGAGAGTTTCCTGCAGATATTGTTGCTTCTGTTTTGTGGTTAATTCATACAAGTTAAAATTTGCAGTCAATGAATATGTGGCATATGAAAATAATCGTACTAAATACATTTTATATAGTATTTATTCTTTGCCTATTTTCCTTTATTAACTAATATCATTTAATTATAATACCAATGCATCAGTTACTCTTAAATAGGAAGAGTATTACGTAGCTTGGGTTTCTCCTCTAAAAAAAAATTACATACATACATATATTAAATATATACAGGGTGATTCACTGGTGGCATTCAGTAGTTTTTTTTCTTGGAAACCATTAGAGATGGGAAGGTGGGATTAATAACCGATTTTATAGAACAAATGGGACAATTTTTGGTGATCTTAGATGACCCCTAAAATCATTGTTTTTGAGATATTAATAGGGTTTTTTAAATTATAAGGGACACTTTTGAGTTGTTATACAGATTTTGTCAAGTACAATTCATATCATAGCTCAAAAGCCATAATTAAAGTTATAATTTAAGAAATCTTATGTTGTTCTGTATCTCAAAAACCATTGATTTTCAAGGTCATACAAGGTCACCAAAAATTGTCTCCCATCTGTTCTATAAACTTGGTTATTAATACCATCTTCCTATTTCTAGTGGTTTCTAAGAAAAAAAACTACTGAATGCCACCAGTGAATCATCCTGTATAATGTATGTGTGTATATAGTATATAATACAAGTATATTGGGAGCTGCTGTTAGATAGCACCAAGTTAAGGGAGCTGCAGATCATAAAAATTTGGGAACCATTTGATCTAAGATGGTGATTACAGGATAGAAAGTACATGGACATAGGTAATCTGCAGTTTATCCTTGACTCAGTTCAAGTGGTCCACGAATTTATGATTTTGAGACCGGTTGAACTAAATATTATAAAGTTGCTTCATTTTACACCATTCTAAGTGTCCCAAAGCCAAACACATATGTTCATCAAAATGTCATAAATGATTCACTGTAAGGTTTTATTTTATAATCTAAGAAACAAATTATTTATTTATTTGTTATTGATACAAGTACAAGTACTTCCATACAAGGGGGAAAATAAAACAAAATTAATAAATAAGCAGTCACACAATGGTTTCTTAATTGTGCTTAAATAATACATTTAACACAAATAGTACAAAGATTTAATGAAAAAATTATACAATTTATACAACATTATCTTTGACATATTTTTATCATATAAATAATTCTTTGAAAAATCATCAATGAGAATTTCTTTCTCTAACAAATATAAAACTGGACATGACGCAAAAATATGCATTAATATACAATTGTGATTGGTAATACAATATTGGCAATAATGCCCTCTTATAAATATCTGTATGCTGACCACTCAGCATAATCCAGTATTTATTAAGACATAATTGCATTAGCAAACTTTTCATAGGAAATTCAATATTATAATTTAAGTAATTGGCGGTCTGCCACTCTGTACTTCTTTCATAAATATTACATCACTGAAGTGAAGCATAATTTATATCTTGTTGCCATAATTGATCACATCTAGTTTGTATTATATCACACAAGAATGGCCTAAATTATCAAAAATGTTTTTAATTTATAACACCCAATTTCTCTTGCTTGAATTTCCTTTCTTCGATAGAGATTCATAAACACAATAACAAAGATCCTGATGAGGAAGATCAATAATCTTAGACCAAAACAACAAAATATTTTTTAAAATATTAATTTCAAGCGGAGGTCTCCCTAATTCCAATCTTACAACAGAATTGAGCACTGAATGTTCAAGCTTAAATAATCTTTTGAAATATCTTAATTGAATCTTCTCAACTTTTTCAATAAGATCTAAACCCAAAACTGGAATCAAATATGTCAGTTTAGACTTTAACATAGCATTGAAAAGTTTACACATCGCTTTAATGGAGTTCATTTTCATTTTTGTCTGTAGTGCCAAAAGACAACCTGTCTTCTGTATTTCTTTCTCTATTTTATCCAAATGATAATTAAAAACTCCAGAGGAGGAAAAATTAAATCCTTAATATTTAAAATGAGAAACGAAATTAATTTCCACATTGTTAAAAAAAATTTTATCAGTTTTATGAAGTCTTCCTCCATTATGAAACACCAATCCCTTTGTTTTCTGAAAACTAATAGAAAGATCATTTTTCAACATATAATCAGATAATAAAATCAGTTTTTTCTGTAAAGATGACTTCAAGTCTGCTAGTAATAATACATCATTTGCATATAGAAGACAATGCAGCTCATCTGTGACATTTAGGTAAAAACCCGAAAAATCAGAATGATGAAATATCTCTGGAAGATTATTTATAAACAGATTAAACAACAAAGGGCTTAGTGGTTCTCCCTGGGGTAAACCTCTAGTAGATGTTATGCAAGTAGAATTAACAGTATCTCCTTTTATTTGATAACTAGTAGTAGTAAACAAATTCCTAAGCAAAATAATGAAGGATCTGGAGAGTCCTTATATAATAATATATAAAGACTTAATTTATTGTGGAGGAATATATAATTTCCTCCACAATAAATTAAGTTTAACATTATCAAATGTCTTTTTTAAGTGAATAAATTTTCCTCCTTTTCCTCAATAACACATATTGAATTAAACCATTAAAAATAAAAGTATTATAAATTGTTCCTCTGCCCTGAACAAAGGCACCTTGAAATATTGAGATGACATTATGCTCATGTAACCATTTTATTAATCGATTTGATAAATAAACTGGTAAATAGTTTTCTAAATGTGTTCAACAATGCTATTGGGCGATAATTACTTGGATTAGATCTTTCATCTTTCTTGTAAATCATTTTTAATTAAACTTTCTTCCATATCGCTTGAAAAGCTGTCGCCTCTTTAATTTTATTGAATAAACTAAGAATTTCTAAATAGACAATTTTCGGCAGTGGTTGAATAAATTCATTTTTCATTCCATCCAAACCAAGAAATGAACCTTTTTTTAGCCTTTAGATTGCCATGTTTAGTTCATCAAATGAGAAAAGATCATCCAAAAGAGGATAAAAATTATCATAATCCATAGTCGGCAAAACACCGAGACCACCGCTATTAATATTGAATTTCAAAAATCTTATCCATTTGTCAGTAGAAATCTGACTAACTCTGCAGTCCGCTTACCTCTGCAGTCCAATTTGTGATTTATAATTTTCGAAAAGTCTCTTTACAACCTTGTAGTTTGCAATCGTTTACTTATATTAGTCCAATATATTTTCTTCTTGGATCTACATTATGAAGGAAACTAATTTTATAATTAATATATTTAACCAAATTCTCATTTGAGCGAGATCTGCAAAACTCCCGCAATGCCATATTTTTCTTTTTTGTAATTTTAGTCTCTATCAAATCATACAAGACCAATTCTGCCTCTTATCTGAAATTTTGTTACTAATCCACATTGCCTAGTAGATTTCCAAATTAAAGTAATGATTAATGGATTAGTTAATTCTACAGTCCATAAAGAAATTATAAACTCGAGAAATTTTTCTGTGTTTTAATTTCTTTTCATCCACAGTCAATTGTTGCTGTATGAGATGATTTTAATTGGTCTTAAGAATATATAATGAAATAAACAAGTCTTTGTATTGTATCATTTTAATAAACAATCAAAAATTTGAATTGTTACAATTTTTTGTTGTAAACAATTTATAAACTCAAGGGTGATTTAGTAGGTTTTTAATACTTTGCGGAACCTCCCTTGTTTTCAATTACCTCCACAACTCGTTTAGGCATTGAATCAAGCAGGTTTTGAATGTCACTTAGTTTAATTTTGTCCCAGGCATTATACAATGCAACTTTAAGCTCATCGGATGTGTTGTATTGTTTTCCTCGGTGTTAAACTAATGCCACAAATTGACTCCAAAGGTTTTCAATGGGATTAAGGTCTGAACTATGTGCTGGCCAAACCATCACTTCAATTTTTCATGTGAAAACCACTTTGTAGTACTGGCTGACTTGTGAACAGATGTATTGTCCTGTTGATAGATCCAGTCTTGACCACCAATGAGAGGACCAAATGGGATTAATGTTCATATAACATAGCTTGGTACATCTCAGAATTCATTTGCCCATTAATAAATGCCAAATCTGTTTTCCCTTCATATCCGATTGCTGCTCAGATCTTTACTGAACCTCCATCTTGTTGTCTACTGAATTTGACCCTGGGATTCTTTCTTGTATCATGCCTATAATATGCTTGGCCATCCGGGCCATCCAGGTTAAACTTTTTCTCATCTGAGAAAACTATTTTTCTCCATTCAGTTGTCCAGGTAACATGATCTTTTGCCTATTGCAGCCTTGTTGACCGATGTAACTCTGTTAGCTTTGGTTTGGACTTCACTTTCATAAAGTTTATTGTTTTATTCTTTCTCAAGCTTTTCCACACAGTTTGGTGGGACACTGAAGTTGGGAAAACTGCAGCTATCTCACGTGTAGACAATGATTCATTTGTTGCAAGACTAGCAATGCGGCGATGGTCACAAGGCTGCAGACTTGGTTTTCGTCCTGTACATTTAATTTTGCTATAATTGTCACCCTTTTTTAGTACTGTACATTCTGTACTGCAGTTTGAGATCTTCCAAGTTTTGAAGCAATTTTACGAGTTGGCCATCCTTTTCCCTTAAAGAAATAGATTTTTCATATTTCACTTTCAGTTAAGGTTACTCCCCTTGGCATTTTTGTCACTTTTTTAGTTTGAATTCTTAGACTCACCCAAAATGTTACCCATACTAATTTACATAAATACATGCATGGTGGATTGTTCCATTCAATGGTAATAATCAGTTTTCACCCTTGAGATTATAAATTGTTTACAACAAAAAATTGTAACAATTCAAATTTTTGATTTTTTATTAAAATGATACAATACAAAGACTTGTTTATTTCATTATATATTCTTAAGACTGATTAAAATCATCGCAGACAGCAACAATTGACTGTGGATGAAAAGAAATTAAAACACAGAAATATTTCTTTTGAGTTTATAATTTCTTTACGGACTGTATATTGTCAATAGGCTCTACAGTTGTGTACAAGTTACTAACTGCTTGAGTAAACAAGTTTACTTTTTCTTCTTTCCATGTCAACCTTTCCTGTTGTTCTCTTTGAATAGCATCACTTTTTCATGTGTTATCAAATGATAATTCTAATAGTACCAAAAAATAGTTCAATGATCTGACATATAGTCCTCAAAAACATAAAAATCCTCAAGGTACTCGATCAGTCCCTCACTCAATAGTAATAAGTCTATTACTGATGCTTCCAATTTGGATACGTATGTAAAATTAGCTGGGGAATTATGAGGGTGACGACCATTTATTATACAAGGTGTGTCTGAAAAGTTCAGTGAATGGTCTCATGAAATAAAGGAAACGAGATACAAACAAAATACTTTTACTGGCATTCAAAGTAATCGCCATTAGCGACAACACACATTTGACATCGGTTGTACAGTTGCTGGAAGCTGTGAGCAAACACTTCTTTCGGTATTGCACAAAGCACCGTTGTCACACGTTGGATCTGCACAATGTTGGAAAAACGTAGGCCTTTCAGGCGGGGAACAAGAAGAAATCTGCAGGTGCCAGATCTGAAGAATATGGAGAGTGTTGAAGAACCTGGTGTGTAGTGAGGAAGTGCTGTAATGTTCACGCGTTGCTCCATTTTGCAGTGACATTCCTCACACTTCTGTTTAACTGTTGCGATTTCGGTGCTAGGGTGCACTAGTTGGCAAGACTCTCACTACGTCTGCGTGAGCGCAACATTCTAACCAGCACGGTTATTCAACTATGTGACCATTCATCAAACTTTTCAGATGCACCTTGTGTATAAATTATAGTCTTTAACCAACTCAATAAACTGGTCACCCCACTTATTGTTTATCAAATCTTTTGATAATCTGAATTCAAAATAATATTCCCATGTAAAATATTGTCCATTTTCTTACCAATCCTGGCATTTGAATCACCTAATGGTAGAAGATCATGATCAACAGAATAACTAGAAATCAAATCAAATCTTCCAGATCAGCCAATATGTTATTTTACCTGTTTAAATTTGGAATCAAGTTTATTCTAGGAAAATGTTGTTTATTGATATTGGGGATTTTTTCATTATTTATTATAGGAAAAATCCTAAGCCATTTCCATTTGTTTTATAAATTTCTCTGACACCAAAACACTGCAAAATACTTATTTACCTATTAATTGATCATTTTAATATGATATTAAACATTAAAAACTCCCTTTTTTTACTAACGCTAAGATCTTTAAAAGATATTCGTAAGTTATAATACAATAAATAAGTCTCTTCAATACTCTTAATAGGATTGTATATAAGCCGTTTTTTCTTTAATTTGCAGTAGACAACAATAAAAATGTTGTAGTTATACTATACATTTTATATTAAAATATTGCTGTGTTAAAACAAAACAATAAATAAAATTAAAAAATGAGATAATGAACCTATTGTAATGAGTTGTTAAGAATAAGTTCATAAGATTACACTAGAATCTTGTAATGTAAATGAGCACTATGCCATTAAAACTAACAAAACACACACCAGAAATGGAATTACTTCCTCCTTCAAACTTTTATTAGTGTGATCTTCAAACTTTTCATAAATTCTCTTCAATTAAATTTGTAATCCTTGGATTTTTTGATTTGAATGTTGCAATGGATACTAAAGAACATTCATTATAACAGGAATTTGGATATTCGGATATGGTTTTATTAGCTGTTGTTTGATGATTCGATCAAGAGTATAGCGAGAAAGTATTAAAAAATATTGACTGTTTAGATTCAAACATTAAAGTTTTTTTTAAATACATACATAATTTTTCAGTAAATTTGATTTACTTCCTTACACCTATCAATGTATTTTATTAATTGGCTTTATATTTAAATCACTAATATTATTTAAAGTTTACAAAATATTTACATTAAATATTTCACTGAACTTGATAAATGGAGTTTTTTTATGATTAAAAAAAGTCCTTTCACACTGCTTGTTAGGCTAACCAACTATTTTATTTACAAAAGCATTTTTGGCTTCTTTTGAGCTATCTTTAGTTTTACTTACAACTTGTTCTGACAAATATTTGAAGTGTTAGAATTTAAAACTTTATCACTTCGAATATTTCAATGATATATGATACAAGCTATTATAATAAGTTACTTTATATAAGATTATCTCACTACATGTTGATTGTTAATGTAAAATGGAGTTGTGTACTTTGAGAGAGAGCTTGTATAATAAATAGTTTTATGAAACTTATATAATTATATATTTTTCATATTTGAATTTCATATTTTTTTTAATTAAAAACAAGTTTTGTTTCAGTGTTTGACGATGGTGATGAAACGACACTGAGGAGAACATCACTGTGCTTAAAAAGCGGGCGACATTTTGCTGAAAGTGAGGTAATAATATCACTTCAGTTGGTTTTTAATTTGATGAAAAATAATAATCAAATATATATGATTAAAAATACCGTATTTCCATGCACATAAGCATACAGATGCACCAAAATTGGCACTATATTCTGCAAAATGCCTTTAAAAACTCTCATTATTTTTAAAAAACTGTAATGATATTGAAAATATCTTATTGCATCGGCATCAGACTTCTATTTTTAATAATGGTTACCGCAGAGATATATCGTTGAATTATCAATTCATTTATATGTAATTTACATTGACACAACAGTACAGTGCTCTTGTCAAGTTGACACATCTGGGCATGCTGCTATATGTGGGGTCTTATAATTTTATTATCTAAATCAGAGACTTTGGCATAAAAGTATACAAATTATTGAATGCTATAATTACTGTTGAGGATTCGGATGTACATCTGTTAAGCAAATAATTTAAATTTTTAAAATTAAGAGAAGAAAATATTTGTTCTTGTATAATTTATTTAAAATATTATAAGTAAAATTTACGTATTATTATTATATAAAGTTAATCATATATAATTAAGAATATTATGTGATTCTTGAGCTATAATGTTCAATATTTTTATTATTATTCTAATATTTTGAAATACTGACACGAATAACTATTCAGATTAATTGCATGCAAACATGGATTTACAATGAATTGATTGATTTAATATATTATTTCATATAATTCAATAAAAATGTTGGATGTAGCAAAGATTATACTTCAGAGCAATAGATTATAAATAAAAATTAATTTGTTAATTGCTTGTTGCAGTCTTTCAAATTTTGTTTAATTTTTTTTATTAGACTTTGGATCAGTTGCCATTAACAAATCCAGAACATTTTGGTATTCCAGTAATAGGATCAAAAAATAAAAGAAAAAGACGATCGATCGCAAGTTGTTCCTCAATGTAAAGTATCATTTTTATATTACTTAATTTTAAAACTTTAATGTGAATACGTGAAGGTAAATTGATGTTTAGATTTAGCAGAATTCTACTTCAATTAAATTATAAATCTTTTTTTAAGACATTAGAATGCTATTAATGTCATTAAAACACTTTACTAATACTTTATAATGTAGTGATTGAAATGATTTCCTAATTAGAAATTAATGATATCATTTTAGTTTTCAAATGATAAATTTTTATAAAAATGATTGCTGTATAATAAATTTCTTTACTATTAATTTATCTCAATTTGTATTTGTTAGAAAACACTCTTCCTTGTAAATAGTTATTTATTAATTTCTAATTACAAGGAAGGAAAAGATTTGAAAAATCTGTTCATATTCTTCTATCAAAGAAAAATAACTTCACCAGACGAATAAAACTAAAGGCAAATACTATTTACTGAAATTGTGTATTATTTTAGAATTATGTTTAACATTTCTACATATAGATATAAATGTTTTAAATATTAAATTAATAACTTTATTTAAAATGATTTATTAATAATTTTTAAAACAGAAATATTGAATTGATGCTGTTAGCAAATAAAACATTTAAAAGGATTAGTAGATGAATGGCTAAAATGATTAAATTGGAAGTTTATTTCATAATTTGGTAGTAAATTGCAAAATTGAATAAAAATACTTAAGGTTAAGTATTATATAAACTGTTTAGATATGAGAGGAAAGTTTGAAATAGCATTTTAAATTTTATTACCATATTTGACAATTAAAACACCTGAATGTAAATTAATGGATGATTAAAACTTTACTGTAAAAATGATTTACAGTAGAATTTTAATTGTCCAGGTTGAACAAGAACAACAACAGACCAAATATTTTGGAGTCCTAAGAGTTGTTATTCATACAGAATTCATATGAGTTGTGTTTGAGAATAAATTATTAGCTAAGTTTGGTAATTTATCTATTTATTTTCAACCTAAAAGCAGTAACTATTATTTAAACGTTTTCAAAATAAATTTTTAAAACAAAGCAAAATTAAAGCAGAATTAATATCTTTAAAAAGAAAATGATTCATTTTGAAGAAAATAAGTTTTACCAAAGTTTTTCTTAGACAACTTAACTTAATTCTTTGGACAAATGTCTTAACAAAGTTTTTAATTTGGATTCTACAATTATTTAGGAAAATTATTTTAAAATTAGCTGTAATTTTTAACTCTGGAATGTGTGTACTTTTTGTGAAGTTATCTTTCAGTTATAAGGAGATGTAAATATGAATATCACAACATTGTTGCAACCATCGAAAGTATTCAAAAAGTATAAAGGGAGTATTTTCAAATTTATGATTTCTTTTTTCAAATAACAGCAACATTTAAACAAATATAAATGCTAAATAATCAGTTTCTCAAATCTAAGACACACGTTCATTTCTGAATGCAAACTTGTGGGTTTTTTTTTTTTTTTTTAATAGGCAGCTGGAGACAAATTTGTGTCAACAGAATTGGTTCTGTTGATATAAATTTGTTTAGTTTTACACAGTAAAGCAAGTTATATATCAATGTCTTTTGTAGTATCAAAGTTTGAAACCTCTCACTTTTCACATTAGGCTCTTTTGAATCGATTTTTACGTCTAACCACATGCAGTTGTCTTTGGTATCATTTAAAACATTAGGAATGCAACAATTCTGGAAAGAGTACCACAAAGTTTCCTGGGATTTTCATTCAATTACTTAAAACATTATTATAACAGACTAACAATATTGAGCTAGGTTGACCTCTTAAATATTGGTCTAACAAAATTATTAAAATGATACAAAGGAATTAGTGACAAAGAAGCAAGATGCGTATCTCGAGAGGTTACTAATTACATAGTATTACGTCATGTCTAAGACCTACCCTTCAGAGATACTAAAACCAGAAAAGCCAAATCTTGAGTAAGTATGATGATTAAACATTGAAATATTGCATTTGTGTTGTGCTTGCTACCAAATATTGTTAACAGTATTTTTCCATAATTGCCAATGTTAGTATTCTCAGTTACACAAACTAGTTATAACTCACAAATTTTAGTATTACTTGTGAATATTAATGTTGCACTTTTTCCATGTTCATACAAATACTATGTTCATACATAATATAGAATAATAATCTTGCACTCAACCGATATATATTGAATATATTCTATTAAGCATCTCAAAAATATTATACAATGCTTCTGACACAACAAATCATCATGTTATTATACAAATGTCATTAATATTGTTTAATTAAATTAATTATTTATTTATCAGAGGAAGTTAAGAAAATGTAATGATACTCCTTCATTTTGATTACTTTGAAAGATTCGAACTGATATCATCCCAACTTCAGTTATGTATATTTAGAAATTGTTGTTTCATTATACATAGCATAATTTTTATTCATAGCTGTTTGCAAATCATTGCAGAGTTTACTAATTATATTATTACTGAAATTAAGAATGACATCAAATTGCTTTATTTCATTAATTTGAATTCTTATTTTTTAACACACAAAATGTCAATGTAAGAATTTAAAACTTTTTATTCAAGAAGAAAAGTTCAGAATAATTATAGATTAAATGACTTAACAGTTTTGATAGTTACATTGTGATGCATTATGAAGATGGATTAATTATATTTCAGGGATGGAGACAGTAGCAGCGAAGAACTTCATTCTAAAAGGAAAAAAGATACAAAGAAAGATTACGAATCTGACATTGCTAAAGTCGTGTGCGTCGACATGGGAGACAAAAGAAAGAAAGACAATTGGTTTCCAGCTTTAATAGTGTCTCCGACTTCTCAAGACATCAAAATCAATTCTAAAGATTATTATCTTGTGAGATCCTTCAAAGATGGCAAATAGTAAGTTACTCAATTGTTTTGAATTGTATATTAAATCGACATTTCTTTGAATGCATTTTATCACTTTTCAATTTTACTTTTAATTTTAATAGAAAAACAATGATAAAATATTAAGCTTGCTTACACACTGATTGAAATTTTTACATTAATGAAACACTTTTATGAAATTCGTAATTTATTATATTACAGTAGAGTGTTGTTTATCTGAGAGCCGGTTATCCGAAAGCTTTCCAGTCGGACTGTGTCGTGCTGAATCGAACGTTTTTGATACTAGATTAACTTCTAAAGTATAATTTTTTTTGTTTTTATATTTTTCAATATATTTATTTTGTTTGTACAAAATAAAGAAATAATTTTTAATGATACAATAGCCTCTATTATTATTATAAAAATTTTCGTTTGGCTTAAAATCAATGAAAATTCAACACGAAGTGACAGGCAACGGAGAAAAATTTCAACGTCGGATTTTTTCGTACGTAATCGGTTATACGAAAAAATCAATTGGGGACTGGGGTTATCTGAACAACCCCAGTCCCCAATTGATTCGGATAAACGACGCTCTACTGTATCATCATAAATTTATTCTCTCACATTTCTCATTTTCTTTACTTTACACTGAAAAAAATAGCTTCTGTCTCCAAAATAATATATATGAATGTATTTCACTTTTGTTTTGTTAAAATATGTCAACTCTTCCAACAATTTTATACAAAGGCTAATTACATTCATGTATAGCCATTCATGTTCAAAATGTAAGTGTAACCATTAATTTGGTTTGTGTCTCAGGAACTACTGATCAGAACAATATACAAGTATAACATTGTATTTTTTATTCAACAAAATATAATTGACAGGTAAAAATTAAATATAAATTATATCAAACAAAAAATGAGTTTAAGTACTAAGCATTGTTGTAAATCTTTTTGCATAGAAAATTATTAATATGATGGGGTTAGCCTCCTACCTACTTGCACAGCAGTTGCTCACACTTAGTTATAATGTTTATTGGCTGTCAGAAGCAAAGTCCATTCTTGAACAGGAGCATCTTGAAGCTGCCAGTGTTTTTGGTAGTGGGGATACAACTTGTCTCCCTAGGGTATCCCATATGTTGACTTAGATCTGGAGATCTTATCAGTCATTCCACATAATGAAAATCTTCACGTTAAGAAAATTATTGACAAGTGCAGCCCTATGTCTGTAAACATTATTGTCTATAAAAATGAAATCTGCATCTATAGCATCTTTGTATGGTCTCATGTCATCTCTACCTTCTTTGAGTAGACATCCCTTGCAAAAACATGGAGCTTGGCATAGCCATTAAGCATAATGCTGCTTGGACCATGAATGCCACAACTTGAAAACTGATCTCTTTCCATGGTTTTCATGAGACTGTACAGTTTTCCACTCTCTCAGGATTCTACTTTGATCATAACTAGGGTTGTCATGCATCTTACTTTTGGTAGGACAACCTTACAATTACAATAGATGTCCTACATCCTACTTCAAAGCTTAATTGTCTTACTTTTCATTTGTAAACAAAAAAACTGCTTAGAAATTACGTCATTTTAAAAAATTAAAAAGAGACATAAAGAACATTTAATTAATTTCTGAACACAATAAAAATTTTTGTTGACAATAATATTTTCCTCCAACAATGAAAAGTTTCATTTTAGTATAAACTTCCATTTTTGGCCATGGTGGGAAGCATTGTAATTACTATTGGACTTTGCTGAACTTATGTTAAAGCAGAAATTGCTAATGTGCATCAATTATGAAAGCAGTTGTGTACATTTGTTTGAAAAGGTACACAATGATGTAGCACTATTGAAATATGTGAAGAATGATAAAAAATATAAGTTTAGACACAATGAATGAACAGTATATATCTGTATATAAGACATTATATTCAATTATTGAGGAAAATTCTCTAAATTATGTAGCGTTATATTAAATTATTGTTAATTGTCACCTAAGTGTTTATTCAAAATATATTGATTTGTTCTACATTGAGCATCTCAACATGTGGCAAACCTACTCATAATCATTTTGTAGATTGTACCTGGACACTTATCTATTATCTATCACTAATTATGCTTATCTTTTGGGCATGAATGTAGATTGAAAATTATCATAAATATTTTACATATAAACACAAATATACATTAATAATTTGTTATCACTACTAGGTGCATATACGGACACTTGGCAATTTTATCAGTTTTTATTTGGGAATTTCTTATTCACCGAGACTAGTTTCAGGCATTACCCTCTTTGGTTGGCGGGATATCTTGTCATAGTACAAGATTCGTCAAATAAGAAATTCCCGAATAAAAGTTGATGATAAAATTGCCAAGTGTCTGTATATGCACCTAGTACTGATAACAAATTAATCAAAGAAAAGAAGACATGGTTTTGAATTATACAACAAATATACATGTATTATACATTTTATTATTTTTATTATAATTTGAATATTGTTTGAAATCTGTGTGTAAATTTAAAATATTCTTATTTCTTTTTAAAATAATTTATTATGTAGAATGTTAATAAATCAGTCATAAAAATTATAAATTAAAAAATAATAATAAAATAAAATACAAGATAAAAATCAAATATTAAAAAAAAAATTTTTTTAAACAAGTTATCAGGTTAAGAAGAAAGAAACAAAGATGTTTACTAAGGAAATTGGATCCAAGGTTGAAAATAATTTACTTAAAACTGGTAATCAATTAATTTATGAATTTTTATTTTTAAAATGTGAATGGCTTTCTTATTAATAAATATGGTAAAACTCCAATAATCCTATTAATTGGGATCTCAAGCTGTCCGGATATGCAGAATAATCAGATTTTTGCTTAAAATAGTCATTTTTTTTCCTGTCCAAACTCCCATAATTATGTGCAAATGAAATTGTAGATGTGGAAGTGTATCTAGACATTAATTTAGTTTATCGTCTGCATTTAGAAAAATATTTTCTGTGCATATACAGTACATATACTTATATGTATAATCAAGGTTTTACTATAATATTAAGCTTAAACTACAGTACTTTACTTAAAAGTATGAATAACATTAGATGTACAGTAGCTAATATAGTTTAATTGTTTATTGATTTGAATTTAAAATTATACTTAAAACTAGTTTTTTTTAATCTTTTAACAAACTTGGTTAAATTATAATCTAATAAATATAAAGTTACATATATTTTTTATTATGTAGATGGAGAATTCTTAATTTAAACAAATATCTGTTCATGAAATGTATCCAAAGTTTTGATTCATTATTAAGTTTTATATTTACAGTTCAAGTGATTTAATAATATTACAACTAGAAACTTTTCTCATAAAATTATAAGTTGTTTTATTTTTATGTTTTATATCTTATAGTAAAGAAATTTTATTTATGATTGTTTAGATTAAAAAAAAATTACTTTTATAACATAAAAAGTTATTACTAAATACATTACACAATTGATACATGGTCCATTATTTACAAATTTCTTCCATTTTATGCAATAAATATCCACGTATTGAATGGAAATGTTATTACCGAAAGCAGATTTTTAATTAAATTGTACTTTTTTGTTGTTTTATTTAATACCAATTCAAAAATTAAACTGATTTGCATATTAAAATGTTTCTAAAAATTTATTTTATTTAAAAAAATACAATTATAATTTATATTTTTTTCTGCTTTGTAATCATTATATTACAAATCGTTAAGATAACTACTTCTAATTAAGTTTAAAAAAAAAAAGAGAGAGATTTTTATGATTTAAATTAATTTACTTACTTTAAAATATTAAGTATGAATTTTCTTGTGAGATAATTCATATTTTAATTTTAGACCAGTCGATTTAATTTTACTGAAAACCCAGTTAGATGTTTTAATTAGAACAAATATTAGCGAGGTTGAGGCCGAAGTTTTAAACGCGAAAACGTGTACGTCGGACATTCAGTGCCACTTTCCTGTAAGCCTAGAAGTTTGACAATGGCGTTTGGAATGTCGAGCATGATTCCATTGACTTTCCAAACGCCATTGTCAAACTTCTAGGCTTACAGGAAAGCGGTGCTAAATGTCCGACGTACACGTTTAAAACTTCAGCCTCAACCTCGCCATTAGTGGGTTTTGAGATCTTTAATGATTATATTCATGCAAAATTTAGCATTATTGTATTGTCTCTCTTCTAATTGTATCTTGTTTGTGAGAAACATCTCAAAAAAAAACATGAAAAATAAACTATTTGAATGAAAGTTTGTATGTAATCTCCAAATATCAAATTTTTCAATTTTAATGATTTTAAATGACACATATTTAACATACAAAATGACAAGTTTATGGTTAGCCATTTATTCACACATTGCTGTTATACATATCAATGGCAGTACACTATATTTTTGTAGTCTTGTTATTAAATTCTTTTGTCAGGTTATATATAAAAATTTATTTCTGTAAAATGAATACATATTTGTGCTATAAATATTCTTAATCAATCAACGTTTATAGTAGAAACTCAATTATACTACACTGATTTAACAATTCTTTGAAAATGAACAGTTAAGTTTCAAGCAATTTTTATAATTTCCTTGGATCTTCCAAAATTTGGTCTTCAAATATTTTAATACATAATATACTTCATATATCATTCTCAAAAACATTAACAAAGTGGATAGTAAATATTCTTTGAAGATAAATCAAAAAGTTATTTTGCAATTAAAATCTTTGACTCTGATTCTCTTCAGAAATATTTAACTTTTACATTAATTAAAACGCTTAAATATCCAAACTATTTATTTCAGAATTTTAATATTTTAATATTAAAAAGATCTCTTTCTAAGAGATTTTTTAGGAAATAAGCAATTATATTACAAGAGTTTTTGTTTGAAAATATCAAGTGAAATCTTTTAAGAATTAGTTGATTTATTGCACTTTTTCTTTAGCGGTCGAGAAGGCAAATCTGTATTTGAGCAAAGACGAAATTCCCCCGCACTGGGATTGGGACCTGATGATGGGTCGTGATGACGAGGACAACGACGACCAGAATTCTGACATTGAGGTAATTATATTGCTCATCTCGTGAATTATTTTATATTTTTTTTATCTTAAACTTTCACTGTAAAATTTACTTAGACTTCCGACGACGAACCAAGTGAAGAAAAAGATCGTTTTGTTGCACAGCTGTATAAATTTATGGACGAAAGAGGTAAGCCATATATTTGATAGAACAAGAGAGGTTTTTCTAAATTAAACACTAATTGTCAATAATTTTATTATAGGAACACCGATTAACAGAGCGCCAACAGTTAGTGGCAGGGATCTTAATTTATATAAACTTTTTAACATTGTTCAGCAAATGGGTGGATATAATAGGGTAATGCATTAAATATTTTTGTACTAAACAATAATTTGTTCTTTATTTTCTTATTTTGTTTTTTGATTTAAGGTGACAAATCAGAATAAATGGCGGACCATATATACTAAAATGGGATTAGTAATGACTAATCCTGCGTGTTCAATTCAGATTAAAAAAGCATACAAAAGGTAATTGTTTTGTTCTTATATATTTAACTCTGATGAGTATGCCTGTAAATATACTCAATATACATGGTGGGCTCTACAAAGTAAATGCACACAATAAACACACACATTCTTGTTGTAGTACACTCTTCTTATATTTACAGGCAAATGTGAAACATTACAAACAGAAATATCTGTCGACAGGTCTAGAAAATTCTTTAAATTTGTTTTTATAACTTTTGCAAGATTTAATATAAAATTTTCTAGCATAAAGACAAACATTCATATATCACCAACTGCTGTAAATAGTCGGGCTAATTTTTTGGATATATACAATTAAAGATTATAAATAAATATGGCACTTAAGGTAGGCGTTAGCCTGATTATTTACAGCAATTGGCTTAATGCTATCGAGTTTAGTGAGTGTTTATTTGTAAACATTCATATAGTAATTCATATTTGTTGTCTCCTGAATAAGTGCAGTTTTTCAACACAGTTGAATCAGAGAAAGAAAATATTGCCTAGTTTATTAAGAAATATGAATTAGATAGTAATTTTTTTTATAATTGTTAATTTTTAAAAACTAACTAACTCTGGGAGGAGAAGGAATCATCAGTAAACCCACTCATCAAAAGGTTGTTATTGCATACATTTGTAATTTAAATTAACTAGTATTTTTATTTTCATTATTCTTCAAAATTTTGTGTTTTTCTATTTCTATTTAAGAGAGATTTTATTGTTATTTTTTTAATAAGAATTGTTAGCAATACATAAAATAATTTACATGAAATCAGTTATAAAATTGTATATCATATTAAAATATCTAATATGGTTATCTTTATATGCCAGAACATAATTTTTGATATAATAAAATGATTATCACAGAGAGAAGCATCAAAGATTTCAGGAGGAAAATATATATAGAACTATAAATAGTACAGAGGCAGTCAAAAAGTTTCCAGGATTACCCTTCAGATGGTGAAAGAGAGAGAAAATTGTGCACACGTTGTCATGGAGGAAAGATTACAATGTCTGCTCGTGGCTACAACTAGTCTGGGCATGTTTCAGTGCATGATGGTTCACTATTCTGTTTCATTTCAACATGAATGTTTGTCTTTCAGTGCCATATTGCAGTTTGAACAATGTGCAAATTCTTAAAATTTTCTTTGGAGATGCTGTCATTGCTGCAGCAAGTTTTGGTGATACTGCATTAAAGAAATCCACAGTTTATTACTAGTTTTTGTGGTTTAAGAAACAGGAGGCATTGGAGGATAACAAGTGCAGTGAGAGGTTGTCCACATTCAGAATCAAATAAATGATTGCCAAAGTGTGAAAACTGATCTGTTCTGATCCATGAATGATTATCATGGAGTTGAAACAAGAAGTTATCATCTCTTAAAGATCCATTCAGTTCCATTGGATGATTTGATATTGAGCCACGTCAGTACAAAGTGCATTCTTAAGCACCTAAGCACAGATCAGATGGAATGTCACATGCTGATTGCTGAAAATCTGGTTGAAAAAATATGCAGGACCCAACATTTTTCATGAAGATCATCACTGGTGTTTGCCTACAATCAGATGATGTGCAGTAATTGGAGTGGCACACAGCATTGTTTCCCAACCCAAGAAATTGTACTTTGTTAAATTGAAGGAAAGAGTGATGCTCATTGCATTTTTTGACATGGATTATGTGGTGCACTGTAAGTTTGTATTACTTGAAAGAGTGTTACTGGTCATTTCTACATGCAAGTTATGCATAGGTTGTGAAATGCAGTTTGGAAGAAATGGCATGACGAGTGGTTAAAAGAGTGGTTTCTGCATCACAATAATGCACTGACTCACTCATTGCTTGTTGTACAGCAATTCCTATTCCTACAGCAATACAGCAACTCATCAGATCTTGTTTCTAGTGACTTTTGACTATTCCCTACACTGAAAATGGGTCTCAAGGGGATGACTTTCAGAACTGTCGAAGTCATCAAATTAATTGTGATGGCCAAATTCCTGAATATAATAAAAGAAGCCTTCCATTGTTTTCAACAATGGCAGGATCGATGGGGCAAGTATGTGCTGAAAGGTTTTACTTTGAAGATGATTAGGTAAATATTTTCATATCTTCTCCCTTTACAGTGCTCTACCACAATTCTGGGAACTTAAATCTGTGGGAGTGGAATTGATCGATTCCACTCCCACAGATTCATCTGCTTCTATAATGCCACACGTGGTTTCTTAGTGCCCATTTGCTACTATTTGCAGTAACAAAAAATTTTGAAAAGACTATTGCACAATGCTAACACAAGCTCCACCAACAGAAGCAGTAGTCTTGTTCTCACAGCTTCTGTTGTGTTAACAAGTTTCCATATCATTCTGATAACATTCCACATTTTAAATGTCTTACACTGTTATAATGATTAATTTATTAAATATCAATAAAGGTAGCAAAATATAATGCTAATGAAAATGTTTTACTAGGTGATCCTTAACACAATCGTGATGAGTTAGTTAATAAGATTTACATGCTTTACTTATTTTATTCTGGGGATTTGGTAGCATCCATAAGCGGATAATTCAGTATAAATGAATCAGCCAATCAACTGTCTGCACGGTGCACAGAAAGGAAGACAATATTATAAATCTCTGTATTCGTGTGTCTGTGATTCTAAAGTGTTTTCATTGGTTTGTAATGAAGTGACAGAAAAAATGAAAATACTCCTTGTATATGGATAAATGAGATGGTTGACTGCAAGGGAAATTGGACAACACTAGTGTAAGGCTCAATGCCAAACAAATTTACAACCATTTTACTGAAAACTTGAAAAATGTGGATCCATTCTCTGCTAGTGCTGTCTGGTTTACTTGTTTTAAAAATACATACAAGGTTAAAATTGCAAAACTTCATACTCAGATGGGTTTAGCATATGTGGAAGCAGTTGAAGAATTTGTAAATTCCTGCTTAAATTTATTGAGGAGAAAGAGTGCCAATCTGAATGAGTATTTAACATTGGTGAAACAAGTTTCTTTTACAAACAAATAGGAAAATACATTTACGTATAAAAATATCAACAACTCTTGGATTTAAAACATTCCTGCATGAATCCTAGAGGTAACTTTAAATGGAAACATTTGATAGTGTATGAAGTCCAAAATATATATACTCTAAAAGGAAAAAAATTGAATCACCTTTTAGTCATTTGGAAATGGAACTGCAATGATTTTATAATTGCTGAATTTTTTAGGATTGGTTCAACAACTGCTTCATCTGTTTAATAAAACAATAAATTGCAAAAAAGAATCTTGCATTCAGAGTTCTAATAATTAGACAATGTACAGTACCTGTATACATTTGTCAAGACCTTGAAACTACCCATTCAAGTGTCAGTCCTTTTTGTTCCCAAAATACCGCTTCTGTACTCCAGCCACTCAACTAAGATGATGATAAGATTTTCAGAATTAATTATATCTGGAAGCTCTACATAATGCTTTGCAACATTTGGATGTAAGTGCCAACTCCAAAATGATAGACTTTTAAAAGTCTGTCCCCTTCTTTGATGTAATTATTTGAAAGTAGCCTGGGAGAAAGTTTTTCCGGATACAGTAAACAATCATTGGGAAAAACCTGAGCACAATGTGTCACCAATTTTGAAGATTTTAAAAGTGTCTGTGCACAAATAAAAAAAACAATATGCAAGCTACCATGTGCTTAGCAGAAAGAATTGATTGCAATGGCTTTGACATGCAAGTCACATGCTTACGATGAGAAGTTGGATGCTGTCACCAAGGAGAATCATAAACATGGTGGAAATGATGACAATGACATGGAAGTTCCTCTGATTCTCTTGGTTTGCACAGAAAAACTTCAGACGTGAGGCTTCATTATACAGCCAGGCTTCCAAGGATATTCAGGAGTCAAAGTTCATTCATCAAAGTCTCGCACTTAAAAGCTAATTTGGGCATATGCTGAGCTATTAAAAGAATTATAATGGAAATTATGGTAACAAATGCCAACTCAGTTCTTTAAGACAGTTGAAGAAATCACCATTGCCACAACCTTTAATAGATTGAGGAATAACCAGTGCAGAGAAGGAAACAGCTGATGTTGAAAATATCAAGCTAACCTTGCTGTCATTTAGTCTATAGTAACAAAAATCTCCCTCTTAGTTTTTTGAGGATAGCCAGGGTAGACAGTTAAACAGTATTACAGTATCCCCTAATACCATCATTAACTATTCAAGGTAAGATTCATGTCCAGAAATTTCCATTTATTACATTTTGCTGGTACAGCTTGTATTCACATGTTTATGCATGAATTTTTGTTAAAAACAAGCATAAAATATCTTTATAAAATATATACTGTAATACATAAAGAGTTCTTTACGAGAATGGTACGTATAATAATGAGTTTATAACAAGTATTCAAAGTGTATAATGAAAACAAACTGTTTTTCCTATCGGGTCAGTGCTTCAATAACTAAACTAGTTATTATTCCATTACCATGGGGTTTTCTAGGAATGTAATTCCTGCAGTAAAAATTAGAAGTAAATACTTTATACAGCAGAATTTTTCAGACTATATGAATTTTAAATAGAATCAAACAGATACAAATGTAGATTACTGTTTGAAAACATTTTTCATTCATGTAATTCCAAAATTAATCTATTTGTGGAAACATTTTTTCTAGGTATTTACACAGTTTTGAAGATTTCAATCGGAAACTTGGATGCACGATGGTATCTAACACCAGGTCCGGACACACACGATATCGATCTGACAGAAATATTATTATGACAAGGAAAAGAGAACAAAACCTACCTCTCATTAGATCAAGACTATCTAGAGGTGCAAAAGTAAGTATGTGTATGTGTGTGTGTATAATATAATAATAATAATGAATAATGACACAGTTGTTTATGGTACTTGCTGTTGGAATGTATTTTTATTTGGATATTCTTTAACAATTTAGTAATATTGTTGATCTTTCTTGTGATATCTAATTCTTTACATTAGACTAATGGCATTTTTTAAAATTTTTTATGGAAATAAAGAGTTTGAGAAAGATCAAATGTAATTAAATAACATTAAGGTAAAACCTCAATTTAACAGACTAATTCAGGCAAGTGGTGTCTGTTAAAGTCGAAAGTCTGTTATATAATAATGAAGAATTTCCAAATGTATGTGTTAAACTAAATAATTTGTCAATTTTTTATCTGTTTTTGCTTTTATAGGTATGTTTGTGTAATTAAAATTATGAGTGTATGAGAAGTTTAATTTCACAGAAAAGTTTTCTATATCTATTATTGCTTATATACTCACCATAGTTCCTAGACTGTAATAAACAAGTATACGATATAAACAAGTAAACATTTTTGGAAAATACACTTTATGAGCAGTGACTCTTGGATTTGAAAAAATAACCTGTAAATTTAATTACATATAAAAAGCATTTTAAAATTAACAATGGTTCACATATGGATCAGAAATTTTGCCCATTAAATCAAGGTTTTACTGTATAAATATTCTACATTAATAGTTTTAAGTGTGTGAAAATAATTTCTTTTATGCAAGGGAAATATTATTGCCTTCACAACAGCTATGACTTTGGGATTCTTATTTATAATTTATATGAGAAATATGTTAAGATGATGAGAAAGTTAATAAATTTGTTATACAGTAATATTATTGTGAAATTGATATTTTTTTTATTTTAATTATGTATTAATTTATATCAGACGGAAAAATTAACAAATGATAAAAGTCGTTTTTTAAAATTTAGACTAGTTGAGTAAGCCATTTCTAATACTGTGTGATGAAATTTACTTTACACAAACCTGTTCTAATGGCACATCTTTTAACACTCTTATTAAAGCATTCTCTAAAAGTAAGTTTGGAACAAAAAATAATTTCCAAATCAATAACCATTTTGCATATATGAAATATCAATGTCATTTAAACAAAAGAAACATTTGATGGATTGTAAGATTTAAACTGTACTGTTTTTTAAATATTAAAAGTTAGACTAACCTTGTTAAAGTTAGGGTTTAAGAATTAAAGTCATTGTTTTAGACACACAAGATAAAAATTTAATTATTTTATAGCATCCACATGAGCGATTAAGAAAGATCTGACACTGAATTTACAAGAGTTAATGTGTGTGCTGAAAATAAACAACTTAAGACGGAATCTTTCTTCACTTGGCTTGTTAACTTGGCTTGTAATTAATTTTTTAGGAAATTGGGACCTTGAAAGTCACAATCAAAAGAAGAAAGGTAATTGAAGATCTGGTGCTAGTATCAGATCAAAAGGAAACTGAAGTTTGTTAACGTTAGGAGTACAAACTGCCAGTTCAGTACAGATTGCTAAACGTTAGGATTTAAAAACAAATTATTATGAGTCAAAAAGTGAATGTGCCAGTAGAATTTGGAAAAAAATGAAAATTTTACATAAAATAAAGTTTTGGCCAACTCTAGTTTGGTGGCGGCGGCAGCTGAGGCATCGATCTACCAATCTGGAGGACCCAAGATCAAATGTGGGCAGGCAAAACCCCAAGGGATTTTTATGGGCAGTTTGACCTGGATACATTCGGCTAACCTTCACTGTCCAGCTGCTCCATTGTTGACCTGGTCGAATCTACAATGAGTATGAGGGAAAAAATCATCTTAGTGTTTACAGGACAGAAGGAGTTTAAAAAAGTCTCAGTTGCAGGAATCAGAGTACCAAGATACATTCAACAAGTGAAATTGTACAAAAGTATGATAAAAAGATAGTTATGGTATAAAGATAAAAATGCAAATACAATGTAGAAAAAACTCATATTTAGGGTGAGGTATGTAAAGTACAACAAAACATTATCTGTAATTTAGGAATCTCTACCACCAAAATAGAATTTGAGTTATTGAAAATGTTTCTAGCTCATAAGGAATAGAACACTTTCTCTAATATTATATGATGATAATTTTTAAATACTTTTTCATTGAGACTTTAAAAGTAATCGATTTTATTATACAATTTTATCGATATTTTCACATTTAGCTATTTAGTATTACGTGGCATGTTCCTTTATGATTTGAAAATACTATTAGTGATGCAGTTGGTTCTGCATTTGCTTTAATTGGCTATCGTCCAAGTGACTAAACTTCCATTCGAAAGAAATTAATAAATGTGTAAATAAACTAAATTCAGAAAATATATCTTAGATTTTTCTTTTTTTATTAAAGAAAACATTACTAAGAGTCCATTCTAAATTATTTTGCATTTTTATTCAAACAAATATAGTTGAGATTTCTAATTTGTAAATAAGAATGTGTATTATTTTTTTTTTTTTCTTTTAAACTTGATATTTTGCTATTTTAGATAAAAAGCAAGCAAAAGAGTGACGAGAGTGCAGAGCGTCGTTCTCGTCCATCAAAGTCCGACGACGGCGAAAGTGCGAGGCAGAAGGAGGAGTCGAAATCTCCCAATAATGCCGAACCGAAGAGAGAGAAAATTGAAACCAGGGGAAGTTTAAAAAATGAACAGGAAAAGATAAAATGCAATCTAATTAAAGATAAGAAAAAAGAGAAATCAGTTAATAGTAAAACTAAAGAAGAAAAGAACAATAAGGAAAAACCTAAAGTTACTACGAAAGAAGTTGCTAAAGACAAAAGCGTTCCAGTGAAGGTTAAGGTCGAAGAAGACAAAGAACCGGTAAGTATTTGATATAAATTTTGTAATTTAAAAAGAAAATACTTTAATTTGTTTTAGATTTTTCTACATTGTTTTACATTATATTTCGGCTAATTTTTTAAAATACCATCAGAAACATTTGTTACCATTATAAAAAAAAAAAATTTTCAAAATAAGTTTTTTTCCCCCAAGTTAGTTTTTAGTTAACAAAATAATTTTCTAGTTTTCTTTTGTATAAATAAACAATTATACGTTTTGAAGAAGAATGCCACTTACTAGGTTCTTGTACGTGATATTTAAAAGATTGAAGTTTAAGAAAAAATTTACTTTTTCATAACATATTTTATTAATTTTTTCAAAGTAAGCATTTATTTATTTGAAGTTTTCAAGGTACTAAAAATGTCTTATTCAGGGTAATAGTCCCAGAATGGCTGTTCTTGACTAGTGATATGCCAATTGGCATAGAACACTTTTTTTAATAAATGTATAAATGTCCTAATTTAATCTGGTGACATTAAGCGGAAGGCCCAACACTAACCGGTAAGATTTTATGTGGAAATATACAACAGATTTGAGAAAACTGTTTTGATTATATTAAGTGATCACAGTATATACAATATTTTCTACTTTAGGATTTCAATTATTTTATTTTATGTAAAATTTATTTTGAAAAGTTACTTTGCATCTTAAGAAGAATTTCAAGAATGTTAATATTATTTTGTAACATCTCGAGCGGGTAATGAGAAGAATTTGTTATTGTCTATAAAAATTAAAAATACAAGCTATTTGGAATTTAATACTAATAAATTACAAATATTTTTGATGTGTTAATATTTATTTATTTTCTTTTTTAATGTAGTTGAAAAAGAAAAATGGTAAAAGTGAAGATAAAGATTCTGGAGAAAAAGTTGCTACAAATGACAGGTGAGGTTAAAATATTATATATATGTAAAACTGTGTGATTTGGAAAATGTCAACACTTGCATGAAGAGGGGGTGAAGCTGCGCTATCACCAGAGCTGGGGTAGTAGGGCCCAACTTTTTTGAGAACTTCGCGGTCAGTTAGGACTAAATGCACAAGATGGAAAATCTATGTAGAGGGTGGCTCATCTCTACCAATTTGGAATAATGTGTTATTTCCGTATTAATGTTAACAATAATTGGAAGCGTCCTGCAATACACAATTTATATTTTAGAAAAAAAATTTTTTTTTTAAATTTTTCATAATAGTTAATATACTTCAGCATTGAATATTTTATCTTTTAGCTTTTGGATTCTTTTCATTGTAGATTTATTTTTGATAACTGTTTAACATACAGTTTTACTTTCCTGGCTATCATAGAATATAACATAGGGAAAGTATGGTGAGGGTAGAATTTTGACCTTCCCATTTTTGCATTTCTTGACATTTTGACACTGAGAGACCAGAAATGTGCAAAAAAAAAAACCTATAAAATTGTGTGTGTGTCAATGTCTATTTTGCATTATATCTTTGGACTGGACAAACCAAAACTTTGAAATTTAGCAGGGTTATTTCTGTATATGGGCATCTGTGCTATTAAATTTTGGTGGTTAAAGGTCAAGAGGGTAGGAAGATAGAAGGGAGTAGTGTGTCATATCTCGAGTGGGGTCAGACTTAACAAAACTAATATTTGTTATTAGCCTTTACTGTTTTTAAAAACACAACTCTACCCTCAAAATTAAGTGTTTTCCTTTTTAAAATAAATAATAAAATAAAAGTTGTTTTCTTTTTAGTAAAATCTCGTAACAGATGGCACTACATGCAATTTTAACTTTGAGCTAGTATTTTAGTGGTTTTTTTAAAATAGAGATTTTTTTTATGATTTGATGAAATTATTCCTTTTAAGCATTTATTATTTAAATTTTGTCCTAGTATAATTGAAAATTACCATACTTTCTAATGGTCCCCTTAACCTCCCATTTCAGTGCCAGGAAAGTCAAGGGAGAGCCTTTGCCTTTCCTGGCCCATATAGAAATCCAAAAGAGATTCTTGAAATTCGTTATAATTTTAGGGCCGACTTCACCAGAATTAGTAGATAATACAATAATAATGCACAATTATACTTTTAAACTTGCATAAAAGTTTAATATTAGATGAAGATAAACTTTTTTGTAATATTAAAGGCATTGTCGTTCATTATTATTACATCGCGATTTGTTAGATGGAGAGATTAATTCTTATTTACTTATTTTCTATTAAAATTTGTAATGAAATCTAATAACTTTTATATCTTTGTTAACCAAATTCTTATTTTAGATAGTCAGGTTGAGTTTTAAGTACTTTTATTAGCTATTGAATTCCAGAGAATATATTTTTGTCATACTGTCATTTCTTAATTTTCAGTTTCTTACAATATTAGACATTTGTATTCTTACAAACGCAATCATATTCTTTAATAATTTCTGGAGTATTATTGACAAGTACGTTTTACAATTTTTATCAGGAATTTTCTTCCTGATATTATTTTAAAATTTTAGTTACAGAAGATATTTTTAAAAAATATCTATGTTTAACTTTTAATTTGCTTTCTCCTGCTGCTATTGGTTTCTTGTATTGTAGTGTTTTCTTTTAGGTGGTGGTGATAATAGCTTACATATATTAATGATCTGTAATAGATACTAAAACTAAAAATTTCATACATTTAATGTTGTTATATTGTTAAGTTGTACAGTGTAAAAAAAAGGTTTGTAATTTTATCAATCCTGACTCCTGACGTATCTATATATCTGACCAGTTAAGTATTAAATTACCATATTGAACATTTTATGGTAAAACTTTGTACTGCAGTCATACAGTTGTTGCAATCATAGGAATGACTTTTCATATTTCAATACTATGAAATGAGTTTTCAACAGTTTTGTGTCCTCACTGATCAAAAATTAAATAATGAAACGTGGCTTAACGGAGTTATAAGTTTGAAATGAACTGTCACAATATCAGAAATGTGTTTTCAAATTCATCTTCTGACACACTTTTAATCCATGTGAACAGTTTCCATTGTTTACAGCCTTCAGAAGTTGTAATAATGTATTTTCAAGGTTTTTGTTTGACCTATTGTCTTATACATATGTGCACATATGTTAATAAATGTTTGTACGTAATTGTTAAATGTACACTTCTACTCACTTCTGTATTTATGCAACTTTCAATTTTAAAATTATTTTTATTAGCGAGATGAAACCGAAGCGCAACGAAGCCATTGTGAGGATAGGAGATCGAATAAGAGTAAAATATGGAAATGGCAAACAGCATAAGAAATACGAAGCTAAAGTTTTAAAGATAGAAAGAGAAAGCGGTGAAAGAAAATTTTTTGTACATTACACTGGATGGAATGTAAGGTATGTGTATTTTTAAGTTATCAATTTGTAATAAGAAGTCATTTAAAACTTTATTTTCTCAATTTCAAAAATTATTTTTCTGTAATATGTTTTCATGTATTTGTCTTCTTCCAATAAGCAACAAATATTCAAAATGTTGGGTTGTCTAAAAACTCTTCAGTTGTTAAGTTTTATTTAAAAAAAAAATTACATTTTATTACCTGAAACGGTATTTTGATTAATTAATGACTTTCCCATCTTGAAATGAATTTCTGGATGCCTTCCTTGTAGAAACTGGTGATGAGTTTAAATGATTTATGTAGATGTATTTCAGTATCATTGTTGTTTTAAAGATTTCTTATTGCAGCTATTGGTTTCTTGTTTTTGTAATGTTTATTTTGAGGTAGTGACAAAAACACTACAGACCTTTTGAGATGACCCAATATAAACCTTAATATATATAATTTATCCATGCAGAGTAAGAAACTAAGATCTATAAAGAGAAAAAAAAAGTTTTGACTATTCAATTACAGTAGAGCATCGATTATCCGACCCCCGATCAACCTTCACATCATTTAACCGACCGCGTTCTAGTCGGCAAATTCAAATGTCCTCTAGTGATGTAGCGCTACAATATTTGACTATGTCATGGCTACTTTCATATTTTTGTTAAATTTTTGCATGTTTTAGCCGGCAACACTGGCTCGACCATGAAAGGGAAGCCAGTATTTAAACCATGCTTAATTTTTTATTTCGTTTTTATTTTTGTATTTATTTTGTGGGGAAAATAAAGAAATAATTTTTAATGATACAATAGCTATGATTATTATTTTTAAAAAAATTTTGTTAGGCTTAACATTGATGAAAATTCAGCGCTAAGTAGGTTAATAGCAATATACTAATATACGAATTACATGGGATATACTAATATACTAATAATGTATTTTTTCATACTTTTCGGTTCCGTTTTTTTCAGTTATCCGACCAACCCCAGTCCCCAATTGAGTTGGATAATCGATGCTCTACTGTAGTACTTAAATAACTTATATGACACATTTAAAAGTGAATGTTTCCTGGATCGATTAGAATATCATTGGAAAATGGGATGATCGTGTCTCAGTAAAAGTAATTAATATGTTGGCGTGTATGATAAAGTGCTTAATTGTCTTATAATGTTAAAAACTATTAAATAAATCTAATGAAAAGTTGTAAAATTATAAAGATTAATTGTAAATATTTTTGATAGCATTTACATTATCTTTTAGCAGTTGCAGACTATTAATTTTTGTTTTAATTAAGCAAGCTTCAACACCTTGATATTAAAAATAATTAGTGTTTTTTTAATATATTTTCTTTTTCCTATCCTGTGGGCACTGAGAAGGTGTTTTTCATGCTCATTACGAGTTTGGCCAAGTGGCAAGAGATGGGCCCGACTCATCGGGGACAGACAATGCATGCAAATTTCTTATAGCTGCTTGGCCTGATCCCATTCTGGATCATCCAGAGTGGTGGGCTGATGCCTCGGCCATCTGGCCATAATTTGTATTATTTGAAATACTTTGTTTTAGCACCACACTCAATTTGTTACCAATTTTACTGTCAAAAAATAGTGGCACAAAATCAAAGTTTAACTTTGTACTCAAATTTGTAACTAATGTGACATTTCACCAACTTTGTTTGATGTTAAAAATAATAAATTTTAATGCTATTTAATCTGTATGTAACTGTTTAAAACAACTAAACTCTAATAGTTAAAATAAATTATTTAAAATATATTTTTAATCTTTTAAGGATGCATTTATATTGTAACAATTTTATTTTATAGATATGATGAATGGATTAAAAAAAATAAAATAGTAGAAGTTATTGAAAACAAGAGTGGAAATGACAGAAAGAAGAAAGGAGTTCTGTGGCCTGTAATATTTTTATTTGATTTGTATATTTTACATTAATAACACATAGAAAACCAAACCCAAATCGTGTATTAAGAAGCCGATTTATTATCCAGCTATAACTTGGCAAAAATACAGGCCACCACAAAACCCAGGCACTCCATTCCTTCTAACAGTTTTATCCCGTCAACACTTTGCAACAAACATGACAGCAGCAGGCTAAAATTTTTAATGCCATTCTTGTTAATCTTGCCTGAAGCACCGTCAGGTACATTCAATAGTTATGAGTACATCACAAGTAAAATTTGTTTGCAAGTCAAACAATATTTTACAGACATTTAATACCAAAGGACCGGTTGGTCATAATTAAAGTTGTCGTGTTTGGGGAATCTGTAGTTCCAACCAATAAGTCAATCGACACCAAAATTCGTGTACATTCTATTCAAAGGAGACACAAAAGGATTTTGCAAGGAAAATCTCTAGTTACCCAGCATCGCAGCAAAGAAACACTGTATGCATAGCCACACAGAATACATCCGAGACAGGCATAAAAATGCCTACAACTAGCAAATGCTATTCTTCGGCTACAGTAGAAATGGCCATTGCTCTGCCAGAGTACATGCATTTCTTTAAACTGCTACGGGGCCATTTAAAGAACAGTTTATTAGAATAACGATGCTACAGTGGCAGACAGACAAGAACATCGTGTCCCATGTGCAAAGCACTGCGGCGGAATGGTCAAAGTCGGCCATCCAACATACTGCATCGTCAAATTTTGCACCCGAACAAAAGATTGAGAAACAAAATTTGGCATGGTGGCTTGTATACGAGGGGCATTGACACTATTAATTTTTCGTATTGAAAGGTCAAAAGGGTGGGGAGATAGAAGGGATGATGGATCCCAAGAGGGATGGGACTTAATGAATATTCTATTCGTTATTAATATTTCACTCTTTTATAAAACTCATCTCTCCTCTCAATTAAGCTTTTTGCCATTTTACTGTAATTAAAAATATAAAAAGTTTTTATAACAAAATCAGATAACAGATGGTGTCACACGCAATTTTAGTTTTGTATAATTAATAATATAAAAGTTATTTTTTTAAATAAAAACTCATAACAGCCGGGAAAGATACGCAACTGTGTTGCTAGAAAAGTCTAAAATTATCATTTTAATAATTCATTAGATTTTAAATCTACGATGCATTGTTAATTTCGAATGTGATTTCAGGGTTCGAAAAGTAAAGAATTGGTGAAAAGAAGTAAATTGTTCAAGCTGTCGTTGAGGAAATCAAAGGCATCGTCCCTGGCCACTTCGAAAATCTCCAAAAGTGCGTCGGTGATTTGCAGAACGCGAAGACAGGACAGCACTTCGGATTCTTCCAGCAACGGGGGTTCGCAGACCAGGAAGTCCAGAAGAAAGCCCCCCAACTCAGACAACGAAGCGGACACGTCACACAACACGAACGACGCGGAATTGGGCCAAGAGTCGCAGAGTCAGTCGGATCCCAACACTTCCGACGAGACCATCAAGGTGGAATTTTTGTCCGATGCAGAAGAGTCCAACGAAGAAAAGAACCGGGAAGAAACTGAGAAGGAGGAAGAGTGCTCGTGGGAGGATGGCGATGCACCCGACGACAAAGAATTGCCAAAGTTGGAAGAGGAAACTGTGGAAGATACCAAAATCGGGGTGTTTGCCAATTTATCGCCGGTCCTCCCGCCCAAAGAAGGGCCGAATTCCGCCGAGTGTAGAATGGACGATTCTGTGGATCTGCCCAACCCGGGTTTTGACATCACTTCCGATGGCTTTATTCCTTGCCAGAATATAAAAGTGGAGAAGGACTGGGAATTAGAAACCCCGGAAGAATGCGAGAAAATCCCGGAAGCGGCTCTCTCCAAGGATTCGGAGGGATTGGAGATGCCTGATATTTCCACCGACCAGAATGCCATTGGGCCGAAACCGGAAATGGCTGCGGCCAAAACGGAAGAAGAAGAAAAGACGGAAACAGAATTGGAAGAAGCACCGGAACCGGTAAATTTGGACGACCTGCATCCTCCGGAAATAGCGTGGAAGATGGAAAGTCTCCCGGATTCGGCGTCGTTGTCCAACGACGATCATCCTCCTCCTCTGGAGAAGAAGCCGGATTTCAGTCCCGACGCGGGAGAGGAGAGGTACGAGACTCGACCCCTCCTGGAACGCGCCGTCAGCGAAACCGAAGAACTGTCCTGCAAAATTCCCAACATCACTCTACGGGACTATTTAGGAGGGGAGAACTCTGCCGATGAGGAAGGCAGCGCGGGAAAATCATCTTCGGAGTCCAACCCCCGCTCCGAACCCACCAACGGCGATGGTTTGGAAGTGGAAGACAACACACGCCGTTCCTGTCATCCCAAGACGGAGGAGTGGACCCGCCCCCGGGGGGAGGCGGCCACCGCCAAGAAGGACAAGAAGAAAAAGCGAAAACTGTTTAAGGCAGATGGCGGCGACATAAACGCCAACCTTTCCGGGAAGAGCGACGCCGAAAAACCGGGATCGGAAAGAAGGAGAATCAAAGAAGAAGGCCAAGAAGGAGAAGAGGAAAAAGGCCAAGAGACCGGGCGAGAGCAATCGAGAAACGGAAAAAGAATCGTCGGAAGGATCCAGTTTCTTCAAGAAAGAACAGAAGAGGGAGGAAGAGCAGGCGACTTCCGCTTCCGTCTGTCCCGGCGGGAAGAACGAGGAATGCAAGAAGACGAAGAAGAGCAAAAAGAAGAGTGAGGCGTCTGAGAGGAAGGCCAAGAGGAAGAAGAAAAAAAAGGAAGCCGGCTCTCTAGAAGAGGGGAACAGCTCGGACAGCGACAAAGGCTCCAAGGCCAAGAAGTGCAAGAAGGACAGGAAAAAGTCAAAGAAGAAGAGAAGGGCCTCGGCCTCGGAGTCGGATCCCTCGGAAAACGATGGAGCCGAATCGGCGGACAAGAAGTCCGAGGACTCGGAGGACTCTGCCTCGGACTCCGGCAGATCGGGTCCTTTTCCGCCGCGCCTGGAGGCGGTGTTGGGCCTCTCTTCTGACCCGTGTTCCGAGACGGAGCCGAGCGACGCCTCGCTGGATCCGGCATCCGAATCGTCGGTGGACTTTTCGGCCAACGGTTCTTCCGCCGGGCCCGAAGGCCCCGGGGAGGCGGTTCGGGCGGCGGAGGCCTCGACGGTGCTGGACAACACGCCTCCCACCACGCCCGACAGTGCCCCCTCCTATTTGTCCAACTCACCCGTCTACGATGGCGACGTCCCCCCCAAGGAGGGTCTGGCCGAAGATGTGGACGGGACCGAGGCCACGGAGAGCGAAGACTCCCTCTCGCGGACGGAAAGCGCCATCCTGTTTCTGGCCAATCGGGCGGCGTCCGGCAAGAACGACTCCCGCGCCAAGAGCGCCAATGCCCCCAAGCGCCAGTCGGCCGAAATCGAAGAGGCGCGTCTCTCCAAGAAAAAAAGAACTTCCAAAGGATTTTCTTCGGCGGGAAAGAGGAGCCACCCTAAAAATGCCAAAGGTCAGTCTCTTTTACAAAAAATTCCCGGCCGATGTCCGATAGAGCGCTTCGAAGGAGGAAAACCGGAGTTTTCCCGGTGTTTCTCGCACTCGCGACGTCCGAATGGCGGTGTTTCCGTTTCTGGCAAGAGTTCAAAAACTTGCCGGTAAAAATCCGCGGCATCGATCTTCCGTTTTTTCTCTAGGAAATCGTTTACGAATGACTTTCTTCGTCCGTTTTTTAAATCGCTCGACTTTCTCCGGGCCGACGTCGCCTCTTCAATTACGCAAGTGATCTCCAGCAGATGGCGTTAAAACACCAATGGTTTTTCTATGGAGAAAGTTCCAAAAATTCTCGGAAACCTCAGGTTTTGTTTTAGAATCCCGTTTAATTGTATTAACGTGCGGTTCAGAATTTTGAAAGTCGTTCGTTAGTTTTTGAAAATTTCCTAAAGTCGAACGAAGAAGGGAATTTTGGCGCGGTAGGAAATTACGGAGGAGTTAAAATTTCCAAAATATACTGGAAATTGAGTAATTTCCCGCACTCGGTGACTGCCCAATAGGGAGCCGGTTTTCGGCACGCGGTCTTTCAGTTTCCGGAAGTGGGAAAGGTCATAATGCAGATACTAGAAACTTTTCTGCGTTCTGTTTACAGGCGAGCAGAAGGAATGCGCCTCCGACAACACTTCCGGTTCGCATCGCTGCGGTCTTTCGGCCTCCGCTTCCAACGCCGCCTCCGGCACCCGAACGTCCAAGTTCAACTTTTACGTTCCTTTAGGTACGAACCCTTTTTGTTTTGTTTTGTAGGGGAGTGTCTCCAGGAGGAGAAACTAACCGAAATTCCACTTTCAGACGCTTACACCGATCCGGACAAGAGAATCGCCATTTTGCAGGAGAGTCTGTCGGAACTGAAGAAGACCTACATGGCGCTGAAAGCCGAGGTGGCGTTGATCGACCGGCATCGAAAGAAGGCCAAGAAGAAGGAGAAGGAAGGAGGTGCGTCCGCAGCGCCCGCTTCTCTGACGTCGTAGTCGCCGATTTAATTAAACTTTGGTTTGTCGTTCTAGCGGCGGCCGCCATCTCTCGGCTCGGCATTCCCGCGGAAAAGCAAGCCGCCGAATCCTAACGAGCGGCACTTCCGGGACCGGCACCGTCCATTATTTTCTGTACAGTCGACTCGCCGTTTTTTTAACTCGCGCCTCCATCCGTATTTATATATAAATCTCGCCGCTCCTATTTTGTAAGGGATGATCCCCACGTATTTTGTTTTCCAGCGGGCCGAGCTCGTCCGCCGGGAAATTTGTAGGGGGAGAAGTCGTCCGTCGGAGCCGATCCCGCCGATATTCGGGGGGAGGACCCCGGTGGGAGGCGGGACCGGTCTACGTCACGCCCGTCCCTCGGCGGGGGGCAAAAGTGATGGTCTTCCGTGCCGAGGAACATTTTATACTGTGGTCGGCGACTTTTTTTAGTTACGTTTTCTATGACGGCGCCCACGCCCATCTATATATATATAAATATATAAATATACTATTTATTAGATTGTTTTCATTTGTATATGACGTGAGATTTTATTCGGTTGTGGAATCGCTCGTCCGCGTCTTCTGAAATTTTAAATAAATATATTCTTTCAGTATTCGTTGCTTCTATCCTTCCGACCGACGACAGCGCGCCCTTTCGGCCATTCTTTACGGGCGGAAGTCGCCGGAACCGGAAACGAAAAGTCGGAAAGTTCCGGATGTCTCTATCCGTGGACTAAGTGTAACTAGTCTGGATTTTTTTTAGAATCTTCGGGGTGGACGGGCAAATAAATCTGTCTGAAAGACGGGAGAGAACGTTTCGATAAAAAGAAAATGTGGGGTAAAACGAACTACACCGTTCGTCCCGTGTCCGAATGTATAACTTAAAGACTCGTTTCGCAGCTTTAGAAGTATAGGAGAGTGCAACTACGCAGATGCGAGAGGTGATGACGTTTCTCGCTCTCGTTAACTACGACCGCGTGCGTCGACGCGAACGGACGGAGAAAGTGGCATAGAGACGACGACGTCATACGTTCGCGATCGGGAAGACGTTTGCCCTGTATTTTCGGGTGAGAATAAATAGTACTAATTCATTTTCCTTTTACAGCGATTCACAGTATTTGGGCGAGAAGAGGCGAGCCGCGATAAATATCAAACTGGAGATATTTGCGAGACCAGAAATTTGCTGTCGTCAGCGGGATTTGTCGTTTCTCGCTGGCTACTAGATTCGCATCCGCATAGTCGCGCTCTAAATTTTCTTCGGTGCTTTACGTCCGATTCGGGGAACCCCTACGAATATCCGGAAGTGCCCGGCCAGAGCGCACAATTATTCTTTCCGCTTTCTTTCGGAGCGGGAGAACGTCTTCGACGCTCGTCTGGTGTCGGAATTTAAAACGGTTACGGCTCGTTTCACCAATCATGGTCGGGTTGTAAAACTAAATAGACCGGTCTCTATCACTGTATTTAGTGGAAGGATTGAGGAATCTTTAAGTCACCACGCGTTACTGTAAGGGGTAAACTTATTAAAACTTAAAACCGAATGTCTTATCGTCTGGCCGAGATACCAGTGTTGCCAACCTGTCGTGAAAACCCATAAACGTGAAATTGCGCCTAAAACTAGGGAAAATTGTTTTCTTATATCAAATATATATACTAGTTTTGACAATCCAGAGAAAAACAAATTTTCAATATAGGACGCGGGCGTAGTTGAGCAAAAGCATTGTGTGACAGAGCGACCCGCGCCACATTCTGGCGCGATTGTCGCGCGGGTCGCCTAGATTCGATATAGATTTACATTTTTCCACTAAACTTCCTCCAGCCAGCTAATTTTCCCCTAAGTTGGCATCCGCACGAGTTTTAATGTGCTCGATCGATTGTATTTGAAGAAGTATATTCGACTGGGTCCGGAATTTTTGCAATTATTTAAAATTTGTTCGTCCGTAGAATCGGTCGCAATTTTGCCCGTTAGGGTGCGACTATGCAGACGCGAGCGAGCGAGAAGAGGCGAGACGCGATAAATATCAAAGCCTGTTAGATATGTGCGAGAACCAGAAATTCACTCCTTTCAGCGTTATTTCTCGCTTCTCGCTTGTGCATGGTTTTCCTTTACGAAAACTAAATCGCTCGCTCTAAATTCGCGTCTGCATAGTCGCACCCTTAGTGTGCGGTCCATTCTGCGATGGGAATAGTGCCGGATATTACCAGTGGCGGCGTTTATCGGCTCTATGAGGTCTACGGCCGGTCACGTGATATTCGAGAGCCATTTTTCCATCGTTGCTTATATCGAAGTCGAGTTGTACGGAATAAGGCACATTAGCTAGGCGTTTTTGTCATTTTATAATAATATATGAAAAGTTTTTAAAATAAAATGTAACAGACCACCGCGACCCAGTATCGTATTTCGAATTAGAATTAAAATTTCTCTTGGAATATTGTAGTTAGACTCGTTTCTGCCGAAAAGTTATACGGCGACGGATCCGGTTTAGTTCTAATTCCGTTACGTCGTTCCCGTTTTCGATTATCTTTTGCATAAGATACACCTGAATCCCGATTATCCGTGCCAAAAAGGAAGTAAAACACGGATAATCCGAAATAGCTTTTCAAACCATAATAAAGAAAAATATTCGGAGGTTTTAAAGGAATTACACTATACATAGTAGTGTTATAACGCGATACGTGTCCCAGTTTCACAGGTCGAAATGTATACAATGGTTTCTTCTATTTTCAGAAATGTCGCGTGGAAATTTAAATTTGTAAAAATTATGCATAGAAACATCAATCTGCAAACCCTTCAAATAGGACTGTAGTGTCTTACACCCGTACATCATACTTTTCCTTTAACAAGAGTTGTGCCCGTCTTCCATTGTTTTTAAATGCTTTCGGGGGAAAGTTTAGGATTGAAATAATGTGACTTTCGGTTTGCATCGCGGGTTCGTAGTATATAGTTATATTGCATTTTTATGCATAAAATGCTGCTAAAAAGGTATTTAAAAAGGTTTTGTTGTGTAAGTCGGGAACAGATTAATTCATTTTACATCGCTTCTTGCGGGAAAATCTGTTTGGGTTTGAGAACAACTTTTAGGAACGAATTAAGTTCGTACACCGAGGTTTAACTGTATCTTTAAAAATATTCGTCTTTTTTAATTTCAAGTTTATTTTAAACACATTTTAATATTCAATATGACCTATGTCCGACGTATACAATAATAACGACATCCTATGCAACTATGGTACTGCTTTAAAAATATTAGAAAAACATTATCATTTGTGGTATTTTGGTGTTATAGAATAAGCCCAGTTGGCTTACTCTATAACACCAAAATACCATAAATAAGACATCCACACACTATTGTCGGAAACTATATTGATATCTTAGAAATCAAAAGGGAGAAAATATTCTTTAAAAAGAAAAAATGATATCCTTAACTGATAGAAATGGATAGGAAATCAATAGTTAGTGTTATGTTTTTAAGCAAATATCTTGTTTCTCCACCTTGCAGAAAAGTGCAATCTGCGAGTAATGTTTTTTGTTACAAAATCCCGTAACAGATGGCGCCACACGTAATTTTATTTATGATATAAGATTTTATTTAAAGAATAACTTTCATAACAGCCAGAAAAGTTACGCTACTTTTTAAATTTATTGTAGTACTGGATATGAGAGATTCAAAACAATCGTGCTACAATTTTTCCAGCCCACGCCCGCTAATTTTCCGATTCCAGGGAATCTTACTTAACAAAAACCCTTGGCGCTGTAATAAGATTTTTTATTTTGTATTGGCAGAGTCTTCTAAAATTACCATAAAAGAACTTTAATCGATGCATCAAAGCATATCTTTTATATACCGTATTTCCACGCTTATAAGACGAGGTGTGACTTTAAAGATCAAAATAAATAAAATTAGATTGCATTAATAAATCACAAATACAATGCCGTGCAAATATTGCCCCTCAAAAATTACTGGCATTTTAAACTTTAAGGAAAAATCTTGTAAAATCGACATAATTCATGTAAAGTTGGACATTTGGGACCATTTTTTTTTTTTTTTATTGCCAATTCTTAATAGTCGTTTACACTTATCAGTTTCTCCGAATAATCGTCTGTTTTCACGTGGGAATGGATTTAAACTTATACCGGAGCTCCGGTGAGATTTTGGAATTTCAAATTGGAATTCAATTCAAAAGCTTTGCTATCTTTACTCCTGACAATACACAAGAACGATTAAAACACAGATAAAATACAGTACAGAGTCGTTTATCCGAATGCTTTCCAGTCGGACTGTGTCGTGCTGAATCGAACTTTTTTGATAAAAATTATACTTTAGAAGTAAATCTAGTATGTTTTTATATTTTCCGATATATTTTGTTTGTACAAAATAAATAATTTTTAATGATACAATAGCCTCGATTATTATTATAAAAATTTTCGTTAGGCTTAAAATCGACGAAAATTCAACACGAAGCGACACGCAACGGAGAAAAATTCAACACGAAGCGGAGAAAAATTTCAACATCCGACAGGTAAATATATTTTTTCGCACATAATCGATTATCCGAACAACTCCAGTCCCCAATTGATTCGGATTAACGACTCTCTACTGTACTTTTGTTTTTAAACACCAGAGAGTGAGCATCCAGTAAAAAATGCAAACGCATGGTTCACAAAAATTATTGCAAAAACGCAAAGAATTTTTCGCTTGCGCGTATAGGACGACCTAGGTTTTTGAAGCAATGAAAAATGAATAAAAACCTTGTCTTAAATGCCACTAAATACGGTATGTTTTTGAAGATATTCTATTGACAAAAATACATATTTATATTCTGTTTTTAAGAGCTGCGACATAGAATTAGAAAAACTGTTTTCCTACGTACTGTACAGTACATAATTTGCAAATCTTACAATAATGGCATCCATATATAATGTCCCACTTCAAGCTGACACTTTAAAACTGCAAACAACTCTGAAATGCATAAGGCATGTTCAGGTTTTATACCTTTATTTAATGTCGAGCAAATATACTCGTACATTACAAAAGGTATTGTCCTCCCCAATATTACAAATATGAGTGTCGTGTTGCATTGCGTAATGTCCTTCGCAGCACGTCGGCAGTTTTGTGCTGAATGTTTTCTTTCGGTTGTCCGATATCCCTAGGTTTGTTTGCCTTTCAAGTGTTCCCATAGAAAGAAATATGGTGGACTTAAATTGGGTGATTGCAGAGGCCACAAAAACCTGTTGAGATGACCTTATCTCAAAAAAAAAAAGGATTGTTTCCGTACTAGCATGAGTGGTATGGCACATCGCACTGTTCTGTTGGAAATAACCTTCCTGAAATTCATAATAGTCCAGTTGGTCCACAAATTATGAATATGGAAAATATAGGTATTTACACTGTCTTCAAAGAAAATTGGACTGATGATGCAAGAATGAGGAGCTAGAAACTGCAATAAAGAGGAGCAAGGGGTTTCTAGTTTCTAGCTCCTCTTTATTGCGTGAAATAGTGAACATTTTGAGCCCTATTTCATGTTATATGCACGTGTTGAAGAGTTATTCACAATTTTATAAGTTTGACTCCAAGTGAGACCATGTATATTAGACTGTAAGGATGAAATTTAGACATTTTGAAGAAACTATTGACAGAAAACTCAATGACAATTACAGTTTAGATTATAGCTAATTGCTATTAATATCAATTGCATCTTGCCACCTTTGCTGAAAACTTTCACTCCTGAAAGCGCAGAACTGGAGTTTTTCCTTTGAAAAGTCTCGAGCATTATTGGCAATATAATATATTTCTGTGAGACTCAAAACAAATGGTAGTTGGTTGACCAGGCATAACTTCCCAGCTTCTCTAAGGTCATCTTTGCTCCACGTGGCTTTGTTGGACTTGTCATCAAACACTCATTGCTGCACTAATTCTCTGGTGATCAACCGTGGATTATCATCTATCGATTGTAGAGAGTTGTCGACAACGACAGAATTGGCGCCTGGATGAGATTTGTCTCAAAGCCAGAAAACTGTCCTCAAATTTCTCAAACCGATTGTAGTGAGTCTGCCCTACAATTGATTGCGAGCCTTCATTGCATTGTGGCCACTTTTGTGTGCCATTGCTCTATTACTTCAAATGAATGTATGGCAATGTTTTGAAAGTTTTATACTGCCAATGTGTCTATTTCCTAAGAAATATGTTTAGTCATATTTCTTAACATGAACATAACACTCTTTGGTTACTCTACTTGTATATCCACGTCAAATGTTCTGGATCATTTTTTTCCAGTCATTTCTAGAAAAAAATCAAAATATCTAAATTTTATAATCTTAGATATAGTAACAAGTGGTGCTATCAAAAACACCATAAAGTGCCAAATGCTAACAAAAACAGAAAAAAAACACCAAAATTCAGACATGACAAAAGTTTAACAAATGGGGCACTAAATGACTGACCAAAGACACTGGATTCAGTGTCGAAAGTATTAAATTGGCAGTTCTGGGGAGAGAGCCCAAAGTATTGAGATTGACCACCCACAAAAAATTCCCAGTGTTCTTTGCCCAGATTCAATTTTGTATCCCCAGAGCAGTGGTCTGGTGTTTCAGCCAACCCACAACTGTTAAAAGGAATAAAAAAATAAACACTAAACAGTGTGTCTTTATTCAAGAAATACATCACATGTAAAATGTCATTGCAGTGCATTTCTACTGCCTATCCATTATTCGAAAATGACCAGATAATGGTATTTTGTTAATTATTTGTTGCTATTTGTTACATCTAGGCTTATGTTGTCCGGCAATTTCCAAAACAAAGCATACGAATTGGAGGAAGAACATTCATTTTGCAGAAACCCAGCTATAAATAAATAGTTTGTATTTATTTATACACTGGATGGCTAGTTATCGGATGGATGTAGACGAATGCATCGGCACCGCAGCCTCCGCCTTGGCAGCCGTATTGGTAGAAAGTACTGACCCGGTTTTCTTCCGGCGATGCTCTTCATTGCTACAGGTAAGTTTTCTCTTACCTGGTTACCTGGTACAGGTAAGCCCTTTTCTCTTCTAGTCAGGCCAGGGAATTCTGTCATTTGATCTCTTTTTCATTTAGGCTTCGACTCGGACAGAAATGACATCAGCAGTTTCCAGTAGGCTCCAAAGACTGGTCCGAAAAAATGGAATAATGGAAGAATCTACCAGTAGCAGTGAAACTCCTTCTGACTTCAGTTCTCTGGTAAGTGCCAGTCCAAGAGCAATTGTCTAGTTTTTATGTTTAAAAGACTGGCTAATATGTGTTTCTGGGTTTCAGGCATTGGGTGATCCGGATGGATTTCTCTTCCCCACATCATTACCAAAATGATGAAGTTGTGTGGAAAATTTTGTTCCCAGGTTTTAACAATGTCCGTCATCTTGGTAACAAGGAATCTAACATTATAAGAAATGTCTGATTGGTCGTAAATGACAGTCTTTGGAACGGTGACAAAAACTCATATCTAACAATTAGTTCAATTGGTTTCCAATTTCATAACATGTCCAATATATTTTGTCAGTATGCAATGAATGTGTAAAAACAAAAAAAAAGTTTTTTGGTAAATATTGCCAATCGGTTTTTAAAGCTTTTGAAAATGATAAATTTTATTTAAATAGAAACTACAAAGCTCTGAAATCTATGTACACGGAATAATCTATTTATAATAAATCTTCTATTTTTTAACCTTGTCTCCATTGGAATCGTCCATCTGTTCTGCCTCCCGCGATAGAATAGCAGAGGTGATTCCCGCCTTCTGAAGCTCGTCGATGAGTTCTCCATTCTGGTGCATCTGCAGAAGAATGTCGCACCCTCCCACAAACTCTCCGTTGATGTACACTTGTGGTATCGTCGGCCAGTTGCTGAAATCCTTGATGCCTGCCAAGGAAAAAAAATATCACTTCATGTAGAGTTTATGGGCAAAAATTGTAACACAGGGTGAGGAAAGATTAGAGATGTTCAGAGTTCAATAGCTAAAAATTTGCAAGAGAATCATCTTTCTTCCTGCCATCGCATAGTATGATGTGCACAACTGGGAAAAGACACATTGATAATAGGGGAAGATGCATTGTCAGATTTTGATGGGAAATGGCATTGGAAAATTTGGAATGCCTTCTCGAAAAGTGACCTACTACCCCAGAAAAAAGTTTGGAATTACATTTCATGTTTTCTGGCATTAACAATTCTCTCACGTCATTACTACAATTTTACATGTGCTTTGTTACAACGATAAGGAAACTATGTTCAAATATGCAAATCCTAAACAAAACAGCAATTAAATGCAAAACAAAACTTAGAACACAAACTCATCTTGGAAAAAGTTTGCAATCATACAAGGTTGTAGAAGAAGTATGGAATCTTCTGCTTACCCACTTAAAATAAGCAAAATGTATGCTAATTAGGTATTGCATATCTAATGCAAAACTACTTAAATACCAGAAGCTGCTGTGTATGTCTTAACCACCATCATTGATTCCCGATACCGGCATTTGAAATTGTTCCATCGACCGAACCGTCCGACAATGTAAAACATCATTGCAATGCCAAAAAATGGATATTCTCATGTTTAGGTGCCCAGATATCACTGGGTATTCAGTCCACCATAAGTAAGATATGGAAGAAATTTACAACAAAAACTGAAAACTTGATCTAGAAATGTACTGCCACGGCTAACCTCTAGGTGTTGCAGCATACTACTGCAAATTTTGCACAAGAAACCGAATGATGTTTGGTCCAAGATCAGCAGAACACAAGTCTAAACAGAAAAATAGGAAGTCATATCCATTCCTACAGGAAAATTAAGATGAAATCAAGATTAACCCAAATTCATCAACAGATGACTTATGGACCAAAGAAAAATGAAATCGTGTCATCTTCAACAGAGAGTCAATGATCAACATCAACTGCGACGACGATAGTTTCATTCAAGTGGTGAAGGAAAGGTGAGGAGTATCAAGACAAGTATGTGAAAACAAAGTAAAATTTCTTCAGTCTGTCACAATTGGACACACGTATCTTAGCACAAGGACTTGGAAAACTCCTGCATTTTTTCGGTGCCATTAAGAATGCAAAGTCTATATGGAGATGTTGAGACAGGTAATTGTTTCCATAAGTGAAGACCAGTTTGGAGACTAACATAATCTTCCAAGACGCCAGTACACCATATCACAGAGCAAACATCTGTCGTAGAATTCTTTACTCGGTTAATTTGGAAAGGATGGACCGGTCGTCATATGGTCCAGATTTAAATCCAATCGAAAACGTGTGGTTTATCAAAGCACTTTATCGATTCTCGGCATCTGTCAAACAAGGAAAGGCTAAAGAACATTATTAATTAAAGCCTGTAAAAAACTTCTGGAATCAATGCCTAAAAGAGTTACAGCTGTAATTAAAGCCAAAGGAGCCATACAAATGATTAAATACCATTTTATGTTTGTGATTCCATTTTTCTTTCTACAACCTTGTACGATTCCAAACTTTTTCCAAAATGAATTTGTTATGTTTCTCCTAAGTAAATTTTTCTTTTGTGTTTAACTGCTGTTTGGTTAGGATTTGCATGTTGAAATGTAGTTTTGTTATTAGTTGAGTTCTGTAATAAAGCACGTAAAAAATTCTAGTAATGACATGGGAAAGTCGTTAATAATTTACCTAGTATTTCTATGTTTCTTCCAGCAATTCTTTTCTTTTTCAAGTTTTTGGCCTCTTCATCTACCATCTTTGGGTATATGAGTTAAAAAGAATTCAAAAGAGTTCATTAAAATTCTATCAAATTTTTGTAAAGTTTAATGTAGCTAATGACGTTGGAGTGTTCTATACATTTGGAAATTTAAATTCACAGATATCCAATGAAATTCAAATATAGCTCCACATTATTCAAAAAGATTTTAAAATCCTTTTTAATAATCTGGACAAAACCAAATGCTGCTTAAAAAAAAATACCAGCAATAAATCCGATGCAAACCAAACCATATCCTAAATGCAATTTCCAAATCTGAACAAAACTTCAGAAAAATTCTCAAAACCAGTTTGTGACACTTGAGACCTACCAAAACAAAATTGTATATTGTTATAAGATAAAATCAATGCTTTACTGGAACCACAAACACACTGGAAATGCAAAGGCCACACTGCTTAAGCAACAGCAAGATATAAAGCCCTTTATAATAATCAAGAAAACAATAATTGTCTAAGAATACAATGTATGCCACATTAATGACAGCCAGTAACCATTTGCACCAAAGCAATGCCTACAAATGCTGTTTGTTGAAAAATATGTCCATGTTCTTGTAGTTAGTGATGAAAGAAAGTTTTTATGAAAACTTTATCAATCTTTTTTGGAGGATGATATTATATGAGGAAACTCTGATGCAAAAAGTAGGAATAAATACTAATATTACATGCTTCATTTACCAAACTCTGGTAGACCAACACAAATTTCCAACTAAATTATCTATAGAAAATTAATATTTTAAAAGTAATTTGGTATAAACAAACACTACACTGAGTATTTAGTATATGAGCTGTTTTCAACAGCTGATATACTAAATACATTTTTGAATGATGCAAATGACAGTGTTTAAACAAAGGTGTATGTACTGTACTATGGTGTTCTATCACACATGCCATGCATAGGCATAGCAATACTATTATAGTTACTAACGGCACCATCCTAACCATGGGGCTAAATGGGCTATAACTCCAGGGCACTGGCCTTTTAGGGTGGCAATTTCGCTCGCACTTAAATCAGTTTGATGGCTGGAGACCGGTGTGTGCACTCTGGCACCCATGTTTTAATAATAATATATTATATTTTTAATTTATACAGTAACTGGTAGGTTAATTCTTACTTTCTAGAATTAATTTTAAAAATATTTTTTATTATATCTTGAAGGTAAGGCTAACCATGGAATACAAACGAGAAAAGTTATATGGCTATGCCAATTGTAAATTAAAGAAAAAAAACAAAGCAAGGCAAATAGCTTTTCTGAGAAAAATGCCTACATTAACAAATTTCTTTCATAAAAAGGACAAAACACTAAGTGTTTTGTCCTTTTAAATTACACAGCATCAGCAACACAAACAAGGAAAAGAAAAATCGACAACAGTATATAATTCATTCACAATAACAGTATGATGATAATGCCTAACTATCAAATGAAAAAAGATACAAAACACAATAACAGGAGGAACAGGTGCAACAAGACATGCAACAGCCACAGCCAGAACATTGGGAAAGAGAATGTTTAGATGAAGATGAAGCTAATAATATGCTCAGTGTTAATTATGATGATCCTGCATTATGGGAAAAATTAAGCAAAGAAAAAAATTATAGATATAATCAAGAACATATCTAACATAGATATAGATATTCAAAAACTAGACTTCACTGCATCTAATATGGTCTACAAATTGCAGAGCAGGTATACTATGAAAATGACATTTTATAGACATTTACTAAATGAGAAAACAACAAAAACAAAACTGGCTTTCATACTCAAATTCTTTGGGAAAAGTTTATCGAATCCCATGCAAACTATTTAATAGTGTGAGTAATGCATTTAGTACAGGGTTCAATGATTGGAAACACGGTGAAAAAATTCCGCCCTGCATAAAGAAAACACTCAAGTACTTGTTAACCGATCTACAGAAAAATGTGAATACAGTAGAGCATCGATTATCCGACTTAATTGGGGACTGGGGTTGGTCGGATAACTGAAAAGTCGGATAACCAAAAAGTATGAAAAAATACATTATTAGTATAGTGTATTAGACATGGTTTAAATACTAGCCTCCCTTTCATGGTCGAGCCAGTGCTGCCAGCTAAAACATGCAAAAATTTGACAAAAATAATATTAAAGTAGCCGAGACATAACCAAATATTGTAGCACCACACAGTGGCGTAGCGTGGGTGTCAGCCGCCCTGGGCGGAGGAAAATTTCGCCACCCCTTTATTTAGGTATTATTATTATTTATTGTGAAATTTTGCCATCCCCTTAAAGTGCCGCCCCTGCCGCCCCCACTATGCTACGCCACTGGCGCCACATCACTAGCGGACATTTGAATTTGCCGACTAGAACGTGGTCGGTTAACCGATAAGTCGGTTAATCGGGGGTCGGATAATCGATGCTCTACTGTATTTCAAAAATTATTCAATTATAACAATGGCAAAAAATACTAATTACTGGAAAAATATTTTAGAACAGATTGTCGAAGTAATCAAATTTTTAAGTTCAACCAGCTTGGCTTTTAGGGATACAATCAAATTATTGATGATAATCACAACGGAAATTATTTAGTGTGCATAGAACTTTTAGCAAAATTTGATCCCATCTTACATCATTTATTTAATTTTGCAAATAAAGGTGCTGGGCATCTATCAGCAAATATTTGCGATGAGTTTGTCAAAATGTTGGGTAGCAATGTTAAAAGTTTTATTATCTTGGAATTAAAAGAAGCAGAGTATTACTCCATTAAAGTAGATTTGACACCCAATATTTCCCGTATGGACCAATTACGTATTGTGGTTAGATATGTCGATAAAAATGGAACCCCTGCGGAAAGGTTTAAAAAATTTTTAGAAAATACCAGCCATAAGAGTGCAGAAATGGAAGATTGCGTTTTAAAGCTATTATCTGACTTAGATATTAATTTGCAAGATTGTAGAGGACAATCTTACAATAATGCCTCCAATATGTTTGGTATATAGAGCAGCCTCCAAGCACGCATTAAATCTAACAAAACAAACAATCTTGCCATGTATGTGCTCCATTGCAGCACACTCTTTCAATTTAATTGGAGAATTGGCAGCAGACTTTGTCTTATCCAGTGTGTTCACGTCTAAATCTGATTCAACTAATTCGTTATAAATGAATTAGTTGAATCATCTTCTTTACTGAAGAAATTGAAGAAAAGAAAATAAAAATACGTTAATTGTGAATCGATATTTTTTTCTTTAATTGTAGTTAGTAGCTGCACTGGTCGCCATCTTGTTTGTGACCATGACGTCCTCAAACAAGATAGCAACCAGAAGTGCAATCACATCTCACCACCTTTGCTGCAAACTTTCAATCCTGCAAGCATGAAACGACTGGAGTTTTTCTTTGAAGTCTTGAGCATCGGGTATTTTTGTCAAACCATATATTGGCGATATCGTTCTGCAGGGCACAAAGTACATGGTAGTTGGTGCTGACTCTGGGCTGTAAGATAGACGAGGCAGAACCTCCTGGCACAGAGAGGCCTAGTTCTTAAGGTCTTTTCTCTATGTGCCAGTGTTTTAACAATTCAGCTGTTCACAGTAGAGTTCTTTCATGACAGTAATATTGGTTGGAAGCCACCCCATAAGTGATGAAATGAAAGAAAGAACATCCTTTTCTGCATTATTAGGTCAACTGACAGTTGCAAATGTCAAAGAGCTTTGTTCACCCAAAAACACTTTCAAATGCATTGCAGATGACATCATTACATTGTGGTCACTTTTGAAGTGATTGAAATAACACATTCAATATCTTGTAACCTGATTACCAGTGTTAATAAACACTTTGCCCTCAACGAACCTTTATCTTCGGTAATGCTTAATTTTTGGGAACAGACATTTTCGGCCTCATTTGAGGTCTGCTTCAGGTTAATTCAAAACAGGATTCCAAACAGGGCCAGTCTGAAAGGGAGATGTATAAACTCCAAAGACAGCAATGTGTTATCATATGCATGGTGCTACATATGCGAAGAGCATGAAGTCGCCAATGCTCTATAGCTCACGCATATGTTTCAATTTATTTTGAAACTCAACGATTTGAAGTTGTTCCAAGGAAAGGCATTCTGAATTTGAAATCCTGTTTTGAATTAATAATTTTTCACAATTTGTCAGTGTCTCCCAAACTGCAGAAACTGATTTCACAAATTTATAGATGTTTTATTCTCTATCTTGAAAATTATTGGTGGAGTTATTATGCAAACAACAAAAACACTCAAACTACAAAAGATTTCATCTACTAGCAATTCCAAACAATACCTGAAGGAAATAATATCAACTCAAAAATTTATTTTCTTAGTTTAGAAAAAAGGTAACATTTCAAAATATGCAAAGCATCCAATAGCTGATCTTTCCAGACCATTGTCAAATCTCTTTTTTTATAATTATTCAAAAACTTCAGTAAATTGAATCTTACTTATAAACAGAATAAAGAACAAATTCAAACTGTTCAAAAGAACCAGTTTGGTTCCTGGTTTCAACAGATTCTTATCCCATCAGGTAGGTTCCAGTTCAATAAAAACGAGGAAGGTTTATTCTGGTTATCATTCTGGTTTTGATTCAGTCAGAGTCCCCTCATACCTCAATTTGTTTAAAATGCACGTGAGGCGGCTCTAGTAATTGTATTAGTCTTTGTACAGACACCAGCTTATGGTACAGTAAAACATACAATGCTTTTGATGTAATATCTAAATGTTTCAGTTAAAGATCTGATTACAACACTCAATTCATTGCTGGACTATTATCATACAAATCATCTAAAACTTAATCCATTCCATCCAAAACTCATTCCACTTAAGCAACAGGAAAGCAGACTACCAAATGAAAAAAAATACAATGAAATGAAACAATATCATTTCTTTGGCAACCGTTCAGGTAAAATAGCAAGACGTGCCAAAAAGCTTGGCTTAAATATTGCCAAAAGTACTTTACCATCGTCAAGTACACTCGTTTGCAATGGCAGATTCCCCTAACATCCCTACAAAAACCTAATATACATAAAAAAACTTACAATCCAATACAAACACTACATTTTACATTAGTGCTACAACTCACACATTACAAAAAAGTATTATACTGTAAAACATAAGGGCGATACACAAAACAACAGAATTAGCAAAGCAAATAATAAAGGAGGACTGTTCTCCAGACTGGGTAATATCCACCTTATTGCTTCATATCACAAAAAAGCATTAATAGAAACTTCAAATTCTTATACAACAGCCTTGCAACATCAAAGTCAACAAACTAAGTTATTTTGAAACATTTTTCTCTCCCTCCATATAACATTTTCTTAATTTTTATTTTTTGGTAAAAATTATATAAATATTTATTTCTAGTAAAAACTTATCTAAGGAATGAAACAGATCTTAAATAACTTATATTTAAAAATATGTTCCATTTCAAATCCTTGTTCTGTTGTCCAAAGAAGCTTGACTGATCAAGCAAAAATCTTCCGTTAAACAATTTTTATAATTTGATTTTATATTATTTCACCTAAAATTTTTATTTTTTGGTAAAATTTGCTCAAGTGTCCATGTTACAATTTTTTCTGTTGTGTGCACCTACCTCTACACTTACAATATCATTCCATGCCCAAACCCGGTCTATCTCAGTGTTGTTCTCAATTGTGCATTATCGAATGGGAAAGCTTGCATCATAGGTACAGTCGGGTGACATCACTCCAGCTTTTTAAATGACAAATTATCGCTGCTTTTTTGTTTGTTTTTGTTAAGAACCAGAAATTGTAGCCAGACCAGGCAGGAGGGATACAGACGAATAGAAGTTCCTCGGCAGGTTAAAACAGATTGCGTTTCTCAATCCATTTTAACCTCAGTAAAAAAGCCAACAGCAAAACGTTCGATTTGGTCAAAGCATTTTAATAATTGACGGTGCAGACGTCACGGCGAAAGAAATAAACCAGCCATTCCCAAACTTTTTCAAAGCATTGTCGGTTCCGTAAACTTGCGCTCGACACCCCAACTTGTTTTCCCTCAAGCGAGAAAGTCTCGAAAATATTTTTAGAAAAACTTTTCTACAAACCTCACATTTTGTGTTATCATTAAACATTATTCTTCACATCTGGAAACCATTAAATGCAATTTTTTTGGAAATGACATAGCCAATTCTGTACAGGGTAATATCTGACAAAGGGTCACATACAGAGAAATGGTTCCTTTGACTTTTATGCTAGTACAGGGGGTCTACAATTTGGAGGAGTCGAAAAACCTCTCATTCGGCGCTTGAATCGTGCCTTTTTTTTTTGCCCGTTGGTTAATGTGTGCCCGTTTTAAAGGAAGAAAGGGAAGGGTTGCCACAGACTCGAACCCTCGCCTAGTCAACGTTCGGTTAGAACCCTCCCTCCACCCTCAGAGGGGAATAGCACCCACTTTGGGAGCCACTGGAATAAAGAAATGAGCATTGGCGTAATGCAGCATAGTTTACGGCAGGTGTGTTAAACGGTGCGTATAGAACGGAGGAAGAGAAAGCGCTCACCTTGCCTGAGAGTTTCGTCTCGCAGCACGTCGTAGCTGTCGTACCGAACGTTGTGCATCCTTAAAATCTGGACGACGGCGTTGCTGAATCCGCACATGGGCTTATCGGGGCATCCCTTCATGAAGACCACCACCTTGGATCCGCCGATCTTGGCCCGAATGTCCGCCTCCACCTCGGTGGAAATCGTGGCGAAACGGTAAAGTAAGTTCCTCCGGAAAATCCCTCTGCAAGAGGCGTCCAACAACCTGCCCAAACTCAGCATTCTCGTTTCTTTATCGAAAAATACGACGATAAACTTCACCTTCCACTCCCATCGACTTCCATATTACTTTCCGATAAGTGTTGCCACCTCTCCGTTGGCTTAAAATTCCGTCGACCGAATAATTTCGAATTTCCTCTTCCCGTAAGAACTGCGTTATTCACTATCGTTTACGGAAAAGTTTTTACTTCGGCAGAAATATTTATCATTTCCAGACGCTAATAATAAATTAACGGTTACCGTTTCGTACTTACAATCTTTGCCATTGAATTTTAATATCTACTCTCTTTTCGTTAATAATAAGATTGAACTATTCTATCTCGAAGGCTGCTTTTTATTATTAAAGGAACGTTTTATGTATTTCGTTTTAAAAAATATGGCTAAAGAGGGGTATTTTACCTCGAGCCCCTACGAGCTCTCGACAGTCATCTTTACCGCCATCTGCCGTCTTTATGTTGTTACTTTATAAAACAGCATCCATCGCATCGGAAAATTAAAAACGATCCACAGATTACGACTCTGTGGATCATTTCTAATTTTCACACTAATTTGTACAAATGTATAACGTTAAGCCTTATTTATCCGACATCTCGACGTATTAACATTCGTTTAATAAAATGTGACATACTCGAATGCTATTGAGGACACGTTTTTTTAAATAATTAAGTCGATCGATTTCTATAAGATTTTCTTTTTATAAACTCCCAATATTAAGAAAAGTCGGCATATTTTTATGAATAAACAGACTACGTACAATGAGACCATCGAACGAGCTTCAACCAGTCTGTTATATAGAATATAACGCATTCCGGCCAGGCACCGCCATATTTGATCCTTTTATTATTATACGGCATTGGCCATTCCCGCTTTATAAATGCCGTTTACGTATTATATCCGCTCTTGTACGACAATGGAAGATTTTTAACGCAAATATTAAGTACGCGTCAGATAGAACGGTTACCGGCGGACTAAACATGGAGGATGGAGGGTCTAAAAGCGCCACCTCACGCGCGACACGTGTCGTAACGTGTTAAGAACGCAACGGCGCTTCACCGAGTGTAGGGCACTCGTCGTTCGACCGGAATAATAATAGAAACTATCCAAAAATATTTTTCGTCTACGAATTTTTTTCGGAGGAAAATTTACAAAATAAATTTCGCGACGATTGGACGACGGGGTTCGAATTCCATCGGAATTTTCCCGGTTAAGTCGGAATCGGAACGTAAACGACGATCGGAATTCCTTTCCGTGGCGATTTCGCGAAAACCTTTCCAACTTACTTTTCTTAAAGAGAAAGAGAGGCCTTTAAGAAAAGTTAGGAAACGAATTGGGTATTCGGCTGACGATCGCCGCCTTCGGTCCGAAAGGGGAAGGAACGAAGGGGGATCGATGAAATTTCCCGGTTAAGGAACGTGGAAGTCGAAAAACCGATAGAGAAACGCGGAAGGTTTCCCAGAGACCGCGGTCCACAAATAGGTGCGGAGGAAAGTTTCGCTCCAAAGAGCGAAGGTGAACATTTTCCTAATTGTTAGGGAAAATTGGCGGCGACACGCAAAGGGGAAAAGCGCCACACATTCTACTCCGTAATTAATTAGAACGAAACCCTTTCTTTCCTGTTGTTTAGTAAGATTATTCCCGTCTCGAACCTTCCAATGTACGAAAGACGGTCTTTCCTTTTCCAATTACCTGGTGTTTCTTTATTTCCCGCCCGAAAAACGAAGCAGATCCCTACTTCATCGGCCGGTGTCGCGGGTTCGAATCCGCCCGGATGGAGGAGATTGGGGAGTAGTCGTCGTCCGAGTTTTCCTTTTCCGCCCGAGAGGAGTTCGTCGTCCGGCAGGAGCTCCGAGTCTTCGACCCGCCTTTCCGGGACGGCGGTTCTCGTCCGAGCGAGACGGATGCCGTCGAGGGGAACGAACGCCCGTTATAAAGAGGGACGCTCTCCTCTCGCGCAAAAATCATCTCGGCACTGTCATGACCAGCGCAGGATCCCGGCTGTCGGCCGGGACGTGGCTTCTCTTGCTGTGGACGGTGATTCCTCTCGCCGCTCCTCTTCCGCCCCACGGAGTCCGTGTGGGAATCCGGATGAAAGGATACCGACTCCGCCCGGTCTTGGTTTTCCGACCGCAAGTTCGCCGATCCCACCAGGAATACGAGGAGTATCTGGAATATCCTGGATACCCGTCGTATAGGCCCGACTATCCCACGGAACACTCCGTTCCGCAATACGCCCAGGTGGATCCCTCCGACGGCTACCAGGGAGCGGGCTACTTCCGGCCCGCCGCCGGGGAAGAGGGAAACCACTACGGGGGCCACTACCTCCATCCCTCTCAGTACTCAGGAGGAGAAGCGGCCGAGAGTTCGCCGCAGGGCGATCGACACCCGGTCCTCTTCCCGGAGGAGGAGAACCGTGATCTTCACGCCGGCCCCGACCCCAGAACCTCCGCCTCCGATTCTTCCCGTAGGAATCCGGAAGCCTTCGAATCCACTCGCCTTCCGAAGACCTCCGATTCTGCCTCCCGGAAGGCCTCCGAATCTGCTCGTTTTTAACGCCTTCCCCACCATCGAGCCTTTCGTTTCTCTCTTCCGGATTCTGTTACTAGTCCGACTTTTCCACTGTATTTTGTCTTAATCCTACGAGTAAATAAACGGAAATCTTTATTTTCGAAGTTCTTTTTACAATCGTTTTTTGACCTACACACGGACATTGCGCGGAATACCCGGACTCGTCTCGCGCGAAGACCTTCATGCGCCTCCGAGTCCGCGACGCGAAAATGTTCCTTTCGCCGACGTCCCGGATAGAAATCAACGATTCCCCGCATTTAGCGCGACGGTGCAACATCGAGAGTCCGGTCGGCGTCGCCGTTTATCGATCGACAGACGAAAACGGCCGCCGCGCGGCGCCCGTCGATGAGCGATGACGTCGATGCGGCTTTCGACGTCATCCGATTCTACGGATAAAGGTAAGAAAGATTTCGGTCGGATCGGGACCGACAGAATATTCGAATTTCGGGGATAGAGAAGATCCGGTGGCACTTCCGGTCCGGAGTGGCACGGGCCCGTTAACGCCCGCCCAAACGACGTTTCTTTCGTTTCAGATGGAGATGCGTGCGTTCTTCTTGTTGCTGGTGGCCGTCTGTTGCTCGCCGCCCGGCCTCCGTTGCCAGTCCTACGACCGATTGGGGATGCTTACCGACTCTCTCCTCCGAGAGATGATGGAACGCATGGGAGGAGACCCGGACGACGACTACCCCGGTCTCGACCCGGCTGGATCCGGAAGACCCTCCCGGGGCGATCGCCTCTCCAAGGATTTGGACGTCCATCCCGAGAGATTCGGGACCCGACACGACGACCTGTTGGGCAGGGAGCCTTCCATCCGAGACCGCGAGTACTTGGAACATAGCTCCCTCTGGGGACACCAGTACGTGCAAGGTAAGACCCCCTCCTCCTCCTCTCTCTCTCTCCTTTCTTCGTTCTCTCCAGCCGTATGTCTTCCGCAGGAGGAGCCGGAGAAGGTAGCCAGCGCCTGAAGCCCGACGGCAGCGTCAAGAATCTGCAGGTGGTGAAGACTGACGCGGTGTTGCCCGCCTACTGCAATCCTCCCAACCCCTGTCCTCCCGGATACGAAGGTAAGAGCGTTTCTCACCCGTCCGCGCTCTCATTTCCGCCGTTTTTTCCACGGTTCCTCCCTTTCAGCCCGCGACGGATGTCTGGAGGACTTCGTCAACACGGCGGTCTTCAGCCGAGAGTACCAGGCGGCGCAGGAGTGCATGTGCGACACCGAACACATGTTCGACTGTCCCGGCAGCACCCGGGAGAACGAGATCGACGCCCTGGCCAGATCCATTCAGAACGAGGGACTGATGGACACCACCATCGGACGCATCGTCCAGGACATGCAGGTAGGCCAGAGGGCGCCTCCTCCGCCCCAACTCCCGGCTCTTCCGCTGATCTCTCTATCTCTCCGGCAGATCGAGGGGCAGCGCAAGAATCTGGTGGCTAAGAAGTACTTCACTAAAAAGGTAAGAAGAGGACGAGCCACGCTCCACCTCCGCCTTCCGTTCTTTTAATCTTTCTTCCTTCCAGTCTCACGACACTTACTACACCGAGATGCGCCGATCGGCCTCGGCTTCCGGTCTGAAAGCCAAGAGAATAGTAAGTACGGATTCTTCTTCTCTTTCCTTCTCCCCCACTTCCGGTAACGTTTCCGGTCTTTACAGTCGGGCAACCCGTATCTGCGAGGAGAGAAGCTTCCGGTGGTGGCCAAGAAGAATCCGGGCCACGTCACTTCCGAGTAGCGGCCGGTGCGTCGTTTGATCCTCCCCCGTCTCAGTTCCGTTTCTTGTCCACCCTTCTGTATTTTAGCGTCATTAAAGTAAACGTCTGTGGTCGTCCGTCTCTTTTCTTTCGCCCGGGGAAGAACAAAAAGTGGAGAGTCTAGGAGGGTAAGAAGGCAGCCGGAGGACTTCTCTGCAGCATCTCGCGCAATACCGGGGGGAAGAGGGCCAAGAACTTGAACCGTTCTCCCATTCGGTCCTGGCGGGTCAGCGTCTCGTATCCCGATCTCAGCTCCTCCCGCATATCCGGCGGCGCCGACTCCAACAGCCTCTGTAATTAAAGAATACAAAAGTATAACTATTTTCTTAATTCATCCGCCGAAAGCGACGCGGCAGCGCGCGCCACCCTCGCGACCCTCGGCGCATGGTCCATGGTTATGGGGGAGAAACGCGCCGCGCGCGTTACTCTTCTTCTGCTTCTTCTTCTCCTCCCAGTTTATATGGAAATTATAGCCTTAGTCCGCTTTCTCTCCGACTGACGTCGCCGTCTACCTAGGTAAATCAGCCTGTTCGGAAAACGTATCTCTCGAGTGTATTCAAATGTTTCCTAGGGTGAGTGTCCGGCGCGCGTTACTCTGTCGTACGCAGTCCTTTTATTTAGTAACGACGCTGCAGCCTTTCTTTTCTGGAATGGATTTTTTCCGCTAGAGGCCGCCACCCGCTCCGGAAGAAGAGCAAGGTCTATATATGACCTCTTATACAGACCTTAAAGAAGAGGATATAAACCTCGAAAAAGAAGAAGAGGATACTCACGTTCAGTCTCAGTCGTATTCCCATCCGGTAGAGAAAGGTCCTCTGCGTGACGGGTCCGAAAACGCAAACTGAAACGCAAACAGACGGAATTAACAGCGGGAAACGAACCTGCGCGCAGAGGGGGGACTTACCCGCATCCCCGGCCGCTCGTCGCAGAGAAGAAAAGTCCACGTCGGCGGTGAGGTCGGCAGTGCCCGGATCCAGCAGGGGGTGGTGCGGTTGGTGGTTTCGAAAGGCCTGAGGAAGAAAAAGAGGAGGTGAGAGGAAGAGGAGGAACCGCAAGGGCCGTGTGACTTACCCTAAAAGTGTCGGATCCGTCTCCGTCGTGTCCGTAATCGATTATCAGGGCGAATCCGCCGTCCTCCTTTATCCTGCGGGCCAACAGTTCAGTCAGGGCCAGACCCCGGGGACACACCTCCACCGTCTCTCTTTCATCGCCTGCTTCCGGCTGCGGGTTTCGAACTCCGTTACTTTTAGCACAATTTGAACTAGACACGGGAAAGGGTTCTTACCCGGAACAGTTTGCAGACGGGCGTCTCTTCTCTGGACAGGATGTACCTGAGTCGACATTCCCGGGCCTCCGGATCCTCGTCCACCAAAACTTCCCTCCACCCCTTCTCGGTTTTCTGAAAGAGCCTCCTCCGACGTTTACGGGTCGAACCCCCGACCGAGACGGAAGAAAGAGCGTACTCACCCGAAGCTGATGGACCGGAAGCGCGTCGAAGAACTCGTTGGCCACGTAAAACGAAAACGCCGGCGGAACGTCGGACAGACTCCGGTACCAGGTGACGGGTACACCCCCGCGCGTGACGTTCCTCCTGTATTCGAGTCGGTCGAGAAGCGCTTCCGTCCGGTTGGGGCACAGCGTCTCCTCCTGGACGGCGCTCAGAAGAGGCCCGATTTCCACCAGGCGCAGTTGGATATCCTCCTCCGGCCGCAGAAAACGGCTAAACACCTGAAACGCAAAGTCGGTCTACTTCCGTCCTCTAGCAGAAACGATCTAGCTTTTCCGGAAAGCTAGGACGGAAGAAAGATTACTTCCGCTTCCGGCTACGGAAATAACCCAGAAATAATTCGGTAAAATGGAAAAGGGGGGAGGAAACGTCGTCTTTCCGCCTTCTCGTCGCACCCTTTAAGATAAAGAAACGGAAAGCGTTACGTTTCTCTCTTCTCACTCTCATCCGCCATTTTGCACTTTAGTTTCGGTTACCCGCTTAGCCAGGTGCGTAATTTTCGGGATTGTTACGATATTAAAAAATCGTCGCGCGGTATTTACGACCGGAAAATTTAAATTACGTGTAATTTAAACAAGAGGCCGCTTATCGTCGGCAAGAATCTACGTAAAAGTGATAAACGAGTGTAACGTTTGCGAATTTATTTTTATAAAATGTCTAAAGCCACGGAAGATTCAAATATCGACCTTCGTCGGTCGAAAGAACCGAGCGGACGACATCACCCGAAATTTGGTAGTCCAAAAGTAGATAAGTATAAAGGAACGTATTACAAAGGTTAGAATTAGTTTTCCGCTCACCTCTCGCTTAATTTTATTCATTAAATAACCCAATACATTAAGTACACGTGTCCTAAAGTGTCCTTGACCGTAAGTAGACTATATCGTAGAGAAATGTCGGAAAAAATACGCCTGAAATATTTATTACCTATTTTTGTCCAGAAATATCTTTATAGTTTATAAGGAGAGATAAAAATAACACGAGCAAAAGCTATTTCAAATGAGAAATGTTATTTGTATTACAAAGAAACGTGTAAGGAATAAAATGTACGATTACAAACCGATTTTAAATTTTTTCGTATTAAAATAATTTCGTATTTTATTTTTTTTTTACGACTGCGAGTTACGCGATCGATCTCTTATACAAACGGATGCCAATCAGAATCGGTATATTTACATACTGTACTTTGTAAAATATAATATGTTATCTCGTTAAAAAGAAAATAACGAAAGCCTTAACGTTTCCAATCATCTGTTCTCAAAACCCCCTGAACGGACCTGAAATTTCCCCTAAAACTAACTGAATATAACCCTAAAACTGAAACAAGTTTCCCCTAAAAAGTTTTGCTCCGGGTGCAATGCGTAAAAAAAAAAAAAAAAAAAAAAAAGTCTTCGACAATGTACAGAAACAAATTTTCACTTCGGGGCGTTGGCACAGTCGAGCAGAAGCATGGTGATGAAGCCACCCGCTCCGGATCTCGCGCCAGAACAAATCACGAGTCGTGTGACTTTTGAAAACCCCTACCAATATGGGCACTTTCCTCCATCCTGCTGATTTTTCCCTAAATTTGAGGAGAAAACCCCTAAGGTGGCATCAATGTTTTTGTAATTTAAAGTGCTACTTCATACCGTAAAACGTTGCACTATTTATTTTTTTATTTAGAAGCGTGATACATCGATGCAGATATCGATTCCCTGTAACACCTGCTATTTTTGTCCCATCCAACGTACTGTACGTGACGCCATTTATATTAAATTAAAAAAATAGCCGTATCGCGTCGCTTCTACAATAATTATTATTATTTTTTTTTTAATTTCGGTGACCACGTGGGGTTCTATTATCCAATCGAAAGTAACGATCTAAAAATCCTGTTATTTATAATGCTTTATCTCTCATCAATTATGTTCCTATTGACAGTATAGACTATTTAATTTGTAAGAATATTAGTCATATTTAAATCTTCTACGACGATCTTAAGCTTGCCGCACGCTACGTGGTCGCCATTCTTTCCTAAAACGAATGACGGCAAACGGTTCTCTTACTTCGAATCACGGATAAAATTCTAATCTCCTCATTTTGATTCGAAAGTGACGTAAACCTCAACCGAGACCGACGATTACACGCGTAGCATTTTCATTTCCTTTCGGTGTACTGTACATAGTGTATATCGAGGTTAAATAAATATACGGAGAGCAAATTAATCCGTAACGAAGATTCTTACCCTCAGGAGATCAGCGGAGAGAGTTCCGCGTCCGGGGCCCAATTCCACTAGATTCAACGGAGAGGGTCTTCCCACTTTGATCCACTCGTTCACGAACCAAACCGCTATCAACTACAAGTAAACAGCAAGAATTAACACCGAAATTTACGTAAATAATCTATCTACATCTCACAAACAATTAATTTATGACGTGACATCTAGTTTTGTCACCCGTAAAAGTCCATTTGTTAGATAACAGCGTTAGGCGGAAGAATCTAGGAAAGACGTGTCAAAAATTCGCTCTTAATAGTCCAATTGTTTTCCCTCGTTAATACTGGAACGGAGGGTTAGATAGATGAAAATCGAGACCAGATATGTAAAGCTTGGAGACCGGAGGTCTGGTCCACTATACAAGAACTTCCGGTGTGGACCGGAAGTCGCGTGATTTCCAAAGTTAAAACTCAGACCGGCATTGTGACGTCGTCACAATAAATAAATTCCCGTTAAATACGTCGACAGAGTCGTTATTACGCTCTCGATATCTCGTGTAGAGTTCTTTCTACTAATTAGAAGACGGAAAATCGGCTAACTTTCACAATGCCCAAACGAAAAACCGGCACTAAATTTGGCAGCCGTAATTATTCGTTTCCGTTTCGGATTTCCAAATATTTAAAGACCTTTGCCGTAACAGAGTATATGACAACACGAAACAGAAAATTAGCATTCGTCGTTTGTAAAATGTACTTACTTCTCCGAATAACTGCGATACTTCGGGGGAAGTGACGAAATCGCCGGATTTTCCGATCATATTCTTAGTAGTGTAGTACCCCTATAAAACAAATAAATCCGTTGGATCCAACCAAACCGATGTACAGACCAGGCAGGTTTCGGTTAAGAGCGTTAGGATTACCTGTAGAGGATGGGTGAGGACTTCGTTCATGTAGTCTGCCAGGGTCAGGGGTCCGCCGGCCCGGATCCTGCTCACCAGACGATGGTAGACGTCGCTCTTTCCCCCGTCTTCGTTTCCTCCCCGGGAAAATCGTCTGAAGAACTCTGAAAATAGTGTCAATGTAAACGAATTGTGGGGAAATATCGATAAATTGCTTTATATTACGTAATATAAAGCAAATGATTTTTCCTCAGGACCGTGAAGTATTGCGGTGAAACGACCCACAAAAGAACGTAGGGTGGGTAAAAAATGGCACGACTTAACACCGAAACGTCATCGCGAGATATTTGCCTGCAAAATTTTAAAATTATATTTGTAAATTGGTTTTAATTTAGTTTTGTCTTCAATGTATGTAATCTATTTGCTTATTCGTATACGGAAACGGAAAACGTGGGCGATCTGCGGAGGGAGGAGTTTCTATGGAAAACCGGCCACTATTTGGGTGTTACTAACGTGAAGAAATGCCCAAAATCTGCACGTGTCCGACCTGTTGGTGGGCCTCCTCTTATCAATGTTAGCGACCAGTAAAGGTACCGGTACATTATATGTAACATACTTCTGTAGTTTAATTTCAAAAAATTATGTAATTGCACATATACGGTTTGGATTTAAATTAGTAACATTATAACCGACATTGAAGTCTATAACTATTGTTTAAATATTTTAAATATTAAAATTTTGTAAATAAAAACGATTATTTGAGTTAAAAATTACATTTAATAGAATGAAAACTAATTTATTGCATAGACTAATGATAATTTAAAGTTTTTAATATTTCACAACTTCAAATATAAATTGTGTACCATGTACTGTACAAAAATTTCATTATGTACAAATATTCAACCAGGACAATTATTAATGGAAGTAAACAAATGTTCATAAAAATCATCATAAAGCAATTATACATAACACTATACAGGATGTATAGCCTATATATAGCTTATGTAAGTTATAAATAAATTAAACTAGTCAATATCTTATAAATTGAAAAAATACCATAACTTTCTAAACAATTGTGAACACAAAACAACTAGGCTAATGGTAAATAATGATTTGCATAAAAATATTTTTCTTTAGCATCACTGTTCTCCTTGTTATCAAAGCTAATTATTTCAGAATAAACATGATTAGGCACTTTGTAAAGTAAATCAACTTGGTCTGGAACATTTAAACCATAATTTTGTTGTTAAGTTTTCATTTCTATTCATCATCTGATTTGTTTAAACAAAAATTTGATCTTTTTAAATCGAATCCTTTGGAATTAAGAATGCATTTGATCTCTGGCGGCAAACTTCTGTCTTCTGTTCGAAACAGATCGTCTGGTGATGAAACAAGTTATAAATAAAATGGATTGAATGAAATTCTTACTTTTCTTAAATATTTTGTATTACTTTCATTTTTTAACAAAATTTCTTGGGACTCTCTTGTTTCCAACAAACATTGTGGCATTTTTGACTGGTGTTGAAATTGTGCATAATCACATACTGTGATTACATAATACTCCAAAATAACAAAATTTCTTGTCGTGTAACAACAAATTATGTAAGAAAATATCATAAGAATAAACTCAAAATAGCAAAAACAGATGTTAAAAAAAGATATGTCCATCAAACAAAAGTCATAAAAATTAATATGAAGTTTTTTCTCCCTTCAAAATCAATTTATAAATTCTTTTTGGCATCAAATAAGTTTCTGCACGTAATGTGTGCTTATGGCTTGCATTAAGACAGAATCATCTCTTTTGGTTTGCACGAGGAATTTTATTACGAATATTACGTTCTGTGTGCATATATGGCTTTTGTGAATGTTTCCCTAAATTTTCTATGGGTTTTAATTGGAACTGTGGGGTGGCAAGTCAATGTAAACAACATTTACTAGAAATCAAAGGTCAACTTTGCTATGTGAATCTGAGCATTATCTTGCTGAAACATAAGGTGTGCCCTCAATTTCTTCTGCAAATGGTAGCAAGTAGTTGCACATTCATAATCTGTTGTATTTGTGTAATTTGTTAAAAACACAACATCTGTTTTTCCACAACACCCAAAGTCTGCCCAGTTCATCATATAACCATTACTATCTTGTTATATTTCTGCATATGAGTGCTAATAAAATTGTCATTTTTCTGTAAGTTGGCCAGTTTAGATTGGCCAGATGTCACCAATCTAAACTGAATTTATTTTCATCATGATTTTCTATTATTTTCTTCAAGATTTCTTCCCAAGCCATTTAATCAAGCACCTTCAAAGTACCTAAAGAAGTCAAACCAGATTTAACTTCCTTAATAATCAGCCTTTTTTGATGAGTAGTCAATTTAACAGACCTTCCAGGGAAATTTTTTTAATGCTATAGCATTCTTTAGTTGCATAAATTGTCCATAACATTAAGTGATTGTTTCAAAATCTTTGCTTTATTGGACTTTCCACATTCTTTTAAAGTTATAATCTGACCTTTCTCCTTTTCTGTAAGCTGGCTTTTGAAACCAATTTTTTCTGTTCCTAACTTGTTACTGTGTCACAAACAGCAGCTTATATCACAACCTAAAGTTCAGTTATGTGTGTGATGTCACATCCATTTCATGCTTTATAATGGAAAATATCTAAGATGGATCTTTTTTTTTTTTTTTTTTGCAACATGTACAGTACAGTACAGTACAGTACAGTACAGTACAAACCAATAAAATGCTCTCTCTACTTTTTAAACAAGAATTGCTACAGATTATTTTAGTTATATTCCTGAATAAAAACAATATAAATTTTCAGGTGATCATTTGCATATTTCATGAAGAGAAAATGTGATTTAATGAATGGATCTGAAGCCTATATAAAAATATTTGTTCTACATACATACATGCTCATGGTCTAAATAGAATGAGCAGAACAAAAAGAGACAACATTCCTATAAATCATTCATTCATCAACTTTCTCCTTGCCTTTCTGTCCAAGTCAATTATCCTTAAAGTTTCTTTGTTGTCCAAGTTTGCTTCAGACACACTCGTGCCTCTTCTAGCACACTTTCTCTTAATTCTTTCTCTGACTCAGCACCTTATGTCCTTTCAGATTCTCATTCACTTATTCCCCCAATATTTTATCAGCCTTCTCCTACCATGCTTTCTAGCTACCCATGTATACTCTCTTCAATAGTTCTACTGTCATTCTTTCATCATGTCACACAATTGTAGAGCTGATTTACTTGTCTTTTCAATGACACTTTTTTTCGTCCCACATTCCTCTAACATTTGATCATTTGTCACTGTCTTTCCTCATTATGCCACACACTCCTCTCAAATGCAGTAATGCAACTCCTGTGAATCTTCTAACATACATAAGCACAGGCACAACTCTCCCATACACAGCCATTTGTACTGAACACCTTTTTATCCCTTGCAAATTTACTCATTGCATCCACATTTGCACTTCTGCATTCATTCTGGTAATTTCTCCATCAAATATACAAACTCATTCACTTGTTCACCACCTTGTTTCAAGAACTCCTGCACAAGTTTGCACACCTCCTACATCCTGTCAGCTATGTCAGTGGCAGCTTTGCTACCAACAGGGATGTCCACATTGAACAGGTCAGAAGAAAGGACAGACTAAGGCAGGTCCTCTAAGTGAGGATTACATTCCAGGTATGCTATTAAAATTTCTGTCAGATGAAAGATTCTTTGGCTGATGTTTACTGACTGATTTTATCCTATTTGTCTTCAAATTCTTATTCATTTTCTTCCAGTTGGTTCAATTATATATAACATGTTAAGAAGATATATCTTAGTAATGTCCATATTTGAATTATTATAATTACATTGTTGGCAATTTGCAAATTACAACTCAACGATGACTATCGTCTTCATAAAATGAAGGATGATGCAGGAAGTTGTTGATAAATTTAAACTAGTCAAAGGACCAGATACACTATTAAAACTGTTGTCAAATCAAACATTCTTCAGTCAAATAGACATATTTACCATACATCTTGCAAACATATCTGCTTTCTTTTCCTGCCAAATACATCACTTTATTTCTTTTGTGATGAAACTTTGATCTCTGCCAATGGCACCACTGTAATTTTTGCAAGTTCAGAGTTCATTTTCTGCCAGTTACAATCCTCCAATAAATGCTGCACTACAAACATGTCTGTGTCTTAAGGGCCATACTCCACTCAAACAATTATACATAGCCAAGAAAATCTGTAATATATTAATTAATAATTACAAAAATGATTTCATATGAAATTAAAATTTAGAAATAAATTTTATTAATTTTAAATTATAGATTAAATTTAAAAAACCCATTTATATATTTTCTTAGAAATATTTTGATCCACAATATGTCCTATATCAAATAATTAGAATGTATATATTTCTTTACATTGCATATGTTGCATTGTAAAGGATGCACAATAAGTATTAATTAAAACTGAATGAATAAATAAAATGTTTGGAATAAATTCTCTTTAGCAAAACATTTAAATGACTAATAATTTGAGTGCTTTATGATTCTAATTAAATATTGCCATAACATTAAACTTAGTAATATAGATTTCAATTTAAAATAAAATGGAAGTCTACACCCTAACAAAATACTCTGCAACTCCAGATTAACATTTTAATATATATTTTAAATGGCATGGATTAACTTTAATCCCATCAGTGGGAAGTCATCCATTAATTATGCGTACGGTTTAAAGTGGGGTGGTGAATAATACCGGATACGACTGGGAAAAGAGTCTAGAAACATATTGTTTACGCAGATTTCTTTAGTGGTAACGATGGCATAAGAATTTGTTCTTATAAGCCTATTTACTAGTTACATGAAAAAACTATCAAAAATATTTGCTGTACTTTTTTGTCATTTATTCAATGTCTGCAAGGTCCATGTAATTAAAAGAAAAGTACCAAAAGTACATCATAGTATGCAGGTCAAAAATAGCTCAAAAACTGTACACAATTAATAAGTTGTCCCAAAATGGTAAAGGTTAATAATTCGGTTAATGTTACCCTAGGTATCGAGATGGTGGCTCGTCTCCGATTCCAGCAATCAGAAGAAAGAAAACAGTGGGAACGCACGTTCTAACCTAACCTAACCTATTCTAATAATTATAGTAATTTATTAGAATAGGTTAGGTTAGGTTAGAACGTGCATCCCCACTGTTTCCTTGCTTCTGTTTTCTGGAATCGGAGACGAGCCACCATCTCGATACCTAGGGTAACATTAACCAATAATTCAAATATAAATAGGGACTCTCAGGAACTTATTGACCATAGGTCCCCGATTTCCGGGGACAATCCCAGTTTTATCCATTTTTAATACTCGATTGTAGAATCAGTCTCTGAATAGAGCAATTTTGCAATTTTATTAACACTTTAATATAAGATCTCCAATTTGTAGATCGATAACTAAATAAATTTTAGAAAATAACCCAAGTTCAATCAGTCTTACACCCTATTCCCACTGATTCTGAAACGTGTCCCTAGTTGGATTGTAAATGATACGGTTCGTCTACCGTAAAATAAGTGAATTTATTTAAATAAGTCGGTTGTACTTACTTCGTTCCTCTTATAGTTACAGATGCAAAATAAATCCATAGTCTTCTTCATCACCTCTACTTCAACTTTGCTTTTTTTATTTTCTTGGTTTCGTGAATGCCTACATGAGCGACATCGTTTGGATGTAATCAATAATTTCGACATTTCAAAAATTAATCGACTACAACTGGAACCTCTGTTAAAGAATTCATTTTACATCATCCACAACGTGTTTACAAACCTAAAACAGCTGTTTTCACCGTGACATGTGTTTTCGATACTCTCACACCCAAAGCGTTCGTGTTGGTGAACGGGAAACGAGACTATTTCTGCCGATTCCAACTTCGCAAACTTAAATTGATGGTCTTTTACTAATAACCACGTTGGATATATTTTTAAACTAAAACGAAATTCCGTTAATAACGGTTACGAAACTATTGGAACAGTCTTTCGATCGCGAATAAACGAGATTTACGATCGGCTCACTCTATCGGTAGATCCGCGAACTAATCGGAGTGGTTACGTTAACGTGATTCCTTTCCAATTTCTTTCGATCGTGTTATGCGTTAATTTTGATATTATCCGTCATCGAGACGATACCCGGCGATCGAAAAAAGCAGAAAACTATTTTAAAAATAAAGAAAACTCACTGTCGGAAGAAGATAAAATCCTACGACCGACTTTCCACATGGCTTTAGAAAAGCGATGGCTCGTCCCCTAGCGGAGACGAGGTCACAAATTAAGAAAAATTTTATAATATAAAGTGTTCCTTTTTTTACTTTACGTTATAAATAAAATCTTATATTCTTATTTATTCTCTGATATTTAAAGTATAATAATTGTAATAATTTATATACTTATATTTATTATAAATTTTTGGTGTCGTACTGTACATCCGATAAAAATGGACTCGGGCTCGTTAGCAGAATTTATACAACGTAAAACTATAGAAGTTTTTATACACAATCAATATAATAATATTAAAAAAAAAAAACATATATTCAGTATTTCGCCAATCGTGTTGTTATATTTCGTACGAAATTAGTATTTGGACTTATAAAACTTGTTTCATTTTCAACTTGTTTACAATAAAACAAGTAAAAATAACCAAATGTAGAATTTAATCATGATTTGTGTGTGTGTGTTAAATGCACTTTAGTATATATTATAATAGGGGTATCCCCACCCCATCATCCATAATGAGCAATCTCGATAAAACAAGACCAATTAACTCCTAAATCGGTCCGATCTGCATCTAATTTTTCATGCTTACTCTCTGGGAGTTTGGGGAAAATATAGACTTCCATGAAATCAGGACACTCCATCCCGATTTGATCTCCCGGACACTTCGCCATAAACATAACAATTGTAAACTAAAATAAACAAATTCATAATAAGATTTTCATTTCAACGTTCCGCCTGTTTGGACGGGCGATGCCGGATATATCTGTTGGTTCCTAATAAAAATATAAATTTAAAAAAAATCTTGATAAATTTAAAAATACTCTAAACTAATTTGATTATTCTTAAAACCCGCGAAACATTTTTATTAGTTCAAGTTCAAATCCACATAAAGAATTCCCCGTTCCGTGGAAAACCGTATTCGTAAAAGTACAGATTTGAAGAATGCGTTAGTAGTTCCGAGTCCGAAATAGTTCTTTTAGAACGGTTCCGACCGGAACTGCTCATCTCTACTTCCGATATCTCGCATTTATCTAATTAAAATAATGTATTATCACCTACAAAATTTATTACTGCGAAAGTAAATAAATGATTATTTGTCAAATTGGGTTATATTTCCCTTAATCCCGCATCGTAACTTAGGAAATCAACTGCGCTCCGCATTCGTAAACCAAAACTTTCTGGCGTAATTCCTGGATTTTCCAGGCCGAATTTCGTATTCCGATTACCCACGCCCGTCATTACCTATCATACTCGTTGCTCAGTCGGTTTTAGAAGTTCAATTTCGAATAAATAGAAAATGAAGGCATCGGTCCTTCGGCGCAAGTAACGGATAAAAGCAACAAGATGGAAAAATTCCCGAAAATGGCAGTCTCGTCTCCTGTTTTCGAAGCTCTTTACTAAAAATGTAAGTTTTTCTCGCGAAAATCTTTTTACAAAACCGCGATCTTTTAAAGGACTTTTTTCGTCCGCTGCTTTTTATTATAATTTTTCACGTCGAAAAATTTCTGCAATTTTCCGTCCTCGATTAATTTAAAGCGTTTCTCCACCGAGTCTCTGGCCATCGCGTGCCCTCTAGAAATAAAACGAAGGAACATAGATTGTTTTTTCGTTTTTTCTTCATTCCAGTATTTATTAATTTGTTTTTAATTGAGTAAAAATAACATAAAATAAAAACGCCGTAAAATATAGTTTCATTAAACACGAAAACAAGTTTTGCATTTTGCAACGTTGGCCCGCGGCGAAGAAACGTCATTCGTTGAGAAGCGATTCTTTCGCTATTTTGAGACGATTTTAATTTAAATTAATCCACATTGTATTTTAAAAATAGCGTCGATACGTAATCCCACGCCATTTTTTAAATACAAAGCGGATTAACTTAACCGAAGAATTTAAATTTCGAGCGAATCGTCGGTCCCAAATGCTACGGAGGCTTCGATACCGACTGCAGATCTAAAACAAATTAAGTACTTCGGGTCCTTAGGTCTTTCTTTAAAGTGGAAATCTCTTGGAAGAATAACGAATCATATTTGAGAACAGACTATCGGAAGAAACGGAGGTAAATTTTCGTGTGGAAGAGGACGTCCGCCAGGGGGATTTCCGTCGGAACAGCGTAAAGTCCTCCGCTCCATCCGGTAAGTTTTCTTCGTTTCCCGATTATAGTTTTGACATATTACTCCGATCGGACGTGCCCAGGATGGTCGATAGTCGACGTTCCTGGCACCTCCACCCGCCGTCTCTCGTCTTTGGCTTCCGGTCCCTTCCCGATTGGTCGACCGAACGTCTAAGCCTATTTCTCGTAGGTTAAGCCGGCGTTTCGTTTCCGGAAAGGAACGACGACCCGAACGGACGGGGGGCGTCCGCGCGCTCCCCTCCCACAGTTTCCGGTCTCCCGGGCTTCCCCCCCCGAACGTCGGCCCGCTCTTCGGAGACCAGACGGCCGTGGGTTCCTCACCCCAGATGACCGTCGGCCTTCGCACCCGAGACAAAGCCGAATCGGACGACCGCCGATCCCCCGAGCGGAACTGCCGCCTTCGAGACGCTTCCGGTTGCGGAAGGTAGCCGTCAAATGCCGCGCCGCGTCGCGACGGAACTGCGATGCCGCCGCCTCTGTTCGGAAAGGCCGACGTCGAGGGCCGCCGTCTTCCGATCACCTCGGATTTTTCGTCGGAAGTCGTTGGAGCGAGACGTGAGGAAAGGCGGTCTTCGTCCTTTCTTTCGAAGGTCGATCGCCTCGCGTCTTCGTTTCTCCGCGACTTTGCGACGCGAAAGAGGTTGCGCTTTACCGCGGTTCAACATTTTATCGAAGTGACGTAACCTGAGGCCACGCCCGTATTTTTCTGGTGTGGTCGAAGGAGATAAGCCGGGTGGAATACCGTGTTTAGCGTAAAAGAAGAGTTAACAAAGAATTATACGCACAAAGCAGGCTCTCTGGTTTTGGTGCCGGGCCGAGGTAGAAGTCTCTGGGCTAAGAATGCAGAAAAAATTATTTATATATATGTATCTGATATAGTGATAGACATAATATCTTCAATATATTGGTGAAAATATAGCTCTGTATATTTTCACCAAAAATTTTGACGTAATTTTGTTTGTTTTATTTATTCTAAAATCAATACAAATGTTGATAATGCAAAATACTATTTTATGAATTTATAACACACAAAGTAACAATTTGGTTTAAAATAAACCCAACTTTACCAAAATTATCTTTTACTGGTAGGTCTGTTCCTATTGTTTGATGGATAGCTCTGGCTAGGTTTTATTTTTTAAATAAAATTTATTAAAACCTAATAATTGGTGTATTTGAAATCAAACTGCATATTATACATAGTGTGAAAGCAAGGTCTCAAAGCTATTGCAGAATCTGAATCCAAAAAGTCATGAATCTTGGATAGAGAAATTCTCATGGAGTAAATGATAGAAGATTTTTCATTAAACAAAATTCTTGTTTCTGCTATAATTGCATTATTATCTTTACACTTATATAAAGTTTGCTGTCATTTTTCTAATATAGATTAGAAAGTTGAAGTAAAATTTATAAACCCTTTTTTTTTTTTAATTACTTAAAATAAATTTTTTATCCACAATTTGGATATGCTAAATTTCAAATTCAATTTTGACCTTTTGGAAAAAGATTTGCTGTTGCTATTTTTTTTTTTTAACTTTCTTCCTCGTAGGGACTGAGAGCCTTTCTAGAAATCTTGTTACAGATTTGGCTACATGGCTGAGCCCAATGTGTCCGGATAGACTGATCCAAAAATTTCTTGGGTTTTTCCACTTGTCCAGATTCAGACTCTGTCCTGGAGCATTGTGCTGCTCCTTGACTACTTGGCTGTCGGCTGTCTGTCTACGATTTCGAGATAAAGATCAGTGTTTGCCAACTTAAACTATGTGTAGACTTTTCTCTTTCTGTCTGACCATGTCTCCTTTATACTCTAGATAAATTAATTGAGTATGCTATGTGTCTAAGTTTGTTATTTGGGTATTCTTGGATAATATAATAGTAGCCCACAAAGAGTAATCCTATCTGGAATATGCTAAAATTGTTTTGCATAGACTTTTACAGATGATTGTATCTAACTTTTTTGTTTGCTTTATAATGATTGTAGCAAATAACGTTTATCTTGGACTCATAATTCCTTGAACCTGTAACTGTTAACTTCAGAGAAGATAATTCTGATGTCCATTGTGTTTGTTTTGGACCAAGACATTTTGTCATTTTTGATTGCATATCTTTCATCTGCATTTTCTGGTAACAAGTTTATAACGGCATGAATAAGCAAACTTTCAAATAAAAATCTACAATATTTTTTGTATTTGTAAATACAGGTATACCTTGAGTTACGTCGCTCTCGAGTTACGTCGTTCCCGATTATACGTCGTTTGTCAAAAAAGTATACGGAAAAATAAAAATCAAGTTTAAATCAGTTTATTCGACTTTAAATCCGTCCGCCACAAACATTGAAGTCGTAATATCACTAGAAAAGCGTTAAAAGCACATAAAATCATATTAAAATATGTACATTTACAGTAAATGTTAATATAATCATCATAAATCCTAGAGAACGAAACATGAAAATATCTGTGTTCCTGTGTTGTCGTCTTATTTAGCGGTCTTTAAGTGCTCATTATTGGCGTTTCCTCCATTATTGGCATTTAGTTATGACGTAAGTCGTAACTACACAAGTAAATTTGACTTACGTCGTTTTTCGACTTACGTCGCCTCTCCTGGAACCAATTACCGACGTAAGACGAGGCATACCTGTATAATTTTTATTTGTTAATATGATTAGTAAATTATTTAAATATTTATAAATATGATGTTGATTCATGATGCCAATGAATTATAAGGATTGATCATCCAATTGATGTGACCTAGTTGATTAGGATGTAAGTATGCCTTTTGGCACTGTTTGGGACCGTGGCTCTCGGCAAAAGAATAGCATCAGAAACAAACACTACAGTGGTTTTGAATTATGAATTTTTACGATATACAGTATTTCAAAGCCTATCAATGTATTCTTCAATGTGTTGAATGATGTATATTGAGAAATTTGGAAAATATATTGATATCCTAGTCCAGGTACAAGAGGGCAAGGAAGACAAAAGATTGATCAAGTTTTTCCATAAAGAAATTTTGTCTGACTTTGTAGGTGAAGGCAGTATCAATATCCTTCCATCCCAATGGCAATAAGGAGTGCTTTTTTACACCCAAAAAAATCTCCAAAATTTTCTGTCTTGCTTTTTGTGGTTTATAACATAAGTGGCAAACAAAGGAGGAAAATTTTACCACCTTTGTCTCATTGTTGCAGCAGAATTTTAATCTGCAACACTTTCAGTGGGCCTTTCTGTACCCAAAAGCCTGTTTCACCTGCTTAACTGTCCAGTCACTGCTGTTTTCTATTCACTGGAAACAGGAAGGGAAGGTGGAAAAAATTTTTAAATTGTTGGAAGTTGTTTATTTTAATGATTAGATGGCACTAGGGACACTTAGAATACTTTCTGGGCATATTCATTAATTGCAACCATTTTTGTCAGGTTTTCTTTTTGTTCTAAGAAGATAGAGGAACATGATCTGTAATATTTGCTTTCTGAGAATTGTGTAATAGACTGTGTTAGACTGTAGAAGTATTTAAGTTTATTATAATTTCAAATATGTGTACATTTTAAAACCCTCATAAGGCTTTTAAAATGGTAAGCACAGCAATAAGAGAACATTTTTAACAGTTTTTTAATATATAGCATTATTTATGCATTACGAACAATATTCTAATGCAATTCATGAGAGTTGATACTTTGCATTTAAAATGTAAAATACATAAACTTTTAATTACCATAATTTTTATTTTAAAGATCTAAAATAATTTTCATACATTGCAGTAATATCTGCTGCATACTTGGCCAGCTCCTACCCAATAATTGACTTCCTTTTAGTATCAACTGAGTATTTAAAAGTACAACTGAGTATTTAATAAAATTAAATACTCAGTTGTACTTTTAATAACTTTTTATTTAATTACAAAAATAAATTCCATTTATATCAAATTAGTTATATCATTTAACATTTTAAAAGAGAGAATGTTAATTTTTTCTCTTAGAGGATTAATACTTATGAAGTAATCACTGTAGTTTTGTAATTCAACATCTTTAAAACTCTCCTTTTAATAATAGGCATTAGTTCTTTTTTATAACTCTTGAATAGCTCATTTAAGTTGCTCTGTTTATATAGTCCCAAATCACACAAACTTTTTTTTAATTTTAAAAGTAGTAGTCAATCTATTTCTCATTTATTAACATATCAATTTTAAGTGTATTAATTCTAGATTTCTTAAAGTTAAGTTAACTATAAATTTGTCTTTATTTTATAATTGTAGTTGTTGGTAATTTTGCAGTATGTTACTTAATATGAAATTCAGTTGTAGTTTTTATATAACATCTGGCAAAATTAACAAACAACAATCAAACTCAATACTTTGTGTAGTAAACCAGGATACAAAACAGCTCTATATTTGACATTGAAATATGTCAGTAAACTTTACAAAAGAAAATATCTGTAAGCAGTAAAATTTAGCCAAGGGCAATTTACTTTATCTGATCAACTGTTGGTGTATTTATCTTATACACATATGCAATGTTGTTCAAAAAAAAAACAGAGGAAAACTAGTGAACATATGGTTGTTTAATTAAAAAACATTTACACTTCTGTGAAAGTTTTAAGTTTTGATACTTAATGAATATTGAGGATTATGTACTAGCTACTGTGGTAACTTACCTGAATTGTTTAAATCACTTTTAACAGTGGAATTTATAAAAATGACTGCTAACATTTTGAATCTGATTAATTTTAATGCTTTTATAAAAATTTCACTGTTAAAGGGTGCATTAAGTAATTCATTTAATGAACATATTACCCACTTGCAGTGAAAAGAGAATTTTCTGAAATGGATGCATTTAATAAATATAAATCTTTTGCCTCACTCCATTGTGCTATTTTATTGAAGGAATATGGATTTAACTAAATCAAGTCTATTTTCTTCCTTTTGAAAGATGTTGAAGTGTTTGCTAAACAGTCAGATGTTTTATTCTTCTTTATTCAATCATTTACATTGGTCAAGGTGATGAATCAAAATGGTTAGTGTTTCAAAAAGCAAATAAGAATTAAAACATAGTTTCAAATAGCAATCACAGTAAAGTGAATTGTTAGAGAGACAAAAGCTTTGATGGCACAGTATATAATATGAGGTTGGTTTTCATTTGACAAAATTTAAAAATCCATGGAATTGTTTTAATTGTAAAAGTGTTTGTTAATTAATATCCGTTATCAAAATGTAGCAGTTGCCAATTAGACCTTGCTGTGGATGCAATTACAGAAATAACTTTTCTCAGCTCTGTTTTGTAGTGTGTGTTTGTTTTTTCACAGGTGCGGATGCTGTGTCCAGCAACAGGATGGCCAGCCCCGTGCTTGACCAATTCATGCGCAGCCCGCTGGTGACCTGGATCAAGACTTTTGAGGACGAAGATGCCAAGCCCCTTTCCTATGATCAGCTGCGAGACGGCGTTCTCCTGTACAATGTCTGGCTGCAAATTGATCCCCATCCTCCTTTCAGGGGTGTGGCTCCTGCTGGTGAAGACGGATGTACCCGGCTGCGCAACCTGGATCTTCTTTTGCACAACATCAAGGCCTTCTATGAGGATGTGCTGGGCCAGTTGCTGGTCACTGGTGTGCCTGACATCTTGTTGTTAGCCCGAGGTCCTGATGAGGCCAGTGTGGTTGAGATGCAGACACTTCTCCTGCTTGTTCTCAGCTCAGCTGTGCAGTGTGAACGCAAGCAGTTTTTCATTGAGCGCATCAAAACTCTGGATGTCACTTCACAGCATACTATCATGGAATGCATCCAGAGGATAGCTGATAATCCAGAGGCTGTCTGGAGTGCTGAGTGGAGCGACCTGCAGATGCTTCCTACTGAAGAACATGACCACATGTACTCCCTGTGTGTCCGACACCTGCGCAATCTGACTAAAGAGAGGGATGAGTTGGCTGAAAGGATAGTTAATCTGACTGTGGACCAGGAAGGAGAGACTGGAAAGGGTGTACCAGGTCCTGAGAAGCCCCATCTGATGGTGGAGCTGGCTGATGTAAAGTCCAAGCTGAGAAAGATGCAACAGGAGCTGGAGGAGAAGAATGAGTCCCTGACTGAAGCCAAGGAAGAGCTGGAAGAATCCAGGGATGCAGTCAACCGCCTACGTCAGGAAAATCTGGAACTGATACAGGAGGCACGGACTGCTGTTGCCTACCGAGATGAGATAGACATTCTGACAGAGAGAGTTCGAAAAATGGATCGTCTGGAAAGTGAGATCCACAAGTATCGAGAGAAACTGAATGAATTGGACTTTTACAAGTCCAGAGTGGAAGAGCTGCGTGAGGATAATCGAATTTTGGTGGAGACAAAATTGATGTTGGAAGAGCAACTGGAAGGAAATGGAAAGAAGACTGAGCAGATGGCTGAACTAGAAACTGAGATGAGAAAGGTTAGCAGTCGATTGAAGGACATGGTTTCACAGAGAGAGTTGGATCAGAAGAAGATCCAGGAACTCCTGGAGGAAAATGCCAGACTTCAGGTGGACAGGAAGACTGCAGCTGAGGAGTTAGCCAAGATGCAAGCAGAGCTATTTCGAGCCAGAAATGAAGATGTACCCTCTAGGGATGATAGTCTGTTGGAACAAATAAACACAGATGCACAGACTAGGGCCCTCCAGCTGGAACTGGAGAATCGTCGGCTGAGGATGCTGGTTGAAAATTGCAACAGGGAATCTGCAGAGGATGAACAGAAGCCATGTGTGGTTGACTTGGAAACACACAAGCGTGAACTAGAAAAGTTAGTGGAGGAGATGAGGCAGAACATGAAAGTGGATCAGGCACATTGTGAACAGATGGAAAGGACAGTTAATGCTTTGACTACAGAGAATCAAAAGCTGCAGAGGGTTGTGGAAACCAACCAGATAAAACTAGAAGAAATACAAGAAGAGCTACAGGGACTTGAGAATGAAAACAGAAAACTAAATAAAACTTTGGACACTTTGAAGCTGTCTATACCAAAACTGCATGAATTGGAGAGAGAGGCCATGGGATTGAACTCCACCAAGCAGGCTCTGGAACAGGAGAAGAGATCTCTGGAGAAGGAAAATGCCAAGCTGAAACAGTTGATGGAGGCCAGGGAATGCACCATTGATGAGTATCTGTCTAAGTTGTCACTAATAGAACAGAAAAACCAACAACTACAGAAAGAAAGTGAAAACTGCACACGGCTGACAGCCCAATTGCAAGAATTAGAAAGAGAGAACAAGGAGCTGCTGCAGCAAGCATCAGTGGAGAAGAAAACATTGTCATCACTGCAGGAAGAGCTGGTTAATGAAAAGCTCAAGTGTCAGCAGTTGGCTGGCGATCTTCAGAAAATCAATGCAGCTCTGAAAATGGAGAAAAGTCTGCCTGCTCCCACTTCCAAAAAGGAGGAGAGGATGCAGTCTTCCGAGAGTCGGGCAGTCCCCAGACGAGAGATTGAGCTGCCAGATGATGACGACGGCAATGATGCTACTGGACACATTCTGCGTCTCAAATCACTTATTGCCGAACTGGACCAGAGGATGACAGAGCTGGAGGAAGAGAATAGAAAACTGTTGGAAGAGAATGTAACACTGATTGAGCAGAATGACAAGAAGAACATGCAGACGGACAATCTGGAAGAGAGCTTGAAAGCAGCTGTCGAGCACAATGCTGAACTGCAAGCTTCACTGGCCAAACTGGAGGTGGAAATGTCACTGCTGGAGTCACGTCATGACACTGTCTCGTCCCAGAATTCTCGTCTACAGGCAGAAACTGCATCTTTGGAGGCAGAGTGTGGGCGGCTGAAACAAAAGCAGCATGAAACACAGGAGGCCAATGAGTCCCTGATAAGAGACCAGAAGACCCTGCAGTCATTACACCAACAGCTGTCGTCCGACTTTGATTCCTTACTTTCCAGCTTTGCCTCATTTAAGTTAACCTACAAGACCCTGAAAACAGACCACCTGAGTGTGAAGGAGCGGGCGAAGGCAACACAAGACCGCTACGAGCAACTCCTGGAGGAACAAGGAATGATGCAGAGAGGGTTGGAAACCCTGCGAGCTGAGAATGAACGTCTGAACAGTGAATGTGAGGAACTGAGGGGACAGCTGACCACTCAGGGACTTGAGTCGACCCGGCTGGCCGGTCGCTGTGAGGCCCTCACCGAAAGAAACAATGCCCTGGAGGAAGAGCAGAAGGTGGCAGTGGCCCAGCTATCGCTGCTGCTGGTGCAATACCATGAGTTGCTGACACAGGTGCTGAAGCAGCAGGGCCGACCATCAAGAGAAGATGTGCTACTGAAGGAAAGGTTGCGTGAGTTGTGGCAGCAGAAAGAACAGTTGGAAAGAGCGGTGCGGGAACGCTGCCATCGCCGCACCGACTCTGCCAAGAGAAAACAGAACAAAAAGGCAACCAAGCGGCAGGAGGAAGACTCTGAGGGGAGTGGGGGTGGCAGGTCGTCCCGGAGAAAGACGGGCAGCCGCCCAGGGACGGAAGATGCAGAAGACTACATTCCGGTGCGGGGACTCGGGTCCCTCGCCTCCCGGGCCGGGTCCAGAAGAGGGCCTTCCGATGGTGCCTAGTCGGACAACGACACTGGAGAATCACACCACGGTCAACCTGACTACAACCCTGAGCAAGCGCCCAGCCGAGGTCACAGTTGGGATGCCACGGAACTCGACAGTTGCGGAATCTGACACCTCAGAGGTGGATGGGAGTCCACGTGAGCCCACTTCTCCGGCACCGGAAGGGAAGAAAGAGGACTCCGTCTGGTATGAGTATGGATGTGTCTGAAGCAAAATAATTTCTGCAGAGTGGAAAACAGGGCACGCAGGTCCGCAGGGAAGCAAATGGATCATCCCGGACAAGACAAAGAAACAGTATTTAAGTTTCATAGCCGGCGACTCTTCTCACCAGATCGTTTCTTGTCTCCATCATGGGGCATTGATTAAAGAACGGTCTTCAGGATATTGTGTTTTTCCAATTTGTCAAAAGGGAAAAATATCTTTTTTTGAACAACAGATGTGCAGAGCCTGTTAAGTGGGATATATTTATAAAAACTGCCAGTGATTTGCATTTTCCAACCGTGGACGCCTTTCTACATAAATTCAATTTTGGCGGTAAAAGTCATGTTTACCTAAAATAAAAATTAAATACTTTGTAAAATCATCTGTTTCTCCATTTTTTTCAACCAAACAAACTTGTCCAAAATGGCCGTTTCGTACTCTATGTTGAATCGATAGTTAAGGGGCTGTCCATAAATTACATAAGGTATTTTGGGGTGGGTGGGGGTCAAGGATTTCTTACTCAGGGGTAGGGGGTAATAGATCTCGTGTTACGTAATATTCTTATTTTTACTTTTTGATCTCATTGAGTGGTGGAGTTATGACTAGCGGTTTCTATTAACACTAGCAGAATCACACTCTATACATTTTTTATCATGGGAGAACGGCTGTGTAGTGGTTTTTCTCTCTCTTTTTTTATTAAAATAAGTGCACCACTCATATGGATGTATAACACTAAGTATACATAAACCGAAATACATGATAGAAAGTAAAACATAAAATTAGTATTCGGTTTTTAGTAAAAACTAAAATGTAAAATTAGAAATTATAATAGGCTTTTTTTCCATAATTTTGAACATAATTGTAAAAAGCATCAAACAGTGGCTTCTGAACAAGCTTATCAAGTGAACATGAGCACCTGTAAAGATTTCTAATTTCAGAATAAGTCTATCTTGATCATAAATTGGACAATGATAATCATTTGGTCGATGGTGTCTAAGTTTTCTGTAAAGCAAAAGCAAGAGGTAGTTTCTGCCTGGTTATACATCGCCAGGTAACTTCTAAAATTATCATGCTCAGTAAGTAGTTGAGCAGTAGCAAATGTTAAATTGCATTCAACACTAGGAAAATAGTCTTTTTATTCTACCAGTTTTACTGCTCAACTATTGTTGATTCCACTTTTGCATAGCATTGTCATGAATATAATTTTTAAGGCTGCTGCGTGAGAGAGGGATGTGAGTGTAGTCCAATTCAATGTCCTTTGCAGCTGACTTAGCCTGAAAGTCGGCTTTTTCATTTCCTAGTATGCCACTTTGACCAGGACCAAATATAAAAGTTATCTTTTTTACAAGATTTTTAATATGGTGCTGGATATATGTGATTTTATTGCTATTGTAATTGAGATTTAATAGAGCTTTTAGGACAGACTGAGAATCACTGTAAATGTTGATACACAGAGTTTTGTTTGGTAGTGAAGTGGCTCACTGAACAGCTTGGTAGACAGCATCTTCCTCAGCTTGATAAATGGAGGTATGTGGGGGCACATTCTAGCATATTTTGGGCAAAATTGTCAGTTTGGAGGAAGATGCAGAAACTTGAGCCAGCTTTTGGACCCATCTGTGTAGATATTAATGTCTACATGGAATCCATGGAGGAAGCAGATGACACCAAATAACCTTGTTTACAGGGTGATGATCACAGATAGTAGGGTAATTGCAATGTGGTAGTATATGAACAGCCGTAGATAGGAGTAGAGACTGTTGTTGAGCCTTAATGTCTGTAGTTTTGTTCTTTTCTACAACACATAGTGGCAAAGGAAGGAGTTCTGCTAGTATCAGAGAGGCATTAGTAGAAACAGTTCTGCAACATTGAAATTCTGATGGCAAACTGTCTTTGAAGAGAGAGAGTAATTTACTTGCTACTGAATTCTTACTAGTTACATGACCCCAGCTAGAGGCCGACGTAAAGTAGTAATGGTTGTATTGCCCAATTATGTAGAGTTTTACAACCTTTATGATTTAGTCCCCAGGTGCACCTAGCACATTTTAGCAGCATGTACAGTACAGTACAGTAGTTTTTCTTGGCTTAGCCAAGATTTAATCAATATGGCAACGGAATGTGGTTTCTTTCTATTCTCTTTTGTTTTATTTTGTATGACGTTTCTGTTCACACGTGCACTATCCAGTGGATCTGTCAAAGTTTTTTTGCGTCCTTTTGTGAAAATTAAAATTAATATAAAAATGAATATTTTGGCGTTGATTAATGATGATGATAAAAAAATTGTTAATAATTAAAAAAACATTCTTAAAATAAATTGTTCATTCGAATTCATTAAATTTTTATATTTTTAAATTTGTTCACATAATTATTATGTACTGTACTATTATTTATAAAAGACTAACTAATTAATAATTATATATTTTGGACCTAAGGTTTTAAGTAGTGATGTAACGAATATTCGGTTACTCCCCGGTATTCGGCCTATTTTTCACTATTCGGCCGAATACCGAATACCTAAAAACAAGAGTAAGAAATAACAAAAACACAGTAAATTAATCATTTTGGTAACTTTTATTAATGCTGAAAATTAAACTATAATTATTAAAGTTAATAAGAAATAGCATCTAACTCTAGTATTAAATTATTTCGTAATTAAATAATAATATAGCCTTTATCTAGCCCGAACCTCTTATGGCATTGATGGCGTGTAGGTTAGAATGTATCGGGCATTAATATTATTGATTAGTTAATTATGTTATATTCGTATTCGCGTATATTTTAATATTTTTTACGATATTTTAAAATTATTTACAAAACGTTTTATTGAAACTTTATCGTATTTAATGAAAGAATTATTTATCTATTTCTAGAAGATGAGTAATTAATATATAATTTATTTTATATATAAAGCAAAGAATGAGCATTTCTCATTATATACAAAAGATAACATTTGAAATCACGTTAAATTTTAAAAATATTGACAAAAACAATAGCAACAAAATATCACAAAACTTCACAAATAGAAAACCCCCAATAATATATTTGAACTGTTCCACAACTGGGCAGAAACTAGACCATATGTCCCCACTAAAGTATATCCTTAGGGCACTATTCAGTCTACAAATACGTATTAAAAACAAAATTTTAGAGTTAAAAAGATCGATTGCAAATAAAATAACTTATAACTTACATCTAAATACCAACAACTGCCGAATCATATCGGGCTATTTACGGCTATTACATAAATTATAAACCAATTTGGCAGTAGAGGTAGACGTTAGGCTCCATCTCATATTAACTTTAATAATTATAATTTAATTAATTAATTTAAATAATTTAGACCTACTGGAAGAAAAAATCGTAGTGACAGCGGGCCAATAGAGAGCAGAGTGCGCAATCCTTGCCATAATGCGGTTTGCGCGCCAATTTTCGTACTTGCGTTAATCAAGCCGAATAGTTTGGCCGAATATTCGGCCATTCAGCCACGGTCCTGGCCGAATATTCGGTATTCGGCTGAGGCCAAATATACTATTCGTTACATCACTAGTTTTAAGTTTCATAAAAATATTTATTTTTGTTAAAATCTTTGTATAAAATCATGCCTAAATATTATGTAAAATAGGGAAGGGAGGGGGATCAAAGAAAATCTTACGGTTTCTTACACAGGGGTGGGTGGGGGTCTAGAATGGCCGAAATCGCTCTTACTTAATTTATGGACGGCCCCTAGCTTCAAAGTAAACAAGTATTAAAATAGCGGTTTTGTGTCAAAGTGCCTGTTCTCTAATGCAATTTGTCCGCCATGTTACGGGAGGTTTTTCGTCATATTCACCTAAAATACCAAGTTGTGTGGCTTTTGTTTGCGATAATATTCGCGTTTTTCATGAACTATAGAGGGGCGCTGAATTTTTACAAAATGGCTACTTTATCTGGGTCGTTTGTAACTAGTAATGTAAAATTAATCATATATTACTGCCCGATATAATGGTATGTGCTGCTTGTAGCTGTTTATCGAGAAATTTTAAAGTAGCAGAACAATTATTGCTAGCGGGATACGTCATGTGGTATCGAAGCAAGTGAGCGAGATCGTTCTATGCATATTTGTGCCCTTTGTGTTAAAAACATCAGCTTTGACATTGTCCTATCAGGGTTAATTTACAAGTAAAAAGCTATGTAAATTGTTGTTTAAGCTTCGACTTTCGAGGAGCCTCAAACATTTGTACAAACAAACAAAAAAAAGAAAAAATGAAAGTCGAATTTTGTAATAAATATTTTTTTACAAACCAACAAAATATACTTTACTTTTTATTTTGTGTAGTATTTTGTTAATTTTTTTCTAAGAATTAACGTAAGGTTTTTTTTAAAGAAATGATAAAACCAATTTTAAAAAAGATTTTTAAAGGAATGGGTATAAAAATTTAATTAAATTCAGTTATAAAACAGAAGACTAGTGAAACCTCACATCTTTTTCTTCCAATAACCGTATTGAATCAGAGAGATACTCTGATTTAATTTTTTTCTTTTTATGATTGACTTCTAAAATTGTGAAGGGTTGGTAAAGGGACTTACATTCAGCTTAGGGCTTCGAAATGCTTAAATCCGATCCTGTGTTCCACACAAAATAACTGGCATTTTAACTTTAAGAAAATATCTTTGAAAATTGACAGCATAACTTGTTCGTGTAAAGTTGGACAATCGGGGAAACTGCCAATTCTTAAGTCTAATTCATTTTTCACAATTCGGAGAAGTTCATAAATATAAACGACCGATTTCCGAATAATCATCTGTTTTTCGTGTGAGAATAGACGAAAACTTATATTAGGCTCCCGTAAATCTTTGAAATTGCAATTTGGAACGCAACAGAAAGCTTTGCTTTTTCTATTGTTATTCATTTTTACTGCTGATAATACACACGAATTAATCAAACGACCCAGATAGAATAGTTTTGTTTTTAAACACCAGAGGGCGAGCATCCGGTGAAAAATGCGAATATTTCTGTAATTAAGAGCGCGGCTACACGTTTCGCTGGTAAACGAATGTTTTAAGTGATTTCACTATTTTGAGGAAAACAAAGTATCTTTTTTATAGAGCTTTAGCGGGAATAAAATATTGGCTTTACCCTAGTAAAAATCCAACGAGTTGCTAAGCTTTTTCGGAAACATTTAAAACTGCGTGTGGCGTCATCTATTATAAAAAAAATTTTTAATAACATATCATATTTTTAATTATTACAAAATAGCAAAAAGTTTAATTATGAGGGTATGACGGGTTTTATATTTAAAAAAATAAATTGTAAATGCTAATAACTAATAAAATCGTCATTTAAGTCCGATTTCTATCGAGATCCCCCTCTATCTCCCACCTTTTTTTTTTTTTTTTTTTTTTTTAACTCTTTCCGCCCTGTGGGCACTAAGAGGGCCTCTTTTAGTAGGCCCATTATGGGTTCGGCCAGGCCCACAATGGGGCGACCGGGTGGTGAGGGACGGGGCCCGACATATCCGAACGGACCACCCCCCGAAAAATTCCTGGGGTTTATTCGACCCGTTCGGATTCGATCCCGGGTCCCCCAGAGCGGTAGGCTGCCACCTTCACCGCTCGGCCATCCGGCCGTCTCTATCTCCCACCTCTGGACGTTTAACCGCCAAAATTTAATAATATCAAACTCCTAATAAACGAACCTCCCCGCAAAATTTCAAAAATTTTCGACAAATATCGCGGGAGTTATTAAACTTTAAAGTGGGTGAACAAAATCGTGGTCTTCACACAAATATTTAAAAAAAATCCCAATTTTTTTTTCCTTTGCATTTCTCGAGTACAAAAATATAAAAATTTAGGGTTATTTTTTGACCGATCGCCATACTTTCCGTCCTATATAACACAGCCAGAAAAGTAAATACTATATATTGTTTCGTTGGCATAACATATAAATTAATATCATTTTTAAAGTTTTCTCGTTAGATTTAAATGAAATTATAAGATTTGGCCCACCAGTGGCCAAGTGGTTCCGTTACGTGAACCTGACGAATTTTTTTAGTTTAATAAAGCATTTTTACGAATAAAATGCTTTATTAAACTAAAAAAAATTGTCATTTCTTAATGTAAACCCATAGACCACGTGTTGGCAGTCGACAGAACATGGCGGCGATGACTCGTGTGTCGCTACTCTGATATCTAGGTACAGTACTCTACTGCACGCGCGTGTAAAGCATCATCTGATGGTTGCTACACGCTAAACGTGGTTACGCCGGACGCACACATTTGCTTGAATCAGTTTGCTCCGCTTGGAAGCGCGTTCACGCCCGCGGTCGCTGGACGCTGCCACGTAGGACGTACTGTACCTTAATTAAAATTCGTGCCGCCCCAATACGTCCGAGATTTCCCGTCTACGCACGGCGATTCTCGTTTTAAATTATTCTACTATACTGTAAAGAAATTTGTGAATAGAACAATACACGGCGGTCCTAAATAACTTACCTACATTTCCGATTTAGATTGAACTACGATATTTTAATTCAATAATCTTAGGTAATTTGGCAGGAGACGAGCAAAGCATTTGTAAATCAATCAGCGGCGTATTACATGTACTGTACAGTATAGTACATAAATTACGTATCAGTGGACTGTATTCTTATTAATATTTAATTCAAAAATTGTGGCTCCATCTGTATCTGAACATCGCAGTTATAGGTGCATAATTCGGGCCCCATCTTGTACATATTGAATATTCTATTTTGAAGTAGGTTTTTATTATAGAAAAATAAATCATTTCTTCATGTTTTTTTAAAATTTGTAAGACTAATCTGCAAGACTAAATATCTGCATCCATAATTCCAGTATAATAAGTCCTGTTAATTGATAAAAATATACTAGTATACAAGATAAATTTTAAATTACGGTAGAGGACACAAAGGCGTAATAATTAATCATTTCTTCATGTCTTCGTCACTCCGCTACTTAAATTGGTGCTCCCTTTTAACTTATTTTAAGTATTCGCCAAGGGCGCCAGTAAACATTGACAATTTACAGGCCGAAACGTAACAATATTAGTATCTATAATTATAATTCTAAATTCAAAGTTCCGCCGAAAATCGAGATCCAACAAAAGTTTCCCCATTAAAGTGTTTCCATTTCACAAATGTGCAGCTGATTCTGTTTTAAGAAATTAATTAAATTAAACAGAACTCGAAGGAAATGAAATTTTAGAACCACTTTCCCGGTAGAATTAGTAGGGTGAAGATGCATATTATGAGATAGGCGCCAAATATGAGATACCAAGGTTTTGGCCAAACTATTAACGGCTACCATTTGGCGCTAGTGTCGCCCAAAGCGTCCTGGCAACAGCTCCAAACCATTGTTGCCGTTCCTAGTACATTTGTACTTTTCGGGTACATTTTTCGAGAGCATTGAAAGTACACTTAGATTTGAGTACATCTTGAATACATTATAATATTCCAGTACCATTTATGGTACAAAATAATATTTCATGCCTTAACGAGAAAATTCGAAAAAAATTAGTTTAATAAAGTCTCACTAGTGTGACTAGTGTCACTGATCGCTAATTTGATTTACCCAATCACAACATACACATGGTGTATGTCGGTCGACGTCAACAACATACAGATAGTTTCATGTGCAAACGTCTTGACTCAAACCACAACGTTTGACATACGTGTGAAAGAGGACCTCAATGGTCCTCTTTCACACGTATGTCAAACGTTTCAGTCATTGCATATTTTCATGAGGACCTTGACAAAATTTTTCACGCTACGTGGTCCAAACAATTCAACTCTGTCAAACAAAAATAATGGACAAGTAAGGAAATCAATGATTTTAAACTTTTGTCGTCAGTAATATCAAAATATCCTTTAAGTCAGAGTCCATTTATTACAGAAAATAGTTTTGAAATTGTACGAGTATAAATAATATAAATACTTTTATATTATTTTCTACCACTATAATTTAATTCTTAAATTATGAACTTCAATTTTATTAATCTTGGTAAAAGAAATAACTTTTGTTAATTTGAATCTGTCCACGCATATTTAATTTATAATTTTTTTTATTTATCACTATTATATTTTTAAAAAATCAACTTTTAATGCTGTAACTAATAATCAACGATAACAAAAAAGCATACAAACTATTTTCGTAAAACCTTTTTATGAAATATTTAATTTCAAAGTATTCGTATTTAACCAGTATTCATGAATATGAATTTTGAAATAAGCACAAAAATTGAGTATGATGGTATATTAATATCAAAAGCAACCAAACATAGACATAGTACACAGTGGCGTAGCGTGGGTGTCAGCCGCCCGGGGCGGAGGAAAATTTCGCCGCCCCCTTATTTAGGTATTATTATTTATTGTGAAATTTTGCCGCCCCCTTAAAGTGCCGCCCGGGGCGGGCCGCCCCTGCCGCCCCCACCACGCCACGCCACTGATAGTACATTTTGAAGGAAAATAGTACATTTTTTGAAGGCGCTTCAGTACGTTTTGAAATTTCATTGTGGCATCGCTGCTCCAAACGTATGTCAGTGAGCGCCCGGCCAGAGGCACTGTTAGAACGTGGGCGTGCGAATTTTCACGGAAGCACAAAACAAATTTTTTGACATTAAATGTTCACGAGGTATTTAACAACGTTATTATTAAGCTAAAATCTTTTAATTTACATTCATTGTATCAATTATATCGGTCAGTTTCACGATATTAGTGCGGTTCTATTGTTTTCCTTGTCAGCAAAAAAGTAGGAAGCCATTTTGTAAAATTTGGATGTGTTCTCAATATGAGACACACGGGGTTATGGGGGTTCCTAAAATGAGATATCTCATTTCATATGTGAGGCGAAAGTATACATATTAGTTTAAGTTCTTTTTTTATATATTTTAGATGGCCCCAATTAAAAGGAAAACCACCATGCCATGATACGAGCCGTGAATGCAGTGCGGAGCAACCAAATGGGTTACTTAAGGGCATCAAAACGATTCGGTGTTCCTAAGGGTACCCTAGAGCGCTACGTCAAGAAGGATGCCCATGCTGAAGTACTTGTAAAGGTTCGTATGGGAAGACGTCCAGCCTTGCCTGACCATTTAGAAATAGAGCTGGAAAAATATTGCAAAGAAATGGATCAACGATTTTATGGCTTACGTCTGAAGGATATTAAGTACAGTACATGGCGTTTCAATTGGCTATCAAAAATAATCTTAAACACCCCTTCAGCTTGTCTAAAGCGTCTGCTGGCAAAAAGTGGCTATGTGGTTATATGAGAAGGCATCCTGCTTTATCAGTTAGAACACCTGAAGCAGTTTCTGCTGCAAGAGTGAAAGAGTTCAACCCTGTTGCCATCAATAATTTCTTTGACTTATATGAGCCAGAAATTGAAAAGATAATGTGATGTTTATGAAACCACTGAAAGCTTATTACGTCCAAGAAATTGAAACATGGCTACGAAATAACCCAGGACGCACACTGACTAACAAATACGTAGCTAGATTATTTGGCATTGCTTATGAAAAAGCTGCAACTATGAGTAACTCCATCAATGGTTTTCGGAAAACTGGATTGTTGCCTGGCAATCGCCATATTTTTACAGATGAAGATTTTTCAATTTTCAACGATGAAGATCAATGTCGAGATGTACTAGTGACCAGACAGGTAGACCTTTCTAGACTCGCCACGTTTCACCCGATCATGGAATATCAAATGAGAATCAGGGGGATCAGAGAGCCGAACGCTGTGTAACCCCTTCAAATGGAAATTCTCCTGATGAGAATCACGCATTGGCAACAAGTGCTGGTTTATATGAAAATCCAATGCCTAGCACATCGTCTCATGTCTCACCTTTTGCACCTAAGCCAGTACCCAGGCTGCCTAGAAATGATTCTGCCAAGAAAACCAGGGCTGGATTAGCTGCCATAATTATTGCTTCTCCATATAAAAACACACTTATAGAATGCTTAAATAAAAAGAAAGAAAAGGAAAGTAAAAAGGATCAGAAGAAAAGCTCCAAGAAAGCAAACAAAGAACTGCAGACAAAGAAGAATAATGAGTTGTAAAGAAAAAGAAAATTAAAGAGCCGGACAGTTCCAGTTTTGAAGATGACGACGTGGAGCTCGCAGATAGCAATAGTGATAATGAATCGTATGACGCTGAATGTCCATACTGCATGGGAGGTTCTTGGAAGACACGAGAGGAGAAAAATTGGCTAAGTGGACTCATGAGGACTGTGGAGAAGTAACAGAAAATAGTTTTTTGTGTTCTTTATGTTTAGATATGTAACTGTTATTGGCTGATAGAAACACGTCTTGGAGGCGATCGCCGCCAAAGATTGAATTCAACCAACTTTTGCGGCGAAAAAAGTGACGTCATTCTGCTGCTTTTCCTCACCGCACGTGTGCATCCTCCTTTACAATTAATGATAAAATGCTGCGGTTACAAAAAAGTTTGTCGATATTACGGTATAAGAAGCATTTATTTATTCTATTCATGTTTTAACTTCGTTTTATACTACCGCTAACGGCTTTAGTTAAACCGAAATGCAGATATTTTCGTACGGGTTAACCACCACCGTTAACGTGGCAGCGGAATCACGTTACCAACTTCGAAGTCTCGGTGTTCCCTAAAAATATTTTTTTTCGTTTTGTTAAAATTTCCCCCGGATTAGGAAATGCCATTGCAAACGTAACGTTTATTGTTACGGCTTTATTCATTACTGTTGAAAAATGATAAGTTTATTACTACATTGTTCTACACTGTCTCAACCAATTTGTCAGGCCGAATCGGCCTGACAAGTTGGTTGAAAGAAGCTATCAATTGTCTTGTGACATTTCCTTTTGTATATGCAATAAATAAATAAACTTAGTTGAGACAAGGTATAGTGTTCAATTTCGAAAGTGTTTTGGTATTACAAATACGCTTAGATTAAAATTCGTCTTACAAATTAGCAATCGAACAAAAACTTAATTTGCTACCGTGTGTCTCTTTTATTACACAAAAACTTTAACCTCGGTTCTACAGAAGCCAAGTTAATTTACGTGTTAAGGCAGTAAGAAAAAACAAATTATAACTGCACGTTTTTAGGCAGAAAAAACGTAACGGCAGCGAAACTATCCTATAGTATCAAAAGGTAGAAAGACGAAATCACTCCGCGTTGGCCCGATTAAGATTCCGGTTTACAGGTTTCCCGAATGAAGGGGTGCTTTTCCGCCCCGTAAAAATTACCAGAAAATTCTTTCTAACATCGATAATTTTATTTCCTAACAGTCTTCCGAAACAGTCAAGCGGCGGCCTTTTGTCGTTTTCTCTCTTCCTTCATGCGTTGAAGGGCTGAAGTGTCTTCCCAAGGCCGGGGTCCTCGCACGTTCTCCCACGATTCGATGTCCATCTCCTTCACTTTCTAAAGGCGGGAATGAACGAAGACTTTTAGTTTTCCCGCGTATCGGATTCGAGTACCGGGACAAAGCCTACCCACCTCGTATTCGGATTCCAGAGTCACTTTCTCCTTCTTCTTTAGCTCGCTCTCCTCGATCTCTCTGTTCGATATCTGAAACGGCAGAACAGAAATAATGTCGATCTCTCCGGTCTTAATATCCAGGTGAAGGTTTATTAGAAAGAAAATGTCTGTCCGTGCTTATCTTTGCTGCTGTGAAAATACCGTATTTTCTAATCTACGGCCTTTGCTATGGACAAATCCCATAAATAAATAATAAATGCATTATTTAAACAGATTGTAAGGTTGGTTTCCCCTACGTTTTGCTTCCAAACGAAACCCAACCATCTACACAATACTTAGAAATGGGAAAAACCCACAGACACCTAAAGAGTCCTTGGAATATACAGGATACTTCTATGAGGTGATAGGATCACCAGAGACCTCGTTTTCATACCAGTGATGCGTTATAGCTTCGTGAAACCCTGGCAAATCTGAATTAGGGGCACCATGTATAATGTTGACTCAAGACATTTTACTTGGGGAAAATCCCCCATTATCCTCTTGGATTCAACAATACCCATGCAAAACACTAAAGAACACTTTTATATAAAATTTCATTAAAAAATGAAACAAAATTAGATAAATGACTTTTATGAACAATTAAATTTAATCCATATGAAAAATTTTTAAACAACATAATTAGTATGTACCATACCTTTGTTACACAAAATAATAAACTAGATTAAGTATATTTTTGTAATTCTTGTTTAAAGTCATTTAATATAACAAAGAAAAACTTTTTATAAATTAAAAAAATAATTCTTAACAAAAAAATAATAATTACACAAGAGATTACAGGGGTGAATAAACAATGATGATTATATCTTCACTTTTTGTGATAAAAATTGTCAATGAGTTCATTGTAATCAACCCTGTTTAAAATGTCATTCTCGGTGGGTAATATTGCCAAATTACATAATTTTTCTTGTTCAATTTGTATAATTTTTAATTCTTTTAAGACCACGGAACAATGGCTCTGCCGATGGTTGGAAACAGGAATTGACAAATATATATTTAAAATTATTCCCACTTAAGAAAAGGAGAAATTAAACTGTTTAAAAGTATTTATAGGATGTTTAATAACACAAAATAATTATTTTTTTACTATAATTAGCATCGTGTTTCCTTCGAGAAACATTAGGAAAGTTCCAATCTGTTTTTCCTGTTATCACGACATACTTCTGTTGAGAGTAGTGGCTGTAAATCCCTAGGCGTATGAAAATCCGAAAGGTGCTTGGAAAAGTATATCTGAAAATTCATGGACGTATTACACTGTCGACGGTAGATGTTGGAAAAGAACAACTTTACTTCTACAATATTATGACAAGGTAGTAGATGCCCATCTTGCCTCCCAGATATACTGGTCTGTTACAAAAGTATAACACCACCACAAATTTTGTGATTTTTCAAATTTATTTAAATTTTTTATTAGAAAACAGTTTTATATGTTTTAAGACAATTACAAAAATATCATTTTCAAGCTTTTTATCTTTTAATAAATATAATAGAAGTTATCACTTTTTACTTGTTACCAAAGTATAGATACACTTTCTAAAATGTAAAAATAAATTTAAATTACATAAAAATACATTTTAAATATATTTTAAACACTTAATATTTGGTTTTACTCCCTTTGGCTACAATTACTTGAAAAATTGTGTTAGGCATGAAGTTTACTACTTTTTTAATTGTTCGTGCTTAATTTCATCCCATGTATCCATTATTGCAATTTTCAATTGATTTACAGATTCATATTGTTTCCCATTTTGATAAACAATGGCTGCTAAAATCCCTCATAAATTTTCAATGGGATTTAAATCTGGACTACATGAAGGCCAGTCAATATTACATTAATATTTTCTTTTTTAAACCAATTTTTTGTTGACATTGAGACATGAATGGGAGCATTATCTTGTGGAAGTTACCATTTATGATCTCCAATTAATGCACCAAATGTAATCATTTTTGTCAACAAATACTAAATTAGTTTTACCTTCTCACCCATCCTATTTACCTCCAAAACTACCCCAAATCATTACAGACCCAGCCCCTTGTTGCTGGCTTATTTTAACTCTGCTTTCTCTTCTTAAATCATGCCAATAATACGAAAACCCATCAGCTAATTTATCATTAATGTCAGGTGCATCTACATGAACATATCACTCATATCAAGTAGCACATCTAAATTTCTATCATAGTTTTTAAGTTTTGGCTTCATTGACATTTTATCAACAATAAGGGATCCAATTTTTTCATTATGAAACACAACTTAATGATTTTTCTTCTGTTATTAATCTAGTTCTTATTAACAAAGTAATGTTTGTCCCATCCTTGAAATATACAACATAAGTTTTCAGAGATTTTTGATATAGAAGTTGCAAAATATTTAATAACCTATAACATGTTGTTGATCTTGATGCTAAGACGACACTAATCTTGATTGAAGACATATTGTATTTATGTTATCTTTTCCCAAAGGCTTCAATTTGTTCAATTAAAAGATTTGCTTTTAAATCACCACACTCAGGCTTTAGTGTGAAGTCTATTATAAAAGTAATACTGTTTTTCTTTCTGAAATTTTAACAATTTTCCTTTCAAATTCTTAATATGCGGTTTAAAATTTATTGTAAGACCTTTCTACTTTACATTTCTTCTAACCTTACTCCTTACATTCAATTTGAAAGCCTTTGGTACTGTTGATTTGTTTATAGAAAATTCTGTGTGTGTGTGTGAGAAACATTGTATGCTATGCTTATGATATTTTGTAATTATTTTCAACTATTTCTACCAGAGGTGATTAAACACTTACATTGAAGTCAGTTTTCCTTCTTTTTCTAAGATTATTCTGAATTTTCTCCAGTGTGTCTCTTTTAGGAGATTGCCTACTCTTCTGAAGTATTTGTTTGTGTTTAGGAAATGCTTCAGAAACCAAGGAAATTATATTTGGCAAAAGAATTTTTCTTTTTGTTGTTTTCATTTCTCTTTAAAATGTTTGCTGAAAATTACAGATCTACAATTTGGAGTCCAAAGAGATCCTACCTTGTCAAGGAATTGCTACAATCCATTTCCTTTTACGTTCATTATTTATAGGAAAGTGACCAAATGAGATATTATTACATTTTATCTGACTAGATTTACTAAAAGGCAGTATATTGCAATACATCATTTCTGTTAATATTAATAAAACAAACAAAAAGAAATTTCTAAAATTGTTTCCACTAATTTACTCTTAAAGAGAAATAATTGTTTAAAAGCAAATCTAGCAACATTTCAATAAATTAAAGCAAACCACAATTTCTGACAAAATTTCCATCTGTTTCCTGCCTGTCTATATCTGGTAGCCTATGGTTTGGACATAAATGTCCAAATCTTTATTTTTACTTTCTTGTTTTATTTTTATTTATTCATTTTTATATATACTAGGTAACCTGACAGTTCAATTAATGTTAACTCGCTGAAAATTAAAATTTAAAAAACTTTTTAAAAACAAGCAAATTTATAAAACAAATGTTAATGAAATTAAAATTAAACTGAAAGAATTAAAATAAATTTAAATTTGATTATCTTTTGCGTGAAACAATACAAACAATTTCTATAATCATGTTGCAAAAGAAAAAAAAAACTTGCAATTAATTTAAAAAATTATAACTAAGGGTTCAAAAAAAGGCAAAATTAAATTAATAAGTAATAAATAATTATTAAAAAATAATTATAAATAAAAACTATATTAAACCTAAAAATTAGAATTAAATTTAAAAATAATAAAATAATTAAAAACTCTGGCCTTTACACTGAAACCATAACCAAAATTAAAAATAAAATCAAAATCAAATTAATTTTGAAATTTACATTTTGTATCCAGAGGTTACATAACATTTTGCTTTTAATATATACACAGATTGTATTAAATTATTTAAGTAATGCTGGTTTAATTGTTACTTCAATTACATGTATGCATGAATGTAATTCAAATATTTAGAATACGCTAATTCAGATGATCTATTTTGCTTTCTGTAAATGTTATGAAATTCTCATTAAGTTTTATAACTAACTAACATTACGGTCAAGTAAAACATTTTCTGTAAAATTCTGTGATATTTTAAAGAAATTGCGCAAGAATCGGTATATTTTTTTAATATATGACAAGAAAAAACATTCCCGTCGTCGTCAATCAATTTATTATACTTACAAAGCCACTTCTCTGGAATTCATATCTCAAAGACGTGAACTGTTTTAAACCAAACGATCCTCCTATCACCAGTATCTGAAATTCAATTTAACAACATTTAAAACCATAATAAATTAATACAAAATATGCATACAATTAACAATGTTATACATAACAGGCAGAATTTGCTGCAATTACAAATCACTTACTTATTTCTTATTTTTGATGAGTTAAACCTAAAAAGAAACTTTCGTTTAAACATTTTCATCTTATAATAAATTTTGTTAGGAAGCATTACAATCTAATTTCTTGTGTTTTGTCAAAACCAATGCAACATTAATTTAAGTCTTTATTCAATTATTCACTGGGTGAACGGCAAACTTAAGTTTTTCTAAGTTTGCTTCTTGCTCAACAGGTTTAACATAATAAGATATTCAGGTTTGGCCAATTCAAAGATCATTGAAGCAGTTTCAATGAGAAAAAAGAGTAAGCTGTCAATTCTTTAAAATTAAACAAAAAGAAATTATAAAGATACATACAAGGGCTTCTTTAAATAAAATTTTATCAATAGTAGTTGAAGCTGGAACTTCACCAGTATATAAAGACACACACACACTCTTTTCCAGCAAGTAAATTTAATCAAAACAAATGTTTTTGGCCTGAGTAATAAGCCTTCATCATGGTTTTAAAAGAAAAATAGAATTTCTATTTAAAAACCTGACAAAGACTTTTAAATAGAGGTCAGTTATTACAAAGGCTTATCAATCAGGCTGAAAACATTTGTTTTCATTAAATTTAGTTGCTGGTAAAGTGTGTGAGATGTGTATGATGTCTTTATATAATAAAATTTAATCTTATCATAATTCTTAGTAATACACTACTTAAAAACATGGCAATTATCTTCTAATTAGTATATACCTCTGTTTTATAATACTCAAAACATTTTCAATGTTTCACACTTCCATATTTGAAAGCTCCAACTCATACAAGCAGGAAAGGTTTGCATATTGGTATCTTTCATGCCAAATTAACGTAAAGATATAACACAAAAATTTTTGTTAAACCTAAACAGTTTAACAAAAATTTTTGCAAGGAAATCAAGTATTTGTGTGTGGAATGTGCTATAAAAAATGACTTATTTTTCCAATAGTTGCCTGTCACGAAGGCACTTATAGTGGGATGTAAGAATTTATGTACCTTCTCCATAGAATGTGGCCACCTGCAACAAGTCACTTCCACATCACGTCTTTTAAACCATCATCATCATGACGGCCAACAACGAACTTCTTAACAGAGATAAGAGGTGAAAGTCACTTGGCATCAGTCAGTTGGTCAATCCACTTGTTTCTATCCAAAGGAGACAAGGTTTTGACAAGAGTAGCCATAAAAGGCCTAATGATGTGCAAAGGAATACAGACACAGCATCCCACGTCTCCAACTTTCACTTCTTGTGCCAAAAGTTTCTGGTCGGCCAACATTTCAAGGACGAAAACAATCCAAATGATTCAGTGCAGAAGTGGTCAGTCTTGTTAACAAGACACTTTTAAGAAATTTCTAAGGCCTAAATAAGGTTAAGACTTCTATTAACATCAAGATATTTCACATCTAAAACCAAAACCAAATTGAAGAAACTTGTTATATAACAGTTAAAAAAAAGAACTATTAAAAGAACGAAACTGAGTTACATATTTTTGTGCAATAAGCTTGGAATTTAGAATGTTATTAGCATTACAATGAATTCCCATTTACGTTACAAGCATGCATAAAACATGTCACAAAATATAGAATTAAGGCTTTTCTGGGAAAAAGTACAACCAAACAAAACAGCATTCAAAGGTCTTTATTATACTTTAAAAAAAGCATCTATTTTAAATAACAAATCTGTCATTCTGGCACATCCAGAAGACAATTGAATCAATACGTGAAAAAATTCACTAAAAAAAAAAAAAAAAAAAACAAACACGTAAGCAAAGCAAACTACACGAGAAAAGGTTTTCTCGCATGCTCAGCACCTTCCAGAACAAATATTTAGATCAGTGTTCTGCAACCGGTGTGAAGTGAACTTTTACATATTCTATTAATTTCAAGTTTTATTTATAAATTTTTATCATAGTTGCTGTGTTTCTTATGCTTGTATTTCATTCTATGCCACAGCACTGATGAAATAAGATGTTAAAGCAATAAACACAAACACATATGTCATCCCAGTACTCAATTATTCTTTTGGAGTTATACATTGCACTCACACAGATCTTGAGCAACTCCGAATGAAAACAAGAAAAACACTTACTAAGCATAAACAACATCATCCTAAATCCACCATAGAAAGATTAACCCTTCCACACGAAGATAGTGGATGTGGTCTGATCGACATAGTTAACCTCCACTACAAACAAATACAGACATTGCGAGAGTTTTTCTACAGAAAACAAGAAACATCACAGTTACATAAAGCAGTAACTGTAGCAGACTCAAATAATACACCATTAAATTTACAATTTACATTCACAACATATGGACACGACAAAACATATCAATCATGGGTGGAAAAGGCACTCCATGGCAGACATCCCTATGACCTGGCCCAGGATTTTGTCGACAAAATTGTGTCAAATAGCTGGTTAGCTTGGGGATGCCTCTTTGGGGAGACAGAAGGATTCATGATTGCCATACAGGATCAGGTTATAAATACTAAAAACTACATAAAACACATTCTCAAAGATACAACACTCACAAATGACACATGCAAAAATGTCACATCATGCCACAAACTATATAACACATCACTTCTGGTTGCAAGCTCTTGGCACAAACAGATTATTTACATAAACATAATCAAGTAGCAAATACATCAAGAGTTTGCACAGAAACACAGATTATTAGACATCCACAAACCATACTACAAATACATTCCACAGACAGTATTGGAAAACATGCACAAAATGTACTATGACAGAGCCATAATCACAGATAAAATAATTTACAACAACAGACCAGACATCATACTCAATGATAAACACAATAAAATCACATACATTATAGACATATCCATTCCAAACACTCACAATATACAAAACACATGCACTGAAAAAATCAGCAAGTACACAGAACTCACTCAGGAAATAAGGCATCTATGGAGAATGGATAGGGTGCTGCTAATTGTACCTGTTGTTCTCTCCTCTACAGATGTGATACTACACACACTACACAAAAGCCTGGGAACATTACAATTGAATAAAAACACATACATCACACTACAGAAGACCACTATATTGAATACGTCACATTGTTAGGGAATTCCTGAATACAGACATACACAGACACACTTATTTCATTTTTGTCTTGCCTTGACTCTAGTCCAGCATAGTACACAGCCACAGGTGTCAACCAAGTATAACTCACAAAACTCAATATAATAATGATAATAGGTTTATGGCATTATGAAACTCTATTAATAGTATCATATCTTGTGTTTTTGAGGGGAATAACATTTTAATGTGCCATGTTGAGTCATAGGTTTGCCGCAAGTAGAAAAAGGTCGTGGAACACTGATCTAGATCACCATTGCCAAAATACTTTTAGCACTGCTCCAATGTGCGATGTAAATCATTTTAAATACGTAATCGAGCAATTATTTATCATGACATCGTCACAATGCCATGCTGCATTTTTAATCGTATTTTTAATTTAAAATGTATGCTCTCTACCTTAAATTAGTAGCAGCTTGCCCTGCACATCATACTTTTCTTTTACAAGTAGAGTCATACTGGTCATAACACCTTTTGGGGGAAATTTTTAAAATGGAAATAACACGACTTCTGGCTTGCATCAGAAGTTTGGACATAGTTATTCGTGGACTCCCACTCCCTAAGGTTTCCACATCCAATTTCGTCTTTCATCTATGTAACATTTTCTCAAGATTAAGAAAAGATGGACAGACAACAGTGGGAATTTATAGGTCTACAATTTTTTTCAAATTGCAGCCCAATCATTTTATTATTTTAAAACTTTCCCAATGCTTTCACTTTCAGGATCAAGACCACAACCTTACAAAAACTTGTTCTCTGCTAACTTAAATACCCAAATAAAAGAGACTAAGTGGAAAAATTTAAGGCACATAGAAAGTGACAAAAATAATTTGTTGCAAAGGTGCGATATTTTTAAAAGCTAAAAAGCACTTTTTCGTCTAATCGTTTAAATTCGAAATTAGTTTCAAGTGTATAATTAGTACCACCGCTCGTTCACAGCTTATCAATAAGTCAACAAAACCACGTGGAATTTTATATTTTCGAGAGTTCCGTCAACACGATAAACCGATTCGACACTTACAAAAAACGGTAATCCGAATCTGAAGAAGGGTTTTCTCCTGGAACGGTGAAACGTATTCAGAGCCGAATCCAACCAATTACTCATGCCGATAAAGACGACCGGCCGCACTTTTAGTACAACTTCGTTCCTGTCTACATTATAATACTCGTCCTATAATTAAACGGACGACATCGTCAGATTTATAATATAAAATGAACAGTCGATTTACTCTCCGAGTAAAACCCAAAGTGCGATAGTAGGTAAACACGTGAGCGATCGTTCCGATAGGAGCGCCCCCTAGAAATTTACTAATTTTTTTAAAAAATAATAATTTAATTTTTTTTTAAATTTTATAATCGATTATAAGATTCCATATCTCTATATACCTTGATAAGATTCTTTCGCGTACTAATCGTTAATTAGACGTTCGAAGACGGAAAATTACCGAAGTCTATCAGTTATCGCTATTTACGAAATATCTTTTCGGATATCGAAGAGCGTATCTGCTGTCAAGTCCGGATTAAAAACGTAAACATACTAATCCAGGATTTGTTATACAGTATAACGAATAAACAAACTAGTAATAAAAAAGTAATGCGTGTAAATATCTTTTAGGATATTTGGGGATACTATAGATTACCACCTATGGAATTTCGGGACTTTGAGTATATATCTGAACTGAGGGGAGAGAGACGAGTTCAACGATACCCTACTTTTGAGCCGGAGACGAAAAATAAGAAAGTTATCATAGTTTTTAAGTTGTCATACTTTTTTAATGTTTTCATGCAGACGGCACCGTAGTTGCTAGTGCTGCCATCTCGCGGTAAAATCTGCAAACCAATTTTATAAAAGCACTCTAAACGGCAAGAAATTGCACGAACAGTCGAATGCCACTTCCTTTTTTTTCTTTTGTTCAAGAACTACCGTGAATCAATAACTAGTGATGTTAAACAATCGGCAGCCTGCCGGCGGCTCCCCTCCCAGGGGGAGTCCGTCGACAGCACGAACAGTCGAACGCCAGTTCCTTTTTTCCCTCTTGTTCAAGCATCGCGACTCCCGATCGCGTTAGCGCGGTCGGCTCGTAGTACTAGCCGACCGCGAGCGATAACGAGACTGAGGAGCCGTAGCCCTCGAGGTCGATGAGCGCGAGGGTGTGCAAAAAGGACTTAACTCGAACTGTAGACGATTAGTAGGCTCGTGGATCAACATCTGCCTTTGTTGAAGGTATATATGGCCGACTTGCCGGACTGCCTGTCAAACACGCGATAGGCTTAGCGGAGAGAGCGACGCGACTCCCGATCATCGCGCGATCGCCGAAAAAAGTATGATAATTTTCTTATTTTTTGCCACCGGCCCAAAAGTAGGATACTGTTGAATTTGTCTCGGTCCTCTGAGTTCAAATATATACTCAAATTCCCGAAATTCCATAGGTGGTAATCTATAGTACACCCGGATAGGTTCAATCGATTTATTAGAGAAGGAATCGAACGAATTTTTTTTCAAAGTCGAATTGGATTTCTGGTGACAGGAGAAGCGCAGCTTCGGCGCTTCTCCTGTCACCAGAAATCCAATCCAAATTTTTCGAACCGGCCAGCCGTTGTCTTTATCGTATTTCTGTCAGACGGTAGAGAGTAAACAAAAGAGTTGCAAACGGTTGCGTATCCGGATGGCCGAGATTCAATTTCGGATCCGCCGTCGCCTCGATGACGTTCCGCCCGAGAAACGAGAAAAATGACAAATGCCTTCGGCCGCGACTCCACTAGTGTAAAAACGGCCGTAAAACCCCTCACCGTAAAAACTTATCGCCGAATATATCGACGTTAACTTAGAAATATGCTTCGAGTAACTTCGTGCAATTTATTAAAAGTTAGAATTAACCAACTAATTTATTATAATAAATAAATATATTAGGTTACAATAAACTCGATGACGCTTCGATTTCTAATGTATTTTTGTTTACGTGTTTTTGTCATGATGACCGATCGGACCAAAGCGTGTATATGGTAAGCGGTGAAAACATGGGGTAATAAGGAAAGACCAAAGAGCTTTAATAACCCTAAACGCTAAAATCCGTCCGCATTTTTTTTCGTCGTTTGCTTAGAAACCGCCAGATGGCGCAACGTAAAGTTGTATATCATGGTCTATAAACAAAAGGTCAGGACACCAATGTTCCCTACGGAGCCGCCATTTTGGATCCTCAGTTCCAAAGTCGCGGTATAGATTTCATGCTTTCTACGTGCAGTCGAGTTCGAGCCATTTGAAGATATTTGTTAAAATAAGAATAAGAATATATTTAGTTTTCTATTTTCACATGCAGTTTTATATTATTACACAAACTGCAAACAGAGGATCAGATTAAACATTTTTATAAATTAAAATTAGATGAAGAGAAAAGAGAACCATTCTTACAAACTCTACATGTTATGTAAATTAAACCTTTAAAAGTACTTGCAAGAGATAATAACTTCCTTTATTTAAGAACTTTCTTATGCATAAAAACTAAATTTAATTGTTTTTTTTTTAATAGAAAATTAAATAAGTATAATTATGGAAAATGTATTAAAGTGTAGACAAAAAATAGAAATATCTATTTCAACTATATTTATTGTTTATTTTATAATAAAATGATTATTAAGCAACAATTATTCATTAGAATATTCAATTTGACTGTTACATTACTCTCAATTATTATGAATTATTACTTTAAATGGCTGTTTTAATTTCAATTACTATTTAAGTAAATATAAAGTAAACGGAAGCAAAGTAATTTTGTTAAACGTTGTCTTTTATATATTTATTTACACAATCAATTACTATATTTTATTTTAAATTTTAAAGTGTGTTTTTAGTCCACAAACAATATTATAACACTCATTCTGTTTAATAAATCTGTTATACTAATGTTTCTGTTATTCTGTTTAATAAGTTACATAATGTTGTTATACAACCTGTCAGAAAACTAAAACTTACCACAAACAGTCTATTGACTAGTACTGATCTGAGAACCATGTTTTAATGTAATTTAAACAGGGTTAATTAAAACCACTTTAACGATGCACACTGCAAACATTTTAGAATATGTGTTAAATATTAAAGCAGTTTATATACTGGATTTTTGATTCCATCTAACAATATAAAATACATCGATAGTATACATAAGTAGAACATCGATTATCCGACCTCCGATTAACCGACCGCGTTCTAGTCGGCAAATTCAAATGCCCGCTAGTGATGTGGCGCTACAATATTTGGTTGTCTTGGGTACTTTAATATTATTTTTGTTAAATTTTTGCATGTTTTAGCTGGCAGCACTGGCTCGACCATGAAAGGGAGGCTAGTATTTAAACCAGGCCTAATACACTATACTAATAGTATTTTTTCATACTTTTCGGTTATCCGACTTTTCAGTTATCCGACCAACCCCAGTTCCCAATTAAGTCGGATAATCGATGCTCTACTGTATTTCATTAAAAGAAATCTGTATTAGTAACCCGATATTGTATTTTCCAATTTCACTAAAACTGTTACTTCAGAATATACAACACGTCCACACTGAATGACAGTGTGTTGCAGCAAATAGCATTATTTGTATCAAAATATAAATGTATAAAAGCAATAATAATTATAAAATATGCACTAAATTTCAATTAAATGTTTCTTATTGAATATATTCAAGCAATCTTGTATGGCCGTTGTTCCTGATAAAGGAAAACATCAACTAGAAGAGGAAAATAATTTTCTGTAGTCTAAGCAAGTAATAATTTATTAGAACATTTATTATTATATTACAAATCTCACATAGCAGAAATCTTCACAATAATTAATAAATATTAATAATAATTTAATTAATATAAACGTTTTTGAAAAATAATTGATTAGTCAATATTTCTTATGATAATATCACATTGTTCTTGTGATAAATATATTTTTTTACATCTGAAAAAGCAATGTTTAATGTCCTAAAAACATTTGTTTAAAAGAAAAACTGTGTAAGAGGTTGCGCCTCGAAAAATAGCAATGGTTCTACATGCTCTTACAGTTAGTTTTATTTTGTAGTGTCAAATGTGATTGGAATAAATGATTTTGACAGTGGCGTGCCGTCATTAGAAGCGATGGAAGCGCCGATTCCACCTTCCAATGACCTTCCCTTGTATTTTATAAAATATAAATTTTCATATTTTAACGTACAGCATTAATTAAAATTAATTTTTTATTATAACTGCATTATGTATCTTTTACAAATTTCTATACTACATGTGAAAAAAACGATAAGATTGCTATTGTATATTCGAATAATTCAGTGGCGGAAGGAATGTCGAAACCGGGTCAGTTTCCAATCAGCCAGATTATATAGGCATTGGCGCATGCGCTTTACAGAGCACCAACGTCACGGTTTAGCTGGTAGAAGCAACACACACGTAAAGCTTCTAATTTTATATCCCGGACCGGTTGTGGGCTGTTAGCCGCCTGCCTGCTAGATATTCGGCCGCCCTCGCCCGATTATGTGAATCACGAGTAGACTAGATCAACGGCGGACAACCCCCGGCCCGCGGGCCAGCTACGGCTCGCGAAAAGTTCCTATCCTTTAATAGATTATTAAATTGGAAAAATAACTAATTAATAGTTATTTTTCAAATTCTTTGTAATTTTCGAAAACGATAAGAGAAATAAATGTAGTAATTAACTTTTTATTTATTTATTTATTTCATATTTGCAGACTAAAAAAATTACGAGTCACAAGAAAGCGTCAATTAACTACTACGGCCCGCGGAAAAAACGTAAAATTTATTCTGGCCCGCGTTATAAAAAACGTTGTCCACCGTAGACTAGATTTATAACTTAAACCCAACCGATAGGAATTTACTGGCATGTTTTTATGATAGTTCCGTATAGTTGACAATAGTTAAAAAAAAAAATCCATTAAAATATTTGATATATTTATCCTGCTGTGGTTGTTCGTACCGAGAGAATTGTAAGTCCGCGAATAAACGTTACAAATATGAAACAAAAAACAAAACTTCTGTATACAATTAAATAATCCTTTATTACTCCCGGAACACGGTTCTTTTCTTTCGTATTTACAACAAGATCCCAACTTGAGTATTCCCGCTGGGGAAAAAGGGGGGTCGCCACTTATTCGCGTACAAGCGATGATACACGCGCGCATAACATAAAACTTTTATACCCGACTTAAAAACGAAACTTAATGACTAATGACTAAATGACTAATTTAAAACTAACCTTATAGCTATCTTAAAACTAATAAGGAAAGGAAACAGATAAACCTAGGAAAGTAAAGAAAAGATGGAAAGGCAGATAGAAAGTACCCGGGGTCCAAGTGGTTTAGTCGATATCCTTAATGATTTGTCAATATCCTTCTCACAATTGTGATCTCCTTTCTGTCTCTACTGAACCAGCAGTTCGATGTCTAGGATGTCCAATTCTCCCAGTGTCCTATAGACCCTCGTACCTCTTCACGTTCTCTGGTCTTGGCAGGTCCTCTCACTCGGCTGCAGTCCCCTTTCCTCCACTCTCTCTCGAATCTGGAGCACTGCTTACGACGTCTGTTCCCTCTAAGGTCCAGCCAAAAAGTGCTCGTTCTTCTACCCTTTAGTCTTCAGGGCTTCCTCTTTTCTTTTGTTCACACTCCCCCCTTAGTTCTTAGAAGGGGTAATCCTGCCCTCCAGCGATAACGGTTAGCTTGTTTAGACAAGGAATAAAGGAACGGAAATAAGTGAATAGAAATGAAGGAAGAAGGAAGATAGAAAATATATGTGTATTTACAATTTATGAACTATATATACAGTCAAACCTGTTTTTATGCGGGGGATAGGGACAGCATTAAAAAAAACGCATTAAAAAAAATCTCACGAAACTTCACGAATGGCTGTAAATAATAGTTTTCGCGACACAATTAAAAAATATTTTTTTAATGCGGTCAACAGGGACCGCATAAAAAAAGTCTCACATAGAAAATAACTGAAAACCGTACGAAATAGAATTTATTGACAACAGATGTCAGCACTTGACTGCATCGTCTGGTCTATCGTCTGTTTTACATATTTTTGTCCAGGTGGTGTTTTGTTGACTTAAAAAGTAAATTATTTCATTTTTCGCATATTCATGCAATAATATTACTATAATAAGTGCATTTATGCTATAATAAGTTTATTTAGCTATAATAAGTCAACGTAAGACATGACGAATCGCACGAGACTAGTCGCCAACTATACCGCACAAATTAAAAATTCGCATTAAAAAAATCGCACAAATAAAAATCGCACATAAAAAGAGCGCATAAAAACAGGTTTGACTGTATACATATAAACAAAATATGGCTGACGGCCACACTGCGTTTATTCCGCTCTCCCATCTTATATTACTTACGTATTTCAATGTTAAACCGGTGATATTACGATTTAGTATGTCCCATCTGTAAGGGGATGCAGAAAAAAACGTGTACAATTCTAGTACAGTGTTAAAAAATTAACTGTTACTTTGGCAGCATCATTTACAACCAAATTTAACGGAACGCCAGTCGGAAATCGCAATTTTTCCAAATAATGTTTTTATTTTTCAAATTTAAGACAATTGTTAAATCAAACAATAAATTAATGATTTACAAAAGGCATAGTTTTAATATTTAACAAATTTCCAAAACTACTTACCCCTTACGGTTAACGTTACCGTAGGTATCCAAGATGGCGGCTCGTCTCTGATTCCAGCATATAGAGGAAAGGAAACAGTGGGGACGCACGTTTTCTAAACCTAACCTATTCTAATAAATTACCATAATTATTAGCAACCAAATTATTAGAATAGGTTAGGTTTAGAAAACGTGCGTCACCACTGTTTCCTGTCTTCTGATTCCGACTGGCGCTCTGTTAACCCATAAGTACCTAAGTATTTTATGTTTAACGCTTTAAGTAACTATCAAATATTGTAAAAACAATTATATAACGTTGTATAATGCTATAAATAAACAATAATATAATACCCACTCGCATTGTTGAGAAATACTTAATATTAAAAAAATAATAATAAAAACATATAGATTATCTATATTTTTGGGACGAACTGTATCCTTGGAAAGGATAATTTCAAGGATATTTTTCGATATGATATACTTAGGCTGAATTCACATCAAATCTAAAAAAATTTGAGATTTTTAATAAAGTGTAACTCAACATCTGCGTAAGATAGAAACTTTCGGGTTGGAAAATCACACAGAGCATCAAAAAGTACTCCTAGGAGAGTCCTGGCTAGAATACCGGATAAATATACCGAGTACTATATCCAAAAGTACAGCAAAAATTCGTTAGTTTTGATTTTAGATGTAAATTTTTCAATAGTCATTGAGTTTTTTTTCTAGTCTACAGTATGTCGTCCGTCAGTTTTTCTTATAAAAATTTTTCTAATCAATATTGGCTAAGTAGAGCTTGAGAAAAATGAGATTGAAGATTTTCCCAAAAGTGAGAGATACATGGATGAAGCATATAAGAAATACAATTGCACTGCATATGATAAACAAACATAACCGAATGTTTACTTTATTTCTTTCTCTTTTCAAATGTCAAGTTCAAAAGAAAAACAAACTTTCTTCCCCTCACGAAATGGCGGTTTGTCCCACAGTGAAGCCACTTACGACCGCTACTAGCAACAGAACGCTCCTGCTCCAGTTAAATATTATAGCTCCATGGACGTATCCAATTTGGAAGTTTTTCATGAATGCAGAATTTCCTCGTTATTCTCGATGAGAATTTATTAATTCCCATAATCCTATTATTTGTCTTTTGATATCATTTGTTAATTATCATTCAAATTTCCTGGTATTGCGATGAAGGGAAATAATGCATTTAAGCCAAAATTATAATATTAATTTTAATATAAAGATGAAAAATTTATTAATACTTAGCACACAACTACCTCTATCGAATACAGGTTCGGTAAAAATCAAGATTTAGTGCTTCTGTTTATCGGTAACCATAATAAACTTACCATACATCCATACGATATTTCCTTGGATCTTATTACGTACAATCGTTGTGCCAAACCTTTCGGAGCTGTCTAGAACCTTGGAAGTCTTAACCGAATGGTTAAATAAACTACACAGAAATGCTGGATCCGTTCATTCCTGAGTTTAGTAACGTTTTTTAATTGAGATATTTCCCGCCCGAAAAATAAATATCGCGATATTTATTTATCTCAAACATATCGCTTTCATTGAGCCTATGCAGTTGGGGATTTAGGCACCGAAAGTCTCATTTTATTAATTAACAATGCAGAATATAAATAAAAACTTGTTCTAAAATTAAGCCTGTCATGGATCAGAAACACGTAAATCTCAATAAAGAATGAAATTTTTGCATTAAAAAAAAGTCTGTTTTTAAAGTAATGCCTGTATTTTTCCATTCTTCAGCTCTAATAGTTTGACCTACTGAGACCTGTAGGATGCCAGATTACTGATGGTTACGTTAAATACATTTAATTAACCCAAAAGTTAACCATCTCATCCTGTAAATCAGTACAAGTTGGCATTGAGATGATTATAATATTGATAAATTTGTTAAGGAAAATACACTTTCAAATAAATTTCCAAAAATAATTTTCATTTTTTTTAAGTATAAATTTTATTAATGTATTCTTACATAATACAATATTTTTATGATTCTTTTTTGATTTTTCAGTATTTTAACTAAATTATTTTTTATAGTTCTATCACAAAATCAAAATTAAATTAAACCAATAATTCACATTAACTACATTATTTTTACCAACTTTTAGATACTCAGTGAAAATGTGTTATTTATGCAAAATAAACAACAAACCAATTATTATTTCTAAAATTTATTAAGTTATTAAAATCTTCTTTTCTGTATAATATTATTATTATATTTTTTACAAATATACAGTAAAATATGTACACATCAAAGATATTTTAATACATTATTCTTCATATACAATCCTAACAGTAATTCAATTATTCAGAATCAAAAATTTTTGAAATTTTTAGAATTTACATATCATTATTAATTATTATTAAATTTACAGCAACTTAACATAATAAAAATGGTAAAATTTTAGTAGTAAATCATTAAAATTTAATCATATCTGTATGCCAATTTGTGAGCCAAACTCCGAGTTTAAACTGATTTGTTGACATAATTCTCATTAACAAAAGTCTTATGATATCTTCCAAAAAGTAGAATCAAGGATACCCGATGGTTTAGGAATTGTACCTTCCTTAAAGTATTCTTCTAGAAAGTATTCTAATCTTTGAAGAGGTCCACCAGATCCAGGTAATGTAGCCTTTTTTACTTTTGGAAGGAATTCAATAGCTAATGCTTCCATGAGTTTTTGAAACTGTTTTCCGTAAGTTTTTTGCATTTCGTGGCCGGCAACTTCGAGAAAATTCACTAGAACTGTAGCAGTGATATCCGATCGTGGTTGCAAATTTAAGAGTCTAGCCAACCAAATCCATGCATGTTTCATTCCATGTGGATGTGGATTGTTCAAAATGGGAGGAGTTACAATGACAGCAGCATAAAGGCGAACTATTCCACTCATTCTCTTCAAAAACATAGCTTGCGTTTCAACAACACCTTCATAGTAAACGTATCCCAGTTGCCTAGAAAAAATTAAATTAAATTGTAATTATAGAAATTTCAGTTCTTTGATTCTTTTCAAAGTCAAAGTTTGTAAAAATAACTTGTTAACAGTATTGTGAATTTAAAAATATATTTAGATTAGATGTATTGTTAAATATGGCTTTTCTGTGTGTGTGAAAATAATTAAAATATAAAAAAAGTTAAAATTTACAACAATCCATTTAAACTGAACATTGTCCAGGGGTCGTGCTGCAGTGCCAAAATTTCAGCTTGACGATATTTTTATTGAAGTGGGTGATAAGAATCCTAGTCTGCTTATTTGAACATTCTATGTGAAATTGAATCACAAAGCATACTTCAAGAAAAACAGAAGAATGTTAGGCTCCCGAGTAATAAAAGTTGCATGCATCATACACCTAGCAACATCATGACATCACATGGCAAGTTTGGACAGGAAAGCAGGAAGTAATGTCAAGAACCAAATGCAGTTTTCATGCAATGCCACCCAGCATTTCCAGATTGGGGATTTTTTATTGACTGACATAATTTGAAGAATTTTTTAAGGTGACATTTTTTCACTTTTTAGTAGACTTAGGCTGCATTCATGCAGATGTGAGAAGAGGGAAAAACAGGCAAAAGAGAACTTTTGAAATCAAAATTTGCACTCACAATGCCATTTATACAGAAGAGGGAAATGGAGTCTCGTGTATAACATGCAAAAAATGCACAAGTTTCCCTTGAGAGAGAAAGTTTAACCTTAAACTTTCTCAAGGGAATGTCGCACATGCACCAACTCAAATTCGAAATGGCAAAAAAAAATTAAAACTGGCAAAATGCGGTTCGTGATTTTTTAAAATTTTCCAAAGTGACCCAATTGTCTGAATTTTATGTTCTAAGTTTAAAGAAAAATTTTTAAAATTTGATAATTATTATTTTAAAACATTTTAGTGTTCAAGTAGAATGGAACTTGATTCTTTCAGTTTTGCTAGATAAGGTTCAGTTAAGAATAGATTATTACATTCTTATATTTCAAATATCTATATATTTTTGAAGTTCAAAAAAAGCACTACATCTGTAAGATGCTATTATATTTTATGTAATATAGTAAACTTATTAATTTTTTGCATTGATTTGTTAGATTATAAATAGAATCATCTTAAAACAGAAGAAAAGAACTAAAACACATGTTATTAAGTACAGAAATTGAACCATAACTTTCAACTTACTTTAAGTAGTCGTCTTCATTCTGTCCTTGATAGGGTATATAATACGGAACTAAATAAGGACAACTCTTATAAAGGTGGGCAAGAAATAATTTTAGTAGATCAGGATACTTTTGACATAAAAATACTGTTAATGCTGCAAGTGGAAATGCTGCTTCTGGTCTTGAGGATATTTGACTTTCACCCTGACCCTAGAATAATGTAAAGAATGTAAATTTATTAATTCAAATATTATTATACAAAAATTACATATAAATATTTTAAGAACACTTACAACTATTTTTTTTGCAATGAAATCCAAACAAAAATATTTTCCTTCAGAACAGACATTTATACAAACTGTCTTGCCAGTAACCACAATGTTATGTCCAGACAAAAATGTTTCCAAACGCTTCATTTTATCATGCAAATGTTTAGCAGATACATCAGATGTACTATTTATTGGTGTATTTACAGCCTTTTGCAAATCACCCTTTGCTTTCTTCCACTGAAATTTTTTGAAATAAAATGATAATTAAAAAAAATTTTTAATAATAATATATTATAAAAGTTATTCATCAATATCTATTAAATTTTTAATGTGTTTAGTTTCTAGAAATTATTTGAAAGTTTTAAACAATACTAATATTTAAAATATTTCTTGTATCATTTTTCCACGAAGAAACTTCAAAACCAATATTTAACAATGATCCAAAAGTTGCAAACATCAAAAATAACAAAAATCAAGACATGTACCTCAACAATCTCTTGAGAGAAAAACAATTTAATATTTAATTTCTATCCTTTCTAAACTTTTTTTTGCCTCATTAAGGTAATTTATCAACTGTTGAGAGTTTTAAATTTTATCAGGTCAAATAAAATTTTGTCACTTTTTTT